>NW_020837993.1:3565028-3882649 GCF_003676395.1 Aethalodelphis obliquidens
CTTCTTCTTCTTCTTCTTCTTCTTTTTGACTTTCAATGACAATGTACTGTGCATTTAATAACATAAGTAAAAGTAAACTGTATGAAAAAGAGAGTAAAATTACTACACAGAGAGAAATGGAAATATACCATTGTAAGGTTGGAATATGATGCATGAAGTGATACAATATTATTTGAAGGTACATTGTGAGTTAGTTTTCATTCTGCAAAGCCCAAAGCAGCCACTAAAACAACACATTAGTCATAGCTAATAATTCATCAGTGGAGATAAAATGAATCATAAAAATATTCAATCAAAGATAGAACAAAAGGAAGAAAGGGTAAAAAGAACAGGTGGAACAAATAAAACAAAATACAACAATCATATATTTAGCTTATCAGTATCACTATTCATATCAAATATAAGTGGTCTAAACCCTCCAATTAAAAGGCAGAGATTGTCATTTATAATAAAAAAGGAAGACTCAACTATGAGCTGCTTCTAAGAAACTCACTTTACCTAAAGAGATTGAGTGCTTAAAAAATAAAAGGATGGGAAAAGATTTATACCATGATATATAATATACCATGGCTATTTAAGGAAGACAAAGTAGAAATCAAAACAACACTAGCAACAAAAAGTACTTTACATAATGATAAAAAGAATGAATTTATTGAGAGTACATAGCAATCCTAAACCTTTAAGCAGCCAATAACAGAACTTTAAAATATATGAAGTGAAATCTGACAGTACTTCAAGGAGATGTAGGCAATTTCTACAATTAAAGAAATTGACAATTTCCATGTTATAAATCTATGATTATAATCATTTATAAAGAGTAATTTCAAATGCATTCACCCAAAATTTTGAATAAGAACTTAGTTGGTGGTACACAGAACCTGTGACAGTGCAGAACCCACTGTGGCAATGGCAGCAGTGCCACAAGGGCCAGTGTCCAACATGTAGGTCAGTAGAAGCAGCAGGACAAGCTTTGCCATCCAGAGTTCAGTGACAGTGGTGAGCTCATAGATGGGTCCTGCCCACTGCCTAGCCTCCCTTGTCATGATCTGCATTCCAAACCTGGTTCTCTTGCCTTCCTGGCAGTTTGTGAGCTTTATACAGAGCACAGAGAAAAGTCACTTCCCTCAGTAAGGAGTGTAGTTGGGGAGAATCCCTCCTATCATGAGCAATTCTGTGCACATCTCCAGGCTAAGTCTAAGACCTAAACCAAGGGGAAGCAACTTTCTCCTTCCTCTTCCTCTCCATCATATTTCCTTTCAGCAGACCTCTGGTCTGGAAACCAGTGTCCTTATACAGTTCTACCACCAGCCTGCATTTCCCTCTGTTGATGAAGCCACAAGATCCTTTTCAGATGATGTTTGGAATTTACGTTTGTAATATGGCCAATTATGGAACCCAAAGAAGTTGGGTGAAAAGAAAGTAGTAACCTAAGAATTTTTCTTGTTATTCTCAGGTTGATGCCAATGCAACAACTATGTTTTCTTTTGTTTTAAAAGAAAAGTTGTCCTATAAGTCTTCCTTGGTTGAAAGCATCTGCCTGTCTTTCTCTAGCAATTTGAACCAGATCACTCAAAGTAAGTGGCCAACATATAAAACTTTTTAACAATTCTCCTGCTTCCGCCATTCAAATAAATAAACAGAATATATGACATTTCCACCAAGGGCAGCAGGAGAAGACATTCCATTTCATGCTTCAGCGATCTGACTAAGGAAACAAATATAGATTTTTCTTCCAAATGCCTTAAGGTTATAAGGAAAGTTGATTAAGGCCTCCCTTTAAGCCCCACCAGAGAAATTAATGGATTATAAAGTGTGCCTACTCTTTAAGAGAAAGAGGTTATGTCTAATATTGACTCTTCTAATCAGTTTGACATAAAGCATATTTCTCACAGATGTGGCACTCTAGCCCATCTCATGTGCAGGAAAGATGAAAGCCATATGGATTTCAGTTTCCTGTTAGCTGAGAATAAATTAAATCATGTTTTTTCCTCCTCTTTACCACTCCTTTGTGGATTCAATTTCCATGTAGACATGTCTGATATTATTTTTTAGGGAGGAGTTAATAAATTGCTTTTTTCCTTTTATTGTACTGATATGATTCTTGCCTTTCCTTCCCCCTGGCTCTCCCTACTGCCAATGAAACAAATACAGAGGCCAAAAAATAAAAATAAAAAGAGAGAGAGAGAGAGAATAGAGTCATGGGTTGTGATATTAGTTTGACCTTTGTGAGGTTGCAGAAGAGCTGATCATAAATCCTGGTGGTTCATGGGTTGGAATTGTTCCCAGAAATTCCCAAAGTATAGTGATGTTCTTGACAAAGAGACTTATTTTCCCAGATTTTAAAAAGAATATTATATTAGCTAAGGTAAAGCTACCTGTTGTAGTAAATAAAATTTAATGTCTCGGTGGCTTCGCACAAAGAGAAGTTTTTGTTTCGTTCATAAATTTCATCCAGCAATGGGAAATGGAGATGGGATGGGTGAGGTTCAGTGGGGTAGATTCTGCTTCATGAAGTCACTTAGGAATCCAGACTAATAAGGGCCCTGTTATTTTCAAGTTTGACTTTCCAAGCTGCCTGCATATTCACTTCCAGTCTGGGGATGGGAGGAGAGAGAAAGAGAGAGGAGAAAGAGAGACAGACAAACAGACAGACAGTTGAGAGCATTACAAGGTATTCTTTATGGGCCAGGCCTGGAAGTGGGGTATATATCTCTACCCATTTTATTGGTCAGACACTGTTGTGTGGCTTGAAGAGCTGGGAAATATCTTGAAGCCTTGGACCCAGGAGGAAAGGGATAGCTAGCATCTCATTTCTTTGGAGGGATTAGAATTTTCATCTCAGGCCATTTTCAAATTTGGGACCCAGATAATCATTATTAAATTATAATGTTTGTATTATATGCTTTATCTTTCATGAATATTTTTTGTTGGCTTTATCTTGTAGTCATATTTCTAATTATATGATTTAAAGGTATTTTAACTTGATACTATACTACCAATCCTTTTTCACTAGACTGACCTATTTTTGTGCTTGTAATTGAATATTCCAATCAGATGGACTATGCCCTCAAGTAAGTTTTCTCCCAGGCCAAGTATATGAGTGTGTTTTCTAAGCTCTTACATTTCCAAGATTTTTTTTTTCTGTTGTCTTGACAACTTGACTATGTCAAGTGTTATAAAACAGGGATGACAATTGATTCTCATATATGGGTAATCTAAAGCATGTATTAATTCTATTTCTCTTGAACTGACAAAATTAAGAAATTTCCACACTTCCTCCTCTAAGTGTCTGCTAGCGTAGTTTCTCCTTTCAGAAGAATAACTGAGAAAGAAAAAAAAGTCACTAGGGAAGGAATATTTACAGAAGGCAAGCCTGATACCTTACTTAGAAAATTACAGAAAATCCTGCATCATATAGTAATGTTAAAACCTTGACACTACGTATTAAAAAAATGTTATTCACTATTCTAACAGTCTCCCATTTGCCAATATATCTTATAGGAACTTCTGATCAAAAGACTTGTTAGTTGCTAAAAATATTCAGCCAAAGAGAGCTTTACTCTTACTTGAGAGAGAAAAAACATTCCTGTAAGATATTTGTCTCCTCATGCTGTATTTACATTACTCGTGTTAGTCTACATTATATATTTTTAAAATGAAGCTTTATTTTGTTCTGGGGGCTGGAAAGGTTAACTAGTGGTAGCTTCCAAGTCTCAGATTTAGTGAAGAAAAGTGAAGAAATCCAGGCTCGGCTGATTCTTTTTTTTTTTTTTTCTTCCCACCTGAGCAGATGTCTCACACCAGAAATTGAAAAGTAATATAGATAAGGAATGATTTTTTATTTAATTTGAAGTTACTTTTTTATTGTGTTTCTTGATCATATTTTCATCTGTTGTATCTGTAATATCTTCATGTCTGCATGTTTAGTTGTACTTAAATAGAATAAGTTTGACTTTTTAATTTTACAATGTGACATCAGGCTTTTTAACTGTGGAGTTTAAAATCTCTTGTTATCTAGAACCATTAATAGGAATTCTACAAAATTCAGATTGCTTTGGGATACATAACTTGAAAGATAAATGAATATTCTAGCTTCCTTGAAAATGTCTAGTATATAGAATTAATTGCTTTCTATGGCCCTACCTGACCTTGGTTAATGAGGTCAACAAAGGTCTTAGAGGAACCATGAACTTGAATTTGACACTGGAGTCAGCGATGGTGACACAGGTCCCTTAACCTAAATAGAAAACTTGCTTCCATGACTCTTGCTGACTCTTCTCACACTAATTTTTCCTAATTTGTCTCATTAATGCCTCTTCCTCCATCAGCCTCTTTGATTAGGTTTTCTCAGTAATCAGTCCTAGGATCATTCTCTCGGGGACAGTCTTGACTATCTCCATGGCTTCAAATATCACCTGTAAGGAAATGACTCCCAAATCTTCATCCACATCTAGATGTCTCTCCTGACTTACAAGTCTCTCTGAGATCAGTCCTTTACTCCCCTTGTTTTTATTTTGTTTTGTTTTGTTTTTACCACAAACTGATGTTTCAAAGCTAATGCTGAGGAAGGTGGTACATTGAACATGAGGACTGGCATTCTTCTACATTGTTTTGGGTAAGATGAATTGTTTTGGGGGAGATGAAACATTTTGAAGGAGATTTGGCCTGTTTATCCAATTTTAAATGGGCATTTCCCTTAACTCAGAAATTTCACTTCTAGGAATTTACCTTAGGAAATTATCCTAAGGAAATAATTGGACATGTGAATCAAAATGTATTTACAGGAGTATTGCTATGTTGTTTGTAATATCAAAAAAGTGGATGCCCCCTGAATTACAGGACATGTGCACAATGATATACAAGACAGCCACTGATAGTCACGTGTGCTTATTTACAGAGACATAGAGAGTTGCCTCTGATAAGATGCTAATAGAAAAAGGCAGGGTATAAAGTGTTATAGATGTTATGATCCAAAGTTTATAAAAATATTTTATGTATATTTCATCATAAAAAATATGAAAAGTACAATGGAATACTGAGTTATTTCTGGATGATAGGATGGGGTTACTGGTGATTTTCTCATTGTTCTTTATAATTTACTATCTGAATACATATACAGTAGGGATGTACTGCTTTTATAATCAGGAAAAACCATAAAGTTATTTTTATTTTGAAAAATGAGTGAATTATTGTTTTAAAGAATTAGGAGTTTGGGATTAGCAGATACATACTACTATATATAAAGTAGATAAACAACAAGGACCTACTGTATAGCTCAGAACTATATTCAATATCTTATAATAACTTATAATGGAAAAGAATCTGAAATAAAACCACTTTGCTGTACACCTGAAACTAACACAATATTGTAAATAAACTATACTTCAATTAAAAAATTGAAAATTAAAGAATGTCCATAGATACTTGTGGAAAAAATAAAAATAATCTCTCTATGCATTAAAATTGTTCAGATGAAGTATACCCCAAACCCAGTTTTCTCTCATGTGCTCTAGTTTATTCTACTCAACAAATGTTTATTGAGGCCCTAGGGTGTCCTTCCATTTTATCCAATTGATTATTGGCCATTTCCACCTGGATGTCCCACATGCTCCTGAAGTCAATATGTATAAAATGAAATTTACCATCATGTCTTGAAATCTGTCCCTTCCTGTATTCCCAGTCTCAGCTAAGAGGATCCTCATCTACCCAAGTAGAAAGTCCAGGAGTCAACATGAGGCCCCCAATTACCTAACCCACCACATTTAGTAATGTGCAAGTCCTGTGGCTTTACTATTCTTTACAATCCATCCTCTCTTCTCCATTTCCTGTTCAAAAGCCCTGGCTAAGGCCCTAATCCTTGCTTGGATTGCTGCAGTTGTCTCCCATACTGTTAGAACATTCAATTTATAAAATCCTAAATGTTTTTGCTTAGACATCTCCTTCTTCTCACTCCTCTTCTTTCTCCTACCATGTCCACAAGGAGAATGGCTGGTCAACTCTCAAGACATGGTTCAAATGTCACCTCTAACCTTTCTGTTGGAATTGGCCAGTCTTCTCCTTGTGATCCTTGTTGGGAACCGCAATAGGTCTCTTATAATGATGGTAATGGCTAACATTGAGTTTTCATTGCAGGTCAACCACCATTCTAAATGTGTCACATGTTTTAACCCCAATACTTTCAACAACGCTGTGATGTAGGTACTATTATTATCTATATTTTATAGGTAATGAAACAGATTTAGAGAACTTAATTTGCCAAACATCACACAGTCAGCAAGAGGAAGAGCTAGGATTTGAACCCTATATTGGCTCCAGAGCCTTCACCCTTAGCTCTGAGTGGTCATACATCTCTGTGCCCTTAATCTATATTTTATTATAGCATAATATCTTACTGTACTTCTTTTCCTATCAATATGTGTGGTTTCCAGGGAGATCAGCTCAGTGGTTTGTGACCACCTAGAGAGGTTGGATGGGGAGGGTGGGAGGGAGGGAGACGCAAGAGGGAAGAGATATGGGAACATATGTATATGTATAACTGATTCACTTTGTTATAAAGCAGAAACTAACACACCATTGTAAAGCAATTATACTCCAATAAAGATGCTAAAAAAAAAAGAAGAAAGCAAGGAAGAAAAGAAGGAAAAACAAAAATATGTGTGGTTTCTTGCAGAGGCCACATAGACAACCTCAATAAAGGTGTGCACTAATTGACTAATCTTTCTGGGATGGAAAGTCTAAGCCAAAGAGAATTAACATTGTTTAGAATTTTTTTTGCTTATTTTTGTTGCTTACTTTGTTTATATCTGGATGGACTCTGAGGTCCTTTTAATTTTGAAATACAATAGTGTATTATTTGCTCAATGGGCTAGATCTTGCCTAGTGATGAACACATAGAGGAGAATCAATTGAATCAGCTCTTGCCCAGTGAATGTAATGGTACTTGACTGAGAAATGGTGGAGATGATCTTTGTGGAAAATATAATTCTCTTAGAAAAATGGTGAAAATTGACTAACTTTATTGGAGAAAGACTGAAAAATCTCATTCAAGACATTGTGTAAATATGGTTAAAATGAATCTCTTAGTGGATATTTGGAAGAAAATTATAAAACCACTTAGCAAATGTTGATCATTTCAGAGTTCTATACATATTAAAGATACCCAGGTTAAACAGATCTCAGAGGGTCAAATACACAACCTGTCATTCCTATCATCTAGGTATCTTTTATTTATTTTTATATGTATTTTTGTTGTTTATTTTATTTATTTTTTATTTTTGAGTTGAAGTATAGTAGATGTACAATATTACATAAGTTACAGGTGAACAACATAGTGATTCACAATTTTTAAGGGTTATATTCCATTTATAGTTACTACAAAATACTGGCTATATTCTCTGTGTTATACAGTACATCCCTGTAGCTTATATATTTTATATATAATAGTTTGTACCTATTAATCCCCTACCCCTAATTTTCCCCTCCCCTTTAGATGTCTTTTTTTTTTCTAGATATCTTTTAAATCCTTCTTTCCTTTGAGTTCCTACCTCCTGAATGCAGGCCTGGTGTAGCCTACTCACTGGTCTTTTCCTCTTCTTGTGCTGCCTGTACACTGCTCACAATCTTTTTGAAACCCGTTTGTGATCAAGTCACCCCCCTTGTTCAAAGCTCTGATGTCTACTCGTTGTCCCAGGGGTAAAGTTCACACTCTGTTGCCAGGTCCCCACAATGTGTGCCATCCTGTCTTACTAGCCCTTTGCCTCTACCTCTTGATTAAAAGAGTCACAAGTCCACCATATGAAAAGGACTGCCATTCCCTAGACATAATATGTGTTCTCTGCCTGGAATATCGTTTGCTCTTATTAGTTTCAAGATCCAGCTTCTTTAATCTCTCTATGCCTTCAAAGAATTGCCTTCGTTAAGTGATGTGCTTTCTCTTTTAAGTTCCTGTAACGCTGACATACATTTTAATACATGTACCATAATTACCTGTTCACTCGATCCATTTCCCTCCTTACACTATAACTTGAGGTTGGCGCCAATTTTATTTTTGTCTTAGAGTCTTGTAGACTGGTGCTTCTCAAACTTGAATGTACATACAAATTACCTGGAGATCTTGTAAAATGCAGATTCTGATTCAGCAATTCTTAAGTGAGGGCTGAGTAAGCATTTCTAACAACCTCCCGAAAGGATATCAGTGTTGTCGACCTGTGGATCACACAAGGGAACATATTTTGGGCAGTTAATTTTTTGAATGAATGAATCAAAATGAAAAAAAAAACCCAATGAAATGTATTGTCAAACTGTGTTCTGCTTTATTTTTAACTCTTTTTTTTTGAAAAAAAACCAAGTGATTAACATTTTCATTCAGTCTGTGTCACTCTAGTGATCATTATATTTTTATAACTTTAACATTTCCTCACATTTTAATATTATTAAAATTTTTCTTCATTATGTTTTTCCTTTTTTAGAATTAAATTTTGTTTCAACCAGGACTGATATTACACAAATCTATTACTACAGTGGAGCAAAATTTAAATCTTGAAACAGAATTCTTTTAAAAAAAACATTCTGTTGTACACACCATAGACATTATTTTAATCATAACCAATACTGCATAGAATTTCAATGGGGTAAAATATATCTTCAGAAGTTAATCAGTATATATAGGTGATTCACTCATAATGTTCTCTGTCATGTTTTTGAACAAGTGTTTTTTTTTATTTTTAAAGTATTCAGTTAAACTTTAAAGAGGATGCTTGCTTTTTCATAGTCACTTCCTGTTCTGATTAAATACAGGTGTGCCACACAAAGCAATCAGCTTACTACAACTGGGCTAATTTGTGCCCAAACTTAGTTTCTCCACATTCTTTTCCTCTATGATTAAGAAAAGATGAAATTCAGTACTTCATAGCTGGAAAGGGCCCATGGACATTTTCCACAAATGTTGAATATTTTACTCACTGTCAACATCTCTACCTTGGAAAACAAATCAAAATGCTCAGATGCATCAACTACATCATCAGAAATTCAGATCAATTGCCAAGCAATTACTGGGAACATCTGGTTATTTTGATGATCATAATGGCCAAATCAGTTAACTCTGATACAACCCAACTAGAATCACAAATCTGATTCAATAACAATAGCAACAAAAGACTGATTGAAGGGCTTCCCTGGTGGTGCAGTGGTTGAGAGTCCGCCTGCTGATGCAGGGGACACGGGTTTGTGCCCTGGTCCGGGAAGATCCACATGCCGTGGAGCGGCTAGGCCCGTGAGCCATGGCTGCTGAGCCTGTGCGTCCGGAGCTTGTCCTCCGCAACGGGAGAGGCCACAACAGTGAGAGGCCCGCGTAAGGCAAAAAAAAAAAAAAAAAAAAAAAAAAAGACTGATTGAAGATAACTGGTAGGTATCACTGGGTGGCATCAGGTTTACTTTCATTATATTGCTTAAGAACATTGATAAACAGACTTTCTAAGTTTCATTGGAAAATCTACAGCAGTAAGGACCCTTCTAGCTCTGAACCCCTATACTCAACAAATAATGTTATTTTCTCTCCTATAAGGATTCAGTTTCCTACTTAGTTGTCATACCCTGCTTTTGCTCTAACTTATGGCTACTTTTAATTCCAAACATGTGAAATCTTTCATCCTAAGGAGACATGCGTTATGTATTTGTTTTAGCGTACCTCAGGGAGCAAAGCAAATGTGCATTGAAGATTCAATTAGCAGTAGTGAGGATGGTGATTAAAGAGCTAGACTTGTCTGGCTGATTCATTTGGTCTCTTTTCATTTCATTTCTTAGGGACTAAATGTAGCTTGAAATAAAGTTTTATTTTAAATTAGTGTTCAATGCTACACAGCCAAGAAAGACTGTTTTTTTTTTCCCCAAACACATTCCCTTTTGTGCACAGAGAAATTCATGATCAGCTTTCCACTATGTGTGAATTTCTCAAGTCATTTGAAAGAACTGCTAAGCTAGAATGTAGAAACATCTGCTGCATTACTAGAAGATCACCTTTCACCTTGTCACTTTAAGATCACAAACCAGTGATGTGTGGATTGGGTCAGTGTTTAGAAACTTCTAAATTCATTGACAACATCAAAGGGATTCCCTGGCGGTCCAGTGGTTAGGACTCCTCACTTCCACTGCAGGGGGCACGGGTTCAATCCCTGGTTGGGGAACTAAGATTCCGCCTGCCACGTGGTGCGGCCGAAAAAATAGAATCCAAGAGGCATCACATAATCTAGATTTCTGGCTTCAAGTGGCAAAGGTTGTGTTATGTCTGATCCTTTTTCACTGGGCATGTGTTCTCCAGTTTGCACAGTTCCTACCTGATAACTGTCACTCATTTATGTGGCCTGCTTGATACCTAGAGGCATCTCCTGCTCTCAAGTTTTTGGTTGTGCAAATCTTCATGACTGCACACAGCAACATGGAGATGAGGGGTAGAGTATAGAGTGGGACTTACCCACCCAGGTTTAGACAGAGGCCAGGGGAACTTACTCTAAGAGGCAGCAACGTAGGTAAGACTGAGGTCTAATGCACATCAGTAGTCATCCATCAAGAGAAGGAGCAGCAAAAATAGTGTGGCAGGGCTCCAGCAGGTAAGGAGGGGATTTGTGGTGGGAAGCCAACCTTTGAGAGGATTTTTAAGGACTAGCAAGGAACTTTCCTACAAGAAAGGGGTTCAGGACCTCATTCCCAGGGAGGATAGACAGAATGAAACAGAGACCCAATGCTGAGAAAGGAAGCAGGCTCGTGACAATGAGAATGTAGGACTCGGGTCTTTTGGGAAAGCAATGGGGCAGATCAGTGGCTAATGACAGGACAACCTGATACACTGAGTTTCAGTGATTGGCAGGCTGAGGCTCTTGGCTCCCTCTCTAATTCAAGAATAGGGTCAGAACCAGAGCTGGATACAGCCAAAAGATGGGAGAAGTCCTTGAATCTGACTTTGAGGACCTGGGAAACAGATGCAGAGCAATTACAGCAGCTCTGGGTCATGTGTGGTGCTGAAAGGAGGGCGGAGACTTCTTGATCTCATGTTTCAGTTAGTCTGCAACTCTTCTGTTTAGTTAGCATAAAGTCTGGAAGTCTATTATTTAAAAAAAAAGGTTCATGGTAGAA
Organism: Aethalodelphis obliquidens; assembly: GCF_003676395.1. NCBI lineage: Eukaryota > Metazoa > Chordata > Mammalia > Artiodactyla > Delphinidae > Aethalodelphis > Aethalodelphis obliquidens. The sequence goes on from NW_020837993.1 coordinate 3,576,156, forward strand.
ATCTCTGCAAACATTTTATAGCAAGAATAAGAGAATATAAAGAATATCTCCCTTTGTCCACCAATGTCTATTCAGCCTGTATTAGCTGAAGTCACATTGAGCAACCACTCTTATATATAAATGGATATTAGAATTTGAAGCCCATAGTTCTTGCCTTAACCCGCAACTTGGTCTTCCCCATGAGAGAAATGACCCTTTGCCTCTTGAACATCTGACGGTTAACTAGCCAGGAAAGGGGTATCTGCTTAGGCAGAGGGAGAGATTAGATGGGGGATAATAAACATGCAGCTCTTGACTCTTGTACCTCTGATAGGCATCCCTAATTGATTACAGCACTCTTTCCCGTTGAGCTCAGATGAGGACTCAGAATCTCTCCCCATACCGTGCTCTAGAAGCCAATCAATTAGGGTTGACACTGGAAATGCAATGCATCTGCCCTTCTTTGATTAGGTTTTTACTGCCAAGTTTCTGTGGATGAAGCTACAGATTGGGGCAGAGTATCCATGCCCAGGTTGAAAGCAAGCAAATTGACAGCCAGGGAAGTTTATATCAGAATAAAAAATGTTAAGATATTAATTTTTATTTATCTCTCTTTCTCTCCCCATCTCTTCTATGTAGATAGGCAAATCCCTTATATTTCCTTGCCTGTGGGATTATTGCTGGGCAAAAAGTGTAAAATACAACAGCACCTCCTGTCTTTTGTAAAAGCTTAAACTGAAGGAAAAGATTCTTTGCTCCGTGTTCCAAAAAGGAAAGAGGAAGGAGTCACTTAGGCTCATTTGATTGATAGTCCTGTAGGAATGTGGGTAGAAGGAGTATATAAATAAACAACCTGTATAAATCAGCGTCCCAGAAGGAAGGAGATGATGCCTTCAAATTAGGAGAGGGTAAGCCGCAAGGAAGAGGGAAGTATCCCGAGTCTAATAACAACAGAGCTGTTATAGCCAATTGGCCCAAAGTAATAAGGGCAGGGAGTGGCAGAGCAGGAAGGAGAGGACAGTGTAGCCAGACTGATCTAGACAGCGGCAGTGATCTCTGGTGCAGGGACAAACTAGCCCTAAGAAGCCACATGGGGACAGAGCCAGGAAGGTAAATAGTCCTATCTTACCCCTTCTTCTCCCTCCTCTTTCCTGCTGGGGCTCCCTGTGGCCAAAACAGATCAGAAACCAAAGGGCAAGGGAGCTTGTTGTTGCCCAGGTAGGTCAGCAGGTTGCAAGGTGCAAAAGGGTGAGGTGGGAATCCAAAGAGCAAATGGAATATGTTTGTCACTACCCAAACCATTCCCTTTCAACTTACACTTCTGCCTTAACCTCAGGGTAAAGATTTCGTGTTGATCACAAAGGACAAGTGAAGTCCTATCAGTCACTGTATCATCAAGGGATGCTATAAATTCAGCTGTACTTCTTTCTACCTGAAACCTAAAACATTAGCCACTGTAAGTGTTCTAATATGATACTGGAGGAAAATGGGGGATCAAAATAAGTAACAAATATAGCTGCTGTACCCACTAGTTTGGTGGTTGGTTTGTGGTCTATTTGGGAATCATATATTTTGTTGTTTTCTACTGTCCTTTCCCCTTACTCTTGCCAGAACTTCAGCTGGATAGTTTTCTCTACTTGAGGAGGTGACTCAAACCTCAATCTCTTTAATATCTGAGCTCTTTATGTTTCTTTTTTCTTTATTTTGTTGTCACAGTACTTCACTAATGAGACCTATTGGACAAGGGAGTTGTAGAAAGTACCCCGGTGAATGCCCTGGGTGTGGACACATCCTGATGAATAGTAGTGACTCATTTCCCCCTGATAATAAGTACATTATGTAAATCTGACAGTACAGTCTTGCTCTTCTCTGATTGTTGGTTCAGCATTACGAGAAGCTCAAACGATCAGCTTCTAATTAATTGCCACCATGTCCGTATTTCCTGGTGGAAGCATTCCTTCCTTGGCCACTGGGATCTCCAGCCCACCAAGTCCAAAGTCTCAGGAACAGGAAGCAAAAATTCTTCAAGTTATTAGATGTTAAAGGGAGAGGGTCTTTCCCATCTGGCCATGGAGGAGACAGTGCCGTGTTTTGGCCATTCATTTAAGACATATACTGCATCCTGCAGAACAGCTTCCCCACCTTAAAAGGGTTGTCTTCCTGTTAACATTGTAACAGAGACTTCAGCAGGGCATTCCACTTTTAGTTCTATGGAGCAAGCTGCTTCTGAATGCTAGTGTACATAAAAAGACAATGTGTCCTGTTTTCCATCACTGCATTTCCTTTTCTATAAAATATGTTTCCTGGATGGAAGTGATGTTGTATGGTGACATATGGCAATGAGTAACTGATTATGTTAACCCACAGATGGTAATGGTAAAAGGATTCTAAGGAGTATCCAGTGAATGTGTCGGAGAAATATTCCAAAATATAGCATGTGTGACCTCCAAAATCTAACACTAAGTTCAGCATGTTGTCTGTAAAATAGAAATTTCAGCATTTCACAGAACAACATATTTCTAGAAACTTTATCATCATGGCAGGGCCCTAAAGTTTCTTGAAGTTTATCTCTCATCTTTCTGCATTCATATGGTTTTTACTAAGGCATCTAGAGTGCTTGATACTTTTTGTTCGTCAGATCCAGTTAGCATCATCTGATCTATATAAACAGCCACCGTGATGCTCTGTGATGTATTGGAATGAGCAAGGTTCCTCTGTATCATATTAGGGAAGAGAATGAGCGAATTTACACGAGACATGAGACACTATAGAAAAGTTTTACACCACCATGGAATAATACCATAAGGGTAAATTGTTGTTTCTGCTATATGAATACAAACTCTTTTTGTTTGGTGGAGGAATAAAGTTTTTTGTCAGGTCATTAACTACATACCATGTAGCAAGAGCTGTATGAATTTTCTCCAATAAAGAGACCGTATCTGAAACTATTGCTTTGATTGGCCTTATTACCAGAATAGGCTTGTAGTAATCATCTGTCATTTCCACAACCCATCTTGCTTTTGCACCAGTAATATGGGCAAATCAAAAGATTTATGGTAAGAATCACCACCTCTAAATCTCTCAAGTCCTTGATGGATGTGCTAGTCCTACCTCTCTACCAGGGATGAATTTCTGCTTTTGGTTTGCTACCTCAGCAGAAGGGCAGTAGTTTCCATTTGGTCCTTCCGACTACAATGGCCCTCACTCCATGGGTCAGAAAACCAGTGTGGACCGTGTATCTGTTACTAAATAATCTATTGCCGCTATTCATTCTGAGTCTGCAGTCCCAACAGGATTGAGCTAAGACTTCATCTATCCCTTGGTGTCTATGAGCCCCTACTCTGAAGGTAGACCACCATATCATTTATGTTTCTGAGCATGAGTGTAAGTCCAGAACCAACTGCTAATAATCTCTGGAAAGTCTTTATATTTCCCTTTCCCAGTTCATAGTAACTCTGTTCAATGGCCATTGGTTCCTCTGGGTGGAACTGGTGACTCATGTTAGGTTTCTTTCCACCAAACCCCCAACTTTTCCTCCTATATATGTCAAGCATCATCTCTTTCATTGCTTGAGATTCCATAATCAGTACACTATTAATGCATATTCCTGAGAATCAAAACACTCTGATTCCAAAATAGTGTCATTGGTAAGTTATATTAAAATGTTTAAGGAATACATAGTACCAATCTTATATAAATCCTTCTAGAGAATTGAGAAAGAGTATAGACACTCCAATTCATGTTACAAAGCTAGAATAATTTTAATTCTAAAAACCAAAAAGACAGTATGATAAAGAAAAAAGACAGGCCGATATTATCATGGATGTATTTGCAAAATTCCTAAACGAAGTATTAATAGACCAAATATAGCAATGTACAACTGGATTAATATTATATGACTAAGTTGAAACTATCCTAAGATTGTTAGTTTGCTTTAGTATTTGAAAATCAATAAATGTAATTCACTATAATTGAATAAAAAGAAAACCATATGATCATTCCAATAGATACAGAAAAAGTACTTTATAAAATTCAAAATCTATTTGTGATAAGGAATAGATATGTGAAAATAACTAAAAAATATTTTGAGCTAATGGCTCACTATAATGAACTTAGTGAGGAATGAATGATCTTTTCAATTATTTGTGTCAGGTAAATCACGTATCTATGCTCAAAAAGTGAGCCTTGACTTCTACCTTTCACCACAGAGAGCAACTTTTTGTTATGGAGCATAAATCATGACCTAAAACAATTAAACTTGTAGAAGTGAACAGAGGGAAATATTTTTATGATATTGGGATAGGCAAGAATTTTTTTAAAAAGGATACCAAATGTCCCAATCATAAAAGAAAATATTTATAAACTAGACTTTATTTTTAAAAGACACTATTAATAGAGTGAAATGACAATTCTCAAGAGAAGATATTTGTAATATATAAATCCAAAGTAGGACCCATATCCAGAATATATTTTTAAAAACTTCTACAAATCAATTATAAAAAGTTAGACTCTAAAAATGGGTAAAATACTTGAATAGCATTTCACAAACTAGGATATCCAAATGCCCCCCTAAAATATATTACATATCACTGATACAATATAATCAGTGGTTATAAAAAGTGGAAATTGAAACCACAATGTGATACTGCCACACCCCCATCATATAGGCTAACATTAAAAAGCTGATGATACCCAGTTTGGTGAGGATGTAAACAACAAGAACTCTCTTATACTATCAATGGGAGTGTTCAGTTGGTACAACCACTTTACAAAACTGTTTTTTGACATTTAGCAAGGCTAAACACATTCTTACTTTATGACCTAGCAGACCTACCCCTAGGTATATATCAAATGAATGCTTGTGTTCACCAAAAGACGTGTTCAAGAAGGACAACAGCAGTTTTATTCATAATTGTCCAAAATTGGAAACAACCCAATTAGCCATTAAAACTAGAATGAAATGAATTGTGTTGTATTCATACAATGCAGTTACACACAGCAATGGAAAAAGACAACCCAAACTACGTATACACACAATAATATGGATGACTCTCACTGACATAATGTTGAATATAAAAAATCAGAGACAAATGATTTCATTTATGATCCAGTTTATGAGTCCTCAATCCAGCCAAAATGATGGTGATAGAAACCATAATAGTCATTACCTTTGGGGGTGGGATCCTGAGCAGGAAACAGGAGGGGGGCGTGAGGGAGCCTTTATCTGTAAAGATATATAATAGAAATATTCTATGTCATTATTTGCCTGGTGGTTATATTTAAAAATTCATCAAGCTCTGCACTTAAAATTTATAAACTTGGCTGTAAATTTTATTTGTGAATTTAACTGAAGTTCTAACTTAATTTTGAAGGTTATTTCAAATGTGGAGGGAGAGGACAGTTGGAAGTCCTGGTAGTAGGAGCTTTGACTGGATTCATGGACACTAACACAGGGTCAGCCATGTTGCGATACTGCAATTCACCTGCCTGACAGTTCTGTTCCGTATTAGAACTATGTGGATAACAAAAGCATCATAGCTGGATTCTCCCTATCCTGCCTCTTTTGTTAGTCACACAGCAACTAAATGGTGAAACCAAGATTTGAACCCACCCAGTCTGGCTCCAGGATCTGCCCAGGAACACACACTAAGGTTGTTTTTCAGACCTCTGCATAATGAGGTTGTATCAATGTACTACTTGTAATTTTCTGACTATATAACTGCTTTTATTAATTCCTATGAATTAATTCCTAAATATGATTACATGATATAATTCACTTCTTTGAGTTTTCTTTATAAAGCCATACATTAATGAAGTCACTTCAGGTGTTAATAAAAAGAAATGTCACTTGAATTGTGAGGTCTGGCCCAAAATTTGCAATCGTGTAGTCAAAATTAGGCAGATCAAGTAAGCCACCATTTCTTTTTTTGGAGCAGCATATAGTCTCATGCTGAGAGGTAGGAGATAACTATTTTCTGTTAAAGTTTTCTGGGCAATAAACCATTCAAACTACACTGCTTCTGAAGTATTTGTCTTCCCTAGGAAGAAGAGGTGTTTTTTTTTGTTTGTTTGTTTTTTGTTTTCTCTCTCAATCTCTCTTTTTTCCTTTATTTTTATTAAAGTATAATTGATTTACAATGTTGTGTTAATTTCTGCTCGCAGAAAAGTGATTTTTTATATTCTTTTCCATTATGGTTCATCACAGGACACTGAATATAGTTCATTGTGCTATACAGTAGGACCTTGTTACTCATCCATTCCATGCATACTAGTTTGCATCTACTAACCCCAAACTCCCTCCTCCACACCTCTCCCCCTTGACAACTACAAATCTGTTCTCTATGTCTGTGAGTCTGTTTCTGTTTTGTAGATATGTTCATTTGTGTTATATTTTAGATTCCACGTATAAGTAATTTCATATGGTATTTGTCTTTCTCTTTCTGACTTACTTCACTTAGTATTATAATTTCTAAGTCCATCCATGTTGCTGCAAGTGGCATTATTTCATTTTTTTATTGCTGTGTAGTATTCCATTGTATATATGTACCACATCTTCTTTATCCATTCATCTGTTGATAGACATTTAGGTAGTTTCCATGTCTTGGCTACTGTGAATAGTGCTGCTATGAACATAGAGTTGCAAGTATCTTTTTGAAGTATAGTTTTGTCCAGATATATGCTCAGGAGTGGGGTTGCTGGATTATATGGCAACTCTAGTTTTAGGTTTTTGAGGAACCTCCATACTGTTTTCCATAGTTGCTGCACCAACTTACATTCCCACCCACAATGTAGGAGGGTTCCCTTTTCTCCACACCCTCTCCAGCATTTATTGTTGGTAGATTTTTTTAATGATGGCCATTCTGACAGATGTGAGGTGGTACCTCATTGTAGTTTTGATTTGCATTTTTCTAACAGTGATGCTGAGCATCTTTTCATGTACCTGTTGGCCATCTCTATGTCTTCTTTGGAGAAATGTCTATTTAGGTCTTCTGTCCATTTTTGGATTGCATTGTTTCTTTTTTTGTTGTTGAGTTGTATGAGCTGTTTGTATATTCTCTCTTGAGCACCAGCACAACAATCGCAAGAGTTTCCCCCAAGCTGAAAAAGGAAATAACAAAAACTCAATTTACTAATTGCCTGTTCATGCAAATTTCCAAATACCAAATATATTCCCATTCTGATATGTTCAGAGTAACCCTCTTCTCTTCTTACCAGATTCTCTCCAATTTTGGTTGCTCTGGGCCAATGATACCATCCGGTGCCTGGAGCAGGGAACTGCTCTCATTAGTGTATTTTCTCTACCACCTTCTTCCTTACTGTCCAAGAAGAGGGTACCCAGATGAAGAAGCACTGGTTTCCTTTGTCTTTTACAATCTGAAACAGTGACGGTTCAGCTGATCCATTTCCAGTAATATTTTATTTTTACTCAACCCACGACTACTGGGTCTCAGGAATGTGTGAGCACAACAACCCATTCCTACCTTTACCTTGCTCCCTATCTTTCAAATTTTACATGGTTACTTTTTAAAAAATGAGTCCATCTAAGGTTAAGATCAGAAGTTAATAGGCTTTCTGACTGTCACACAGAAGCAGAACCTCAGCTGAAACAGTAGTATGCATTGTTCAGAACTGCCTTGATGGACAACTTGGAGAATTTGAGGTCAAATATAGACCAACAAAAATCAATGGTTTTTATTTTCAATCATCTGAACTTTCCTGGGGAATTTCCTGGAGAATCCCTTCAAATAGCAAGTAAGTAAATGTACTTCTGTTTTATGTGTTTATTAGTTGGGGTTTCCTAACATGTGGGTTCATTTGATCTGTACAACATCTCTTTCTCCCTTTTAATGTTTCTGTATTAGGTCCTCTCTCTTGGCCTGTGAAGCAGATGGTCTTTGTCAGTTGAATTATACCAGACGTTTGAATTTTCCCCACAAGCATAACTATGCTCCAGTTGCTTTTTTCTATAGGCAAGAATAATATACCCAGCATCTTTATGCTTGCAAATGATACAGCAGATGGATGCTAAAGCAGAAATGATATGTAGATACCTAATTATTACACAAATGACTCACAAGATATAGAGTCAACTGAAATTATCTACTGTGATTTTGGTAAATTTATCAAAGTAAGAGCATTAGCTTATTGCTTTGTCTACCATTCTCTTTTTTACTTCATTTGAACATGATTTGGTGAGTTTGAGGAAAATTGACTTCAGATTACTTGAGTTTTGGCCTGCATATATTAATTCATTCAGTAACCATTGAATGAATACCTACTATTGTTATGTACCAGGGACATAAAGTTAATGACGTATGGTTTTTCCATGGGCTCAATGGGAGAGAGAGACTCTGAGTAGGTAATTTTAAAAATATAATTTGTTTAAACATGTAAGTATGGATAAACAATTTTATGAAAATATAGAAAAGGAAGAGTTTAACTCTACCCAGGAAGGTCAGGGAAGACCTTATAGGAGCCGACATATATATTTAGTTGGAACTATCTATGTGGAAAGGAAAGGCAACAGGTGCTAAGGAGAGGATGTGTCCTAACTAAAGAAGATTAAATCCTTGATCATCTGAGATCCTTTTTCAGCACACACACACAAATTACTGTAAATATGTTGACTATTATTGATGAAGTGGAATTATAGAAAGAGCCACCTAAAGTAAATTCTTTAATTTACTAAGATTAAGAATTTAGTGTCCTACTTAAGAGAATCAGAATCATGCTTTGGGGAAAGCTTCGAAAGCAAAATGAAGAAGAGAAGTAAGTCAAGTGAGCAATTGCTCAAGACTGAAAAGTCTCCAGGAGAGAGCAAATCTGAAGACATGTACACTTTAGTATGGCAGGGATGTTGCCCCTGGTTTGTTTCTTAGACCTGTGATAAATGGCCCTTTACCCACAGCTTGTTAAAACAGTGGCACTGAGCAGGCATAACTCCATGCATGCCAACATCCTTCCAGGATCAGGAATTGGTTTCATCCACCCTGTTTGAGGGCATGCAGATTTTAGCATATCTTTAATGCCATATCGCATCAATAGCTTTTTCTGAATTTGTGTGGATCTCAGGTTTCCTCCCAGGTCCTAGACTACTAGATTCTTTACTTTTCTCCATAGGCCTGACACTAAAAAGGCATCTCCTCTAACATCCCCAGTAGTGGGGGACACTCCCTGCTTTATTCCCACCACACCCACCAACTCCACGGCTGCTTTCTCCCGGGTACCAAGATGGTACTCAGAGTATTGGATGGGCAATGCTTTGTCCCTGATGCTTGGTACTGCACAAATGTATTAGGTCTTCAAATTGATCTCCATAACACAGTGATGGCACTGCATAGAAGCCATCCACACCTTACCCCTCCTGACACCCTGGCATTATTCTTAGCTTCAGGACCAATCTGCTGGGCTTGAACCCTTTGAAACACAATTTTCATTTTCTCCTATTCCTTCTGGCTTCCTGCTCATGGTCCTGCTGCTCTGCCCTGTTTTGTTTCTTTGCTTACCCTGTTCCCATGCTACTTTAACCCCCCACTTTAGGCAACTCATCCAACTACGACTGATCCCTGTGACTATACACTGGGTATAGACCACTTTGGTGGGGGCCCCTCAATAGGATTTGCTTTGGTTCTGGTTGCAAAGACCTGCTACATATAAAATGATGATAAAAATAAGGTTTCTGCGTGAGAGGCTTTCTGTACATTGTCACATTTAATATTCACAACATCCTTTAGGTTATCCATAATCTTCCTGACTTTTTACACAAGAATCTGCAGTTCAGAGAGTAAAATGCTCTGCTTGAGGTCCCATAGTGAGTATGTAGAAGCCCAGGTTTGTCTCATTCCAAAGCCCCTCCTATGAATCATTAAATACTCTATATCCCTGTGTACATAGATAGATGAGGTTTTGAATTATTGACCTCAACCCTAAAGGCCGCAGCTATATCCATCACTTTTCTAGCATTTCTGTTATTTCTCATCAGTCAATTGCCCCTGTGTGTGGGTAGGTCTTCAGCCTGCCCCAAAACATTGCTCAGATGCATGCTGGCAGTGTATACAAACCCCTCCAGGGACTAATTTTGCAAGAAACATCTCAAGGCAACAAGGAGTGAGGTATCTGGTGGAAGCATGTTCTAGCAGGGAAAGGAGAAGATAAAAAAAGCAGTCAGATTCTCAGGGGGAAATCCTATGATTCCTGTTATGAAGGTACCTTTTTAAATGAAAAATTCAAGGTGCAGAACAAGTGTACTTTTGCCTCTTCTCATGTATAAAACACACACACATTTTTTTAGGTAATAGAACAGCTAACTAAAAACTGATAAAAATCATTATTCATGATGGAAGTAGGAAAAATGGACAGGACTATTCTTTGTTTTATGGTTTTGACTTTGGAACCATGGAAATGTTCTATGTTACTATAAGTAAAAAAGGAAAAATAGTCACAATATCTGGAATTGTAAAGCAAAATTAAACACATAAACATAATTATGTATGAAGTTGACAGTGTAACAACATGGAGAAAAATTAGTACCAATGACTTCTAAACACAGTAACTTGAGTAATTAGACTATATGTCTCTAATAAAATAATCCTAACAACATAAGAAACCACTAAGAAATCTTAAACTACTTTCAGCAATAATGTTGGTATTAGAATTTGGGAAATATTAGATATATATTCCAGAATAAAATTAAATAGATATTTAATACAGTTAGGGGGAAACAGTCTGTGCAAAAACAAATGAACAAAAAACAAAAACAAAAAAAGACATATAAAATCAAAAAAGTTAGGTAAAATGTTATAATCTTTCATTTGAATTGGTAGCATCAAGTGAACTTAGATTTTTTTTTCTTTCTATAAAAACATGTATTTCCTAGCTTTGTTTGTGAAAAAAAGATCTAGAAGTAGAAACAGCCCAATAGCAATTACAACATTAGCATCTAAATAGTTGCTCTAAATACTATTTCTCACAAAAAGGAATCAGGGTCCCTCAGAAAAATGGCTCATTTCCTTTCTGGGGCAGAAATTCAACAAGGAGAGCCAGGAACACCTTGTTGTGCAAGAGAAACAACTGAAATTATAGTAGAAAGCCACTGGAGCCAATTTGAATGGGGTCCCAATGGCCAAAGATGTCACAAATGAAGCATCAAAAACAATAATGAGCTTGAAGGATTAAAATATATCAATTATCAAGATGACTGAGTAGAAGGAGGTGCTCTCACTCCCTCTTGTGAGAGCACCAGAATCACAACTAACTGCTGAACAATCATCAAAAGGAAAACACTGGAACTCACCCAAAAAGATACCCCACATCCAAAGACAAAGGAGAAGCCACAATGAGATGGTAGGAGGGGCGCAATCACAGTAAAATCAAATCCCATAACTCCTGGGTGGGTGACTCACAAATTGGAGAACACTTATACCACAGAAGTCCACCCACTGGAGTGAAGGTTCTGAGCCTCATGTCAGGCTTCCCAACTTGGGGGTCCGGCAACAGGAGGAGGAATTCCTAGAGAATCAGACTTTGAAGGCTAGTGGGATTTGATTGCAGGACAGGATGGGGGGAAACAGAGACTGCACTCGTGGAGGGCACACACAAAGTTGTGTGTGCATCAGGACCCAGGGGAAGGAGCAGTGACCCCATAGGAGACTGAACCAGACTTACCTGCTAGTGTTGGAGGGTCTCCTGCAGAGGCAGGGGGTGGCTGTGGCTTAGCGTGAGGACAATGACACTGGCAGGAGAAGTTCTGGGAAGTACTCCTTGGCGTGAGCCCTCCCAGAGTCTGCCATTAGCCCCACCAAAGAGCCTGGGTAGGCTTCAGTGTTGGGTCACCTCAAGCCAAACAACCAACAGGGAGGGAACCCAGCCCCACCCCTCAGCAGACAAGCTGGTTGAAGTTTTACTGAGCTCTGCCCAACAGAGTAACACACAGCACTACCCACCACCAGTCCCTCCTATCAGGATGGTTGCACAAGCCTCATATATAGCATCATCCACCAACAGAAGCAAGAAGAACTACAATCCTGCAGCTTGTGGAACAAAAACCACATTCACAGAAACCTAGACAAGATGAAAAGGCAGAGGGCTATGTACCAGATGAAGGAACAAGATAAAACCCCAGAAAACAAGTAAATGAAGTGGAGATAGGTAACCTTCCAGTAAAAGGATTCAGAATAATGATAATGAAGATGATCCAGGATCTTGGAAAAAGAATGAAGGCAAAGATCGAGAAGATGCAAGAAATGTTTAACAAAGACCAAGAAGAATTACAGAACAAACACCTAGAAGAATTACAGAACAAACAAACAGAGATGAACAATACAATAACTAAAATGAAAACTACATTGAAAGGAATCAATAGCAGAATAACTGAGGAAGAAGAAAGGATAAGTTATCTGGAAGACAGAATGGTGGAATTCACTGTCATGGAACAGAATAAAGAAAAAAGAATGAAAAGAAATGAAGACAGCCTAAGAGACCTCAGGGACAACATTAAACGCAAAAACATTCTCATTATAAGGGTTCCAGAAGGAGAAGAGAGAGAGAGAAAACACCAGAGAAAATACTTGAAGAGATTATAGCTGAAAACTTCCCTAACATGGGAAGGGAAAAAGCTACTGAAGTCCAGGAAGTGCAGGGAGTCTCAGGCAGGATAAAACCAAGGAGAAACACGCCAAGACATAGTAATCAAATTCACAAAAATTAAAGACAAAGAAAAACTATTGAAAGCTACAAGGGAAAAATGACAAATAACATACAAGGGAACTCCCATAAACTTAATAGCTGATTTCTCAGCAGAAACTCTACAAGCCAGAAGGGAGTGGCATGACATATTTAAAGTGATGAAAGGGAAGACACTACAACCAATATTACTCTACATGGCAAGGATCTCATTCAGATTCGATGGAGAAATCAAAATCTTTACAGACAAGCAAAAGCTAAGAGAATTCAGCACCACCAAACCAGCTCTAGAACAAATGCTAAAGGAACTTCTCTAAGTGGGAAACACAAGACAAGAAAAGGACCTACAAAAAAAAATCGAAAACAATTAAGAAAATGGTCATAGGAACATACATATCAATAATTATCTTAAACGTGAAAGGATTAAATGCTCCAACCAAAGGACACAGGCTCACTGAATGGATACAAAAACAAGACCAATATATCTGCTGTCTACAAGACACCCAATTCAGACCTAGGGACACATACAGACTGAAAGTGAGGGGATGGAAAAAGATATTCCATGCAAATGGAAATCAAAAGAAAGCTGGATTAGCTATACTCATAAGATGAAATAGACTTTAAAATAAGGAATGTTACAAGAGACAAGGAAGGAAACTACATAATGATCAAGGGATCAATCCAAGAAGAAGATATAACAATTATAAATATATATGCACCCAACATAGGAGCACTTCAATACATAAGGCAACTGCTAACAGCTACAAAAGAGGAAATTGACAGTAACAGAGTAATAGTGGGGGACTTTAACACCTCACTTACACCAATGGACAGTTCATCAAAAATGAAAATAAAGAAGGAAACAGAAGCTTTAAATGACACAATAGACCAGATAGATTTAATTGATAATTATAGGACATTCCATCCAAAAACAGCAGATTACACTTTCTTCTCAAGTGCACACAGAACATTCTCCAGGATAGATCACATCTTGCGTCACAAATCAAGCCTCATTAAATTTAAGAAAATTGAAATCATATCAAGCCTCTTTTCTGACCACAACGCTATGAGATTAGAAGTGAATTACAGGGGAAAAAACGTAAAAAAAACCAAACACATGGAGGCTAAACAGTACGTTACTCAATAACCAAGAGATCAATGAAGAAACCAAAGAGGAAATAAAAAAATACCTAGAGACAAATGACAATGAAATCATGACAATCCAAAACCTGTGGGATGCAGCAAAAGAAGTTCTAAGAGGGAAGTTTATAACTACAAAAGCTTACCTCAAGACACAAGAAAAATCTCAAATAAACAATCTAACATTACACCTAAAGGAACTGAGAAAGAAAAACAAACAAAACCCAAAGTTAGCAGAAGGAAAGCTATCATAAATATCAGAGCAGAAATAAAGGAAATAAAAACAAAGAAAACAATAGCAAAGATCAATAAAACTAAGAGCTGGTTCTTTGAGAAGATACACAAAATTGATAAACCATTAGCCAGACTCATCAAGAAAAAGAGGGAGAGGACTCAAATCAATAAAATTAGAAATGAAAAAGGAGAGGTTACAACAGACACCACAGAAATACAAAACATCCTAAGAGACTACTACAAGCAACTGTATGCCAATAAAATGGAGAATCTGGAAGAAATGGACAAATTCTCAGAAAGGTATAACCTTCCAAGACTGAACCGGGATGAAATAGAAAATATGAAGAGACCAATCACAAGTAATGAAATTGAAATTGTGGTTAAAAATCTTCCAACAAACAAAAGTCCGGGACCAGATGGCTTTACAGGTGAATTCTATCAAACATTTAGAGAAGAGCTAACACCCATCCTTCTCAAACACTTCCAAAAAATTGCAAGAAGAAGGAACACTCCCAAACTCATTCTATGAGGTCACTATCACCCTGATACCAAAACCAGACAAAGATGTCACAAAGAAAGAAAACTACAGGTCAATGTAACTGATGAACATAGATGCAAAAATCCTCAACAAAATACTAGCAAACAGAATCCAACAACACATTGAAAGGATCATAAACCATGATCAAGTGGGATTTATCCCAGGGACGCAAGGATTCTTCAATATGTGCAAATCAATCAATGTGATACACCATATTAACAAATTGAAGAATAAAAACCGTATGATCAGCTCAATAGATGCAGAAAAAGCTTTTGACAAAATTCAACATATATTTATGAAAAAACCTCTCCAGAAAGTGGGCATAGAGAGAACCTACCTCAACATAATAAAGGCCATATATGACAAACCCACAGCAAACGTCCTTCTCAATGGTGATAAGCTGAAAGCATTTCCTCTATGATCACGAATGAGACAAAGATGTCCACTCTCCCTGCTGTTATTCAACATAGTTTTGGAAGTCCTAGCCATGGCAATCAGAGAAGAAAAAGGAATACAAATGAAAAAGAAGTAACACTGTCACATTTTGCAGATGACATGATACTATACATAGAGAATCCTAAAGATGTGACCAGAAAATGACTAGAGCTAATCAATGAATTTGGTAAAGTAGCAGGATAAAAAATTAATGCACAGAAATCTCTTGCATTTCTATACACTAATGATGAAAAATCTGAAAGAGAAATTAAGGAAACACTCCCATTTACCACTGCAACAAAAAGATTAAAATACCTAGGAATAAACCTACTGAGGGGAAAAAAAGACCTGCATGCAGAAAACTATAAGACACTGATGAAAGAAAGTAAAGATGATACCAACAGATGGAGAGATATACCATGTTCTTAGATTGGAAGAATCAATATTGTGAAAATGACTATACTACCCAAAGCAATCTACAGATTCAATGCAATCCCTATCAAATTACCAATGGCATTTTTTACGGAACTAGAACAAATCATCTTAAAATTTGTATGGAGACACAAAAGACCCCGAATAGCCAAAGCAGTCTTGAGGGAAAAAAACGGAGCTGGAGGAATCAGAATCCTTGTCTTCAGACTATGCTACAAAGCTACAGTAATCAAGACAATATGGTACTGGCCCAAAAACAGAAACAGAGAACCATGGAACAAGATAGAAAGCCTAGAGATAAACCCATGCACCTTTGGTTAACTAATCTATGAGGAAGGAGGCAAGGACATACAATGGAGAAAAGACAGTCTCTTCAATAAGTGATGCTGGGAAAACTGGATAGCTACATGTAAAAGAATGAAATTAGAACACTCCCTAACACCATACACCAAAATAAACTCAAGATGGATTAGAGACTTAAATGTAAGACCAGACACCATAAAACTCTTAGAGGAAAAGATAGGAAGAACACTCTTTGACATAAGTCACAGAAAGATCTTTTCTGATCCACCTCCTAGAGTAATGGAAATAAAAACAAAAATAAACTAATGGGACCTAATGAAACTTAAAAGCTTTTGCACAGCAAGGAAACCATAAACAAGACGAAAAGACAACCCTCAGAATGGGAGAAAATATTTGCAAATGAATCAATGGACAAAGGATTAATCTCCAAAATATATAAAGAGCTCATACAGCTCAATATTAAAGAAACAAACAACCTAATCCAAAAAATGGGCAGAAGACCTAAATAGACATATCTCCAAAGAAGACATACAGATGGCCAAGAAGCACATGAAAAGCTTCTCAACATCACTGATTATTAGAGAAATGCAAATCAAAACTACAATGAGGTACCACCTCACACCAGTTAGATTGGGCATCATCAGAAAATCTACAAACAACAAATGCTGGAGAGAGTGTGGAGAAAAGGGAACCCTCTTGCACTCTTGGTGGGAATGTAAATTGATACAGCCACTATGGAGAACAGTATGGAGGTTCCTTAAAAATCAAAAAATAGAATTACCATACAACCCAGCAATCCCACTACTGGGCATATACCCAGAGAAAACCATAATTCAAAAAGACACATGTACCCCAATGTTCACTGAAGCACTATTTACAATAGCCAGGTCATGGAAGCAACCTAAATGCCCATTGACAGATGAATGGATAAAGAAGAAGTGGTACATATATACAATGGAATATTACTCAGCCATAAAAAGGAACGAAGTTAGGTCATTTGTTGAGACGTGGATGGTTCTAGAGACTGTCATACATAGTGAAGTAAGTCAGAAAGAGAAAAAGAGATATCATATATTAACGCATATACGTGGAACCTAGAAAAATGGTACAGATAAACTGGGTTGCAGGGCAGAAATTGAGACACAGATGTAGAGAACAAATATATGGACACCAAGGGGGGAAAGTGGCAGGGGTGAGAGCATGGTGGTGGAATGAATTGAGAGATTGGGATTGATATATATACACTAATATGTATAAAGTGGATAAGTAATAAGAACCTGCTGTATAAAATTATAAATTAAATTAAATTTTTTAAGAAAGAAAAAATATCAATTACATAAAAATTCATAAAAGTACTCCCTTAATTGGTTACCTCTGGGTGTTGCTGGGATACCAAGTCATTATTCTAAGTCAGTGAACTAAAGTAAGACATCCATTTAATCAACCTTTTAACTACCGGTTTACAGGAATGATAAAGGATAAGCATTACATTAAACCACAAAGATGTAATTGGTCCAAATCATAAAATGGGGAACTCTTAAAGGTGAATTATCTGACTTCTTCAACAAATACTTAGCACTAAGAGAAGAGCCTTAAAAGATACATATCAACCTCATGTAATGTGTGCAGTGTATGGACTCTGATACTTAGGAATCTAAGCATGAAAAGACTTTGCTGAGACTCTATTAGATACTTTTAAGGATTTATAATTCATTTTTATGTGTAATAATAATATAGTCCTAATATTTAAAAATAGAAAAGAAAGACAATCTTTGTTAATTATACACACTGAAAAAAAAGAAGGATGAAATATAATGCTTGGAATTTTCCTGATAATACCCCATATCTTGGTCCCAGTCCCCAGAAGCAGAGCATGAGATGAGGATTTGTGTGCAAGAAACACAGTGTGGAAGTGCTGCTATGAGAAGCTGGTAGTGGATCTGGTCAGGGGAGCACGACAGGGAGGGGAAGAAGTCACAAGTGTGTAATTTCAGGCAAATTCTCATGAACGGTAGCTTCAGCTCCAACTCTCAGGGGAACTCCGCAGTGTAACTTACACTGCAGAGCTGCTTTGTCCTGAAGAAGGAGAGCTGGCTTTCACACTTCCCACCCATCCATCATTGGCTAAGGATCACTCAGGAAGATGTAAACCTCTAGGTGCTCCTGAGCAAAGGAGCTCCACAGCCCAAGGACAGGCATTGGAAGAAGAATCCCACGTGCAGGTCTTTGGAGATAAAAGCACACTGAAGCCTGAAGAGGGGTACACAGTAATGGCAAAAGGATCTGAGAGCATCTGAGTGGAGCACCTACAGTGCCTATATTAAGGACACTCCAGTAGAGAGAGGAGAGTGTGGGTAGTGATGGAGGAAGACGCAAGATGCACATAATATTGAGACATGTTGGGGCAAGATCCATATGCTGGAAAATCTCCATTAAAAACTAAGAAAAGTAAGCAATCTGACTATCTTACCTGTTATATATACTGTATGATATAAGCAATTGTAATCTAAAAAAGATTCATTGGATCTGAAAGTTTGTTTCCCATTCAGTTGTTGAGAACTTGGAAAGGATTTACCTGTGGAAACAATGTCATATGGTGGTTAGTTCCCAAGATAACCCACAAAAGACACTTTTGCCCATAATCGGGAGGAACACCATATGCTCACAATGAAACATAGTAGAAAACACCACAGAGACAGCACAAGTAATTAAATCACACCATACTTCTGAGAAAGAAACTGCTTTTGCTTTGTCTTTTTTTTTAACACTTTTTTTAAGATTTATTTATTTATTTATTTATTTATTTATTTATTTATTTATTTTTGGCTGCATAGGCTCTTCGTTGCTGTGCGCGAGCTTTCTTTAGTTGCAGTGAGCCGGGGCTACTCTTTGTTGCAGTGCGCGGGCTTCTCATTGTGGTGGCTTCTCTTTGTTGCTGAGCACGGGGTCTAGGTGCGTGGGCTTCAGTAGTTGTGGTTCACGGGCTCTAGAGCGCAGGCTCAGTAGTTGTGGCGCACGGTCTTAGTTGCTCCGTGGCATGTGGGATCTTCCCGGACCAGGGCTCGAACCCGTGTTCCCTGCCCTGGCAGGTGGATTCTTAACCACTGCGCCACCAGGGAAGCCCCTTTGCTTTGTCTTTGATGATCTAGGGAAAGCAACTGTTCTTAGAGCTCCTTTGTTTCAGTTTTTTTCTCTGCCAAAGGGTCACTTTACAACTTAACCATTGGCTAAGACCGGGGTCCCCAACCTGGTACCTTACGGTCAGAGGCCTGTTAGGAGCCGGGGCTGCACAGCAGGAGGTGAGCAGCAGGCAAGCGAGGGAAGCTTCCTCTGCCACTCCCCATCACTCCCCATCACTCGTATTACTGCCTGAACCGTCCCCCCTCCCCCTTTCCATGGAAAAATAGTCTTCCACGAAACGGGTCCTTAGTGCCAAAAAGGTTGGGGACTTCTGGGCTAAGAGGTGGTTGGAGGTACGTGTTGGGGAGGGGGGTTTGCTTGTTAGTAACCAAGGGGTCGCTATTGCTGCTGCTGTCCCAGGCAATGTCGTAACACTCAAAGCACAGATTTCCTAACACAAAGTGTTTTCACCGCCGCCCACCCACTTCAATCAAGGTGAGAGTTTTGGTTAGAAAGTAAAGTAGGAGGAGAGACTCCCACAAAGTGAACCTGTTTCTTCCAACACACTGTAGTACCTGGGCACAGAAGTTTGGAAAAATTATTTTTCACACAACCCAGTCTCTTATGAATTTGTCTTTGATCTGCCTTGCAACCTCCCTCCCAGATCTCCCCACAAGGGTGAGCTTGCTCTGTCCCCTGTTTCTGTGCCTCCAGTTCCATTGGCCTCTTTCTCAGGTGGGTTTTCTCTTTGTATCCTTATCACGAGGGAAGTTTCCATTGCCAAGGTGCACACCCAGTTCACTCCACCAAAAAACCGGTCCCACTTGGTCAGCTCCAAATGTACTTTTAGACAATTTACTTTTGGTGATTCAAGGCTGCAAGACATTTTGCAAGTTTGCTGTCTCCTCTCTGTTCCACAAGTTCTCATTAACCTGGACGCTCTTTTGTGAATACACTATGACTCGAATTATTGCTATTAGCTATCTTGGTGCCCTTTTTTACTCCAATAAATATTTCTCATCTGAGCGGTATGAAATAGTCAATCATGCATACTATTTAATTCAGGGCTCATAATAACACTGAGCCCCCTTATATAGATGAGGTTCAGAATGATGGGGTACTTCCCCAAAGTCACAGTGCTGGTAAAATGTAGAGCCAGGATATACACCAAGTCTGTCTGACTCTACTCTCCACATTCTTTTCTATTCTGTCACAAGAAGAGCTGGGGATATGTGGCATGGTCCCTCCTTCCTTCTTCTGATTGTTTTCTAGATCTCCCTTGGAAAAGTTGTCACTGTTTTCTCATGAACCAGGATAATCTTCTTTCCAAAAGAAGCATAACAGCCCTATGTTATGTATACATGCTATTGCTGTTCCTATTTTAAAGATAAGGACGGAAACCAAGGAATTAAATTATTTAGTCAAAGTCACATGGCTAGGTAAGTGGCAGAATTGGCTTTTGAATATAAGCAATATGACTATAGGGCCCTAAACAGTATGCAATCAGCCTCACAAGGACTGAGGGTTTAGCTCAATGGCAAGGCAACAGCGTTCCCAGGTGGGCCCATCAGTTAAGTCCAGACCATTACTAGTCCAGGCAATACTTTTGTGGAAGGTTGCATTTTCCAGAGATAGTGGTGTATTTCTCATCTGATGTGCTCCTCTTAAAATATGACCTGGACACTTCTCCTGTTGAGTGGTGGTGTGTGTCTCCTCACCTTTAGACCTGGGCAGATCTTTGCAACTGTCTCCACTGTAGAGTCTGAAACCCCTGACACTATGTGACTTCCTAGGCTGAGTTATAAAAATACCAGCACTGCTGCCTTATTCTCTTAGAATGTTTGTCCTTGGAGCTCACCACTCTGCTGTAAGGAAGCCTTAAGCAGTCCATCGAGAGACCCATGTAGAAGAAACCAAGTTCCCTAGCCCATGGCCCTGGTTGAGCTCCCAGTCAATGGACCAGCACCGAATATTCAGCCACAGGTGGGCACCACCTTGAAAGTGGCTCTTCTGGCCTCCAGTTAAGCTGCCCCACTCAGCTGACATTACATAGAACAGAGAGGAGCTCTTCCTTCCCAGCTCTACTCAAAATGCAGATTTGTGAGCAAAATAAATGATTACTATTATTTTAAGACCTTAGTTTTGGGGTGGTTTATGCTGCAGCAAGAAGGAACTGTAACAGCTCCCAAAGCAGTGTCCTCTCAGCATTATATTTGGTGCCTAGTAGTGGTGATAGTGATGTTAGTAGGATTGAGAAAAAGAATTAACTTTTATATGTCAGGCACCTTACCAGGCACTGCCATGTACTTTACCTGGTCTGTTTCCTAAATTAATTCTCTGAAGAAAGTGCTCTTATGTTAAGCTTACAGGGAAGGGACATGAAGGCCAGAGAGTCCTGTCCCTTTACTCATTTGACACTTGGCATCAGCAGACATGTGGTGAACTTGGGATTTAAGCAAAGGCCTTTCTGAATCCAAACACATGTCTTCTCACTAATATTTTATTGCTACATTGAGTCTTGGTCCATTAAAAAATGGTGACTAGGGACTTCCCTGGTGGTCCAGTGGTTAAAACTCCAGGTTTCCAGTGCAGGGGGCATGGGTTTGATCCCTGATCTGGGAACTAAGCTCCCACATGCTGCACAGTGTGGCCAAAATATAAAATTAAATTAAAAAATGAATAAAAATTTTTTAAAAATTTAAAAATGGTGACTAAATGTGGTAAACTAAAAAAACCCAGGACTGAAGAGGTTAATGAAAAACTGAAGCTTCCCTCAAGTCTAGGATAGTAGAGTGCACTGCTGACTGTGGACATCATACAAAAGCTTGTGATTCCCAACTGGAAAATAATAATAATAAGACCAATGATGATGATGATAACTACCCCTGATATAGTAAATATTAGAAAAATGTAAATAGTATTTTAAAGAAAGAGCCAGGAAAACAAGAGTCAGGTTCTATTGTGTCAGGTGTTTCATGCACATGAGCTCATCAGCCGTCCTAGGATGTAGGTATTTTTGAATCCCCATACGAGGCAAGGGCACTGAGATTCACACAGGCCACATAACTTTCTGAAGGCTGACAATGAGTACCTCTGACTCTACAGCCCACCTCATTATACTGTCTGAAAGAGGGAGCTGAGGAAAACATACATACAACCCCAATGAAATGCATTCCATTGACTGACAGTGAGTGAACAAGGCTAGGAGCAAGGGCAGGATGGACAAACATCCATCAGTAGCTAGATATCAGGCAGACACTAACTAGGAGCAGTGCATGATTATACTAGGGTATCCCAGAAGTCCATGGACAGCTACAGTGAGCATAAGCATAGCTATGACTTGAAGTTCCCACCAGCTGGGCCCTTTTCTACCTGGCTTTTGGTGGCTGGTGCAGCCCCAGAGAACACTACTTAGCCCTCTGTTGCTTGGAAATGCCAGAGCTTAAGGCCTCTATGCTGTTGGAAAAAGTGGCAGACATTAAAGGTGCAATTCTACCTATACAAACACTTCTTGTTTCTGCCGGCTCTTATTAAAATGTATGAGATAGTCCTCTATCAACCATGGGCCACTCTGATCTGTTCCAGAGAACACTTCAAAGGGACCAGCCAACCTTGAAAGACTACTCCACCCTCTCCCAAAGGAAAGCATGGACCAGTAACTGGACAGCCTTAAGCCCAGGCCCCTGTGACAAAGCGTTGGCCCAACTTGTAATTTCCCCAAAGACAAATACTTCAGAAGAAAATTGAAGTCTAGGGGAGGGGAGGTTGTGAAGAATATTTCTTCTGACTTGTTGGTAAGAGACCATTTGTGGAGGAAAACATGTTTTAAAAATACAGTCACCTGTTCCCACTGTTTATTCCAGTTCTGAAGTAAAGGTTATTTGCTTGTATTTTTAAAAGGGAGGGGGCAGGGAACAAAGCCTTCATTGCCATAAAAATAAGAATTCTCTTCCAATCAGACGAGTATGAATTCAAGTGAAAAACTGGAATCAGGAGAAGGTGAACTATTCTGCAAGCACAATTATCTATTGTCCTGCAAAAATCTACAGCCAGACAGAAAAACTAAGTGCTAAAGGATATGCAGAATGTGAATTTCTCCATACATTTTCACTTGCTTTTTCAGTAACAACTGGGAATCTTTGGCTGATGTGGTTTAAAGATTAATTTCAATGTTCATTTAAAATTAATATTTAAATTCCTTCACACCTGTTTCACTCATTCTATAGAAATGATTGGGGATCTGGCAGGTACTTGAAAGCTTTGGAGAAAGTCTGTGGTTTTTGAAAGACCATGAGTGAGTGCCTTTGGATTCTTTATTTCTTTGAAACAGCTGATAACAAGATGTTGAATTATGAGATTTGGAGTCAGACAAGTTTACATTTGAATCCTGGCTTTACCACAAATGGTCTAAAGTAACTTCAGGCCCATTCTTTCACCTTTCTGGACAAAGTGAGAACAGCAATCCTACTTCACAAGGTTAAATAATAGAATGTAGTTTGAAACTCAAAAAGATGCCTGGCATAGAGTAGGAGACCACTGACTGGCAGTTTTTATGGCCATCACAATCACACGCCATTTGGTTCAGTCGACTGGGCTTCTTACTTTTTCAGTTCAATTCAAATCACATATTCGCGGGTCAGGTCTCTTGAATTTAGATTACGTGGGATATCAGATAGGATTAAGTTTGATGGTATGTGACAGATACCCCAAATAATAGTAGTTTAAAACAAGATAGAAGTTTATTTTTTCTCCTGTGTAAAATAAGTCTCAGGATATGCAATGCAGAGCTGGTACTGGAGTCATGGACCCAGCATCCTACATACAGCTTGAGGTTCTGTTCATATGGAAGGGCAGGAGCATAGGCATTGGAAGGCAGCTAGCAGTCTGTGCTATGTGCAGATTCTCTATTGCATTTCCCTCCTCAGCCCCAATTACAAAGTTTCATGCTATATTGTCTTTCCCAATGGAAGGAAGGGGAGAAACACCCAAATTGCCCACAGTAAATAAAACACTTTTTTTTTTGAGGTTTTTTTTTTTCACACACACATACTGTATTTTATTTTTACAAGAGATAAGTAAACTGACACCAAGCATTGTAAATGGATGAACACAACAAAAGCAACAATGATTGCAATTACCAAACACGAAACACACTCATACTATATCATAATATTGACATTCAGTCCAGTAATCCTCCACTGTAACAGATTCTTTACTATGCAGTGAAAATTGATTTGTATATTTTTTGCCTAGACTCCTTGTGGGATTTTTTTTTTATTCAAACAGAAAGTCACAAAAATTATAATCATCCTCATCAGTTCACTCAGTCCCATGAGTGAACTTTTTATCTTGATATTTTGTTAGCACTTTTATGAATTCATCAGTTTTCCATTAGAGTTCTGAAAATGCTTATTCATTCAGTTCAGCAGTACAGTCAGTTACCAGAAACCTGTACTTGTCAGTCTTTTCCATGAATTCCTTGAAGATGAAACCCTTTTATAGGAACATTTTTGCAAAAGCATCAGAGTGCACCCAGAACTGCCTGTAAATGACAAAAGACTTAAAAATGACCATGGTTAAAGATTTGATGAAAGTTCATAACAATGCAATTGACAAGGAAATTTAGTTATTTCTGAGATATACATTTTAAAATAATAACTAGAATTATGACTTATAACATTATACCAGAACATATAAGATTTTTAGAAATTTCATGTAATTTCTGAAACATTTATATTAATATATTTCCATACAAATAACCCAAAGAAAGTTTAGTATAAGTTGTTTTTGTTTGTTTGTTTGTTGTTTTTTTATACCATAGGTTCTTATTAGTCATCAATTTTATGCACATCAATGTATACATGTCAATCCCAATCACCCAATTCAGCACACCACCATCCCCACCCCACTGTGGTTTTCCCCCCTTGGCATCCATACGTTTGTTCTCTACATCTGTGTCTCAACTGCTACTCTGCAAACTGGTTCATCTGTAAAATTTTTCTAGGTTCCACAAACATGTGTTAATATACGATATTTGTTTTTCTCTTTCTGACTTCCTTCACTCTGTATGACAGTCTCTAGGTCCATTCATTGATTGATTTGCGTATATTGAAGAATCCTTGCATCCTTGGGATAAATCCCACTTGATCATGGTGTATGATCCTTTTAAAGTGTTGTTGGATTCTGTTTGGTAGTATTTTGTTGAGTATTTTTGCATCTATATTCATCAGTTATATTGTTCTGTAAATTCTTTTTTTGTGGTGCCTTTGTCTGGTTTTTGGTGTCAGGGTGATGGTGGCCTCATAGAATGAATTTGGGAGTGTTCCTTCCTCTGTAATTTTTTGGAAGAGTTTGAGAAGGATGGGTGTTAGCTCTTCTCTAAGTGTTTGATAGAATTCAACTGTGAAGCCATCTGGCCCTGGACTTTTGTTTGTTTGAAGATTTTTAATCACAGTTTCAATTTCATTACTTGTGACTGGTCTGTTCATATTATCAGTTTCTTCCGGGTTCAGTCTTGGAAAGTTATACCTTTCTAAGTATTTGTCCATTTCTTCCAGGTTGTCCATTTTATTAGCATAGAGTTGCTTGTAGTAGTCTCTTAGGATGCTTTGTATTACTGCAATGTCTGTTGTAACTTCTCCTTTTTCATTTCTAATTTTATTGATTTGAGTCCTCTCCCTCTCTTTCTTCATGAGTCTGGCTAATAATTTATCAATTTTGTTTTATCTTTTCAAAGAACCAAGTTTTAGTTTTGTTTTTTTTTTGCCCCTTCATTTCTTTAATACAGTTTCTTTTTTTTTAATTTTTTTTTACATCTTTATTGGAGTATAATTGCTTTACAATGGTGTGCTACTTTCTGCTTTATAACAAAGTGAATCAGTTATACGTATACATATGTTCCCATATCTCTTCCCTCTTGTGTCTCCTTCCCTCCCACCCTCCCTATCCCACCCGTCCATGTTGTCACAAAGCACCTAGCTGATCTCCCTGTGCTATGCGTCTGCTTCCCACTAGCTATCGATTTTACGTTTGGTAGTGTATATTTGTCCATGCCACTCTCTCACTTTGTCACAGCTTACCCTTCCCCCTCCCCGTATCCTCAAGTCCATTCTCTAGTAGGTCTGTGTCTTTATTCCCATCTTACCCCTAGGTTTTTCATGACATTTTTTTTCTTATATTCCATATATATGTGTTAGCATACGGTATTTGTCTTTCTCTTCCTGACTTACATCACTCTGTTTGACAGACTCTAGGTCCATCCACCTCATTACAAATAACTCAATTTCATTTCTTTTTATGGCTGAGTAATATTCCATTGTATATATGTGCCACATCTTTTTTATCCATTCATCTGATGATGGACACTTAGGTTGTTTCCATCTCCAGGCTATGGTAAATAGAGCTGCAATGAACATTTTGGTACATGACTCTTTTTGAATTATGGTTTTCTCAGGGTATATGCCCAGTAGTAGGATTGCTGGGTCATATGGTAGTTCTATTTGTAGTTTTTTAAGGAACCTGCATACTGTTCTCCATAGTGGCTGTACCAATTCACATTCCCACCAGCAGTGCAAGAGTGTTCCCTTTTCTCCACACGCTTTCCAGCATTTATTGTTTCTAGATTTTTTGATGATGGCCATTCTGACCGGTGTGAGATGATATCTCATTGTAGTTTTGACTTGCATTTCTCTAATGATTAATGATGTTGACCATTCTTTCATGTGTTTGTTGGCAATCTGTATGTCTTCTTTGGAGAAATGTCTATTTAGGTCTTCTGTATATTTTTGGATTGGGTTTTTTTTTTTATTGAGTTGCATGACCTGCTTATAAATTTTGGAGATTAATCCTTTGTCAGTTGCTTCATTTGCAAATATTTTCTCCCATTCTGATGGTTGTCTTTTGGTCTTATTTATGGTTTCCTTTGCTGTGTAAAAGCTTTGAAGTTTCATTAGGTCCCATTTGTTTATTTTTGTTTTTATCTCCATTTCTCTAGGAGGTGGGTCAAAAAGGATCTTGCAGTGCTTTATGTCATAGAGTGTTCTGCCTATGTTTTCCTCTAAGAGTTTGATAGTTTCTGGCCTTACATTTATGTCTTAAATCCATTTTGAGCTTATTTTTGTGTATGGTGTTAGGTTGTATTCTAACCTCAGGCTTTTACATGTACCTGTCCAGCTTTCCCAGCACCACTTATTGAAGAGGCTGTCCTTTCTCCACTGTACATTCCTGCCTCCTTTATCAAAGATAAGATGACCATATGTGCATTGGTTTATCTCTGGGGTTTCTATCCTGTTCCATTGATCTATCTTTCTGTTTTTGTGCCAGTACCACACTGTCTTGATTACTGTAGCTTTGTAGTATAGTCTGAAGTCAGGGAGCCTGATTCCTCCAGCTCCGTTTTTCGTTCTCAAGATTGCTTTGGCTATTCAGGGTCTTTTGTCTTTTCATACAAATTGTGAAATTTTTTGTTCTAGTTCTATGAAAAATGCCAGTGGTACTTTGATAGGGATTGCTTTGAATCTGTAGATTGCTTTGGGTAGTACAGTCATTTTCACAATGTTGATTCTTCCATTCTGAGAACATGATATATCTCTCCATCTATTTGTATCATCTTTAATTTCTTTCATCAGTGTCTTATAATTTTCTGCATAAAGGTCTTTTGTCTCCTTAGGTAGGTTTATTCCTAGATATTTTATTCTTTTTGTTGCAATGGTAAATGGGAGTGTTTTCTTGATTTCACTTTCAGATTTTTCATCATTAGTGTATAGGAATGCCAGAGATTTCTGCGCATTAATTTTGTATCCTGCTACTTTACCAAATTCATTGATTAGCTCTAGTAGTTTTCTGGTAGCATCTTTAGGATTCTCTATGTAGAGTATCATGTCATCTGCAAAGAGTGACAGGTTTACTTCTTCTTTTCCGATTTGGATTCCTTTTATTTCCTTTTCTTCTCTGATTGCTGTGGCTAAAATTTCCAAAACTATGCATGTTGAATAAGTGTGGTGAGAGTGGGCAACCTTGTCTTCTTCCTGATCTTAGTGGAAATCGTTTCAGTTTTTCACCATTGAGGACGATGCTGGCTGTGGGTTTGTCATATATGGCCTTTATTATGTTGAGGAAAGTTCCCTCTATGCCTACTTTCTGGAGGGTTTTTATCATAAATTGTGTTGAATTTTGCCAAAAGATTTCTCTGCATCTATTGAAATGATCATATGGTTTTTCTCCTTCAATTTGTTAATATGGTGTATCACATTGATTGATTTGCCCATATTGAAGAATCCTTACATTCCTGGAATAAACCCCACTTGATCATGGTGTATGATCCTTTTAATGTGCTGTTGGATACTGTTTGCTAATATTTTTTGAGGATTTTTCATCTATGTTCATCAGTGATATTGGTCTGTAGTTTTCTTTTTTGTGACATCCTTGTCTGGTTTTGGTATCATGGTGATGGTCACGTAGAATGAGTTTGGGAGTGTTCCTCCCTCTGTTATATTTTGGAAGAGTTTGAGAAGGATAGGTGTTAGCTCTTCTCTAAATGTTTGATAGAATTCGCCTGTGAAGCCATCTGGTCCTGGTCCTTTGTTTGTTGGAAGATTTTTAATCACAGTTTCAATTTCAGTGCTTGTGACTGGTCTGTTCATATTTTCTGTTTCTTCCTGATTCAGTCTCAGAAGGTTGTGAGTTTCAAGAATTTGTCCATTTCTTCCAGGTTGTCCATTTATTGGCATAGTGTTACTATAGTAATCTCTCATGATCTTTTGTATTTCTGCAGTGTCAGTTGTTACTTCTCCTTTTTCATTTCTAATTCTATTGATTTGAGTCTTCTCCCTTTTTTTCTTGATGGGTCTGGCTAATGGTTTATCAATTTTGTTTATCTTCTCAAAGAACCAGCTTTTAGTTTTATTGATCTTTGCTATCTTTTCCTTCATCTCTTTTTCATTTATTTCTGATCTGATCTTTATGATCTCTTTCCTTCCACTAACTTTGGGGTCTTTTTGTTCTTCTTTCTCTAATTGCTTTAGGTGCAAGGTTAGGATGTTTATTCGAGATTTTTCCTGTTTCTTAAGGTAGGATTGTATTGCTATAAACTTCCCTCTTAGAACTGCTTTTGCTGCATCTCATAGGTTTTGGGTAGTCATGTCTCCATTGTCATTTGTTTCTACGTATTTTTTGATTTCTTCTTTGATTTCTTCAGTGATCCCTTCATTATTAAATAGTGTATTGTTTAGCCTCCATGTGTTTGTACTTTTTACAGATCTTTTCCTGTACAGCTTTTAGTTTTATTGATTTTTGCTACTGTTTTCTTTGTTTCTATTTCATTTATTTCTACTCTGATCTTTATGATTTCTTTCCTTCTGCTAACTTTGGGTTTTGCTTGTTCTTCGTTCTCTAGTTCCTTTAGGTGTAAGGTTATATTGTTTACTTGAGATTTTTCTTGTGTCTTGAGGTAGAGTTGTATAGCTATAAACTTCCCTCTTAGAACTTCTTTTGCTGTATCCCATAGGTTTTGGATCGTCGTGTTCTCATTGTCATTTGTCTCTAGGTTTTTTTTGATTTCCTCTTTGATTTCTTCAGTGATCTCTTGGTTATTTAGTAACGTATTGTTTAGCTTTCATGTGTTTGTGTTTTTTACTTTTTTTCACCCTGTAATTTATTTGTAATCTCACAGCATTGTCATCAGGAAAGATGCTTGGTATGATTTCAATTTTCTTCAATTTACTGAGGCTTGATTTCTGATGCAAGATGTGATCTGTCCTGGAGGTTCCATGTGCACTTGAGAAGAAAGTGTAATCTGCTGGTTTTGGATGGAATGTCCTGTAATTATCAATTAAATCTATCTGGTCTATTGTGTCATTTAAAGCTTCTGTTTCCTCTTTGTATTCATTTTTGATGAACTGTCCATTGGTGGAAGTGAGGTGTTAAAGTCCCCCATTATTATTGTATTACTGTCAATTTCCTCTTTTATCGCTGTTAGCAGTTGCCTTATGTATTGAAGTGCTCCTATGTTGGGTGCATATATATTTATAATTGTTATATCTTCTTCTTGGTTTGATCCCTTGATCATTATGTAGTTTCCTTCCTTGTCTCTTGTAACATTCCTTATTTTAAAGTCTATTTTATCTTATGAGTATAGCTACTCCAGCTTTTTTTTGATTTCCATTTGCATGTAATATCTTTTTCTAACCCCTCACTTTCAGTCTGTATGTGTCTGTAGGTCTGAAGTGGGTCTCTTGTAGAAAGCATATATATGGGTCTTGTTTTTGTATCCATTCAACAAGCCTGTATCTTTTGGTTGGAGCATTTAATCCATTCACTTTTAAGGTAATTACCAATATGTATGTTCCTATTACCATTTTCTTAATTGTTTTGGGTTTTTTTAGGTCCTTCTCTTGTCTTGTGTTTTCCATCAGAGAAGTTCCTTTAGCATTTGTTCTAGAGCTGGTTTGGTGGTGTTGAATTCTCTTAGCGTTTGCTTGTCCATAAAGCATTTGATTTCTCCACCAAATCTGAATGAGATCCTTGCCGGGGAGAGTAATCTTGGTTGTAGGTTCTTCACTTTCATCACTTTAAGTATATCATGCCACTCCCTTCTAGCGTGTAGAGTTTCTGCTGTGAAATCAGCTGTCAACCTTATGGGAGTTCCCTTGTATGTTGTCATTTTTCCCTTGCTGCTTTCAATAATTTTCCTTTGTCTTTAATTTTTGCCAATTTGATAACTATGTGTATCAGCATGTTTCTCCTTGGGTTTATCCTGTATGGGCCTCTCTGCACTTCCTGGACTTGGGTGGCTATTTCCTTTCCAATGTTAGGGAAGTTTTCATCTCCAGTGCTTTCTTCTCCTGCCAGTGTCATTGTCCTTATGCTAAGTCACAACCACACCCCGCCTCTGCAGGAGACCCTCCAACACTAGCAGGTAGGTCTGGTTCAGTCTCTTATGGGGTCACTGCTCCTTCCCCTAGGTCCCGATGTGCACACTACTTTGTGTGTGACGTCTAAGAGTGGAGTCTCTGTTTCCACCAGTCCTGTCAAAGTCCTGCAATCAATTCCTACTAGTCTTCAAAGTCTGATTCTCTAGGAATTCCTCCTCCCATTGCTGGACTCCCAGGTTCGGAAGCCTGACGTGGGGCTCAGAACCTTCACTCCAGTGGGTGGATTTCTGTGGTATAAGTGTTCTCCAGTCTGTGAGTCACTCACCCAGCAGTTATGGGATTTGATTTTACTGTGATTGCGCCCCTCCTAACGTCTCATTGTGGCTTCTCCATTGTATTTGGATGGGGGTTACCTTTTTTGGTGAGTTCCTGTGTCTTCCTGTTGATGATTGTCCAGCAGCTAGTTGTGATTCTGGTGTTCTCACAAGAGAGAGTGAGAGCACATCCTTCTACTCTGCCATCTTGTGTGTGTTCAAACAAAACACTTTTGTTTCTCTATTTTAATTTAACCATGGTTCTTAGTGTGCATTCCAACAACAATGACAACAAACAGAATATATCAACATTGCACTAAATGCATTAAATGTGGCCCATATTGATGTTATATGTATTTATAAAATCATGTGAGCAGTATTTTCCACTCTTATTTGAGGTTTGGTTCCTCATAAGAACAAAGCAAGGCCACTATGGAGAACAGTATGGAGATTCCTTAAAAAACTAAAAATAGAGCTACCATATGATCCAGCAATCCCATTCCTGGGCATATATCCAGAGAAGACCATAATTTGAAAAGGTACATGCACCCTAATGTTCACTGCAGTGCTGTTTACAATATCCAGGACATGGAGGCAACTTAAATGTCTGTCGACATTGCATGGACATTGGATAAAGAAAATGTGGTACATATTTACAATGGGTTATTACTCAGTCATAAAAAAATGAAATAATGCCATTTTTAGCAACTTGGATGGACCTAGAAATTGTCATAGTAAGTGAAGTAAGTCAGACAGAGAAAGACAATTATCATATGATATCACATATATGTGGAATCTAAAAAACTGGTACAAAAGAATTTATTTACAAAACAGAAATAGAGTCACAGATGTAGAAAACAAAATTATGGTTACCAAAGAGGAAAGGGGGAGAAGGATAAATTGGGAGATTGGGATTGACATATACACACTACTATATATAAAATAGATAACTAATAAGTACCTACTGTATAGTACAGGAAACTCTACTCAGTACTCTGTAATGACCTACATGGGAAAAGAATCTAAAAAAGAGTGGAGATATATATATATATATGTATATATATAACTGATTCACTTTGCCATACAGCAGAAACTAACACAGCATTGTAAATCAACTATATTCCAATAAAAATTAATTTAGAAAAAACAAAGCAAGATTGGGAGAAGTTGTTCCTCAAGGTCTTTTCCAGCAGTGCCCTTCTCTGAATCCAGGTAGTCCAACAAGCTCCAGGAAACATTGATAGTCCTTGGTCCTGTTGACTATCAATCTGTGGACGTGGCCACTCTGCTTAGTGAGTCACTTGAAAAAATGCAGGAGGTTAAGGTCATAGAGCCTGAATCTCTAAGGAACTACAGTCACCTGAGGATAGAGGCCACTTTATACAGCAACACTCTTCCGCTCCTCTTTTCTCATGAGGTGGGAGCCAGGAAGGACTTTCTACACAGGTAAGACTAGTATGTGCACTAAGAACAAATCAGCTGTTAAATGTGTTGAAAGCGGGGAGAAAGGATCTAGGATTTTATGATTGCTTAATAAAAACCACCTATTTTTACCCTGTGAATTGGTTATTGTTTGTTATCTCTACCTTGAAGGTGAGGAAATGAGGTTCAGCAAGGTTCAGTAATGTTGCCATGGTCACCTCACAGGTGAGATGTGACACCACAATCTGTACCTAACTCTGTTTGTCTCCAAGGCCTGTGCAATTTCACATATATATACATATATATGTATATATATGTATATATATATGAACTGGCTACCTAAGGATTCTGTGAAAAATAAATAAAACATGGTAATGGAATAAATTCAAAAAGCAAGCACCACAAAAAAGCAGAGTATAATATTTTATCTACAATACAGACATAATTGTGTAAAAATGTACCAAAAGACGGGAAATACATAAACCATTTTCTTAACAGGGGTTGCCTCTTGGTGGTGGGGTTAGGCAGTAGTTTGCTAGAGCTGGCTAGTAAGAGCCTATATTGTTAAATATTCAAGAGTTTGGAGAGCTAGTTGTTAAACTGTTGGTAGCTTTAAAAAGGCCAGGATAGGTGTATTTATTGTACAACACTGAAATTGACAAAGACTATAAATCACGGCGTTATTTTCCCCCCAGAAAGCCAGTTTACCAACACAATCCTCACCGCTCACATCTTCTGTGCTTTTGTGTACTGTTTTGTATTAAACCATTTCTGCAATAACATAAATTAGCATATAACCAAGAAAAAATGAATATGGTAGAGTTAATAAAGGATAAAATGCAACTAAACTAAAACCAGTAGCTTCCAAAAGACCTGTAGATGATCTGGACATGGCTTTCCTTTATCTGTGCTATTGTCTTTGAACTCAAGAGTTCGCTGTGGGTTCAAAGGAGAGGTCAAGTCCCAAGTGTTTTCTCCAGATGTGGTGCCCCTCTCAGCTCTGCCGTGCTCACTGGAGTGAGTGTGTGAACAGCTTCAATAAAATAGAACACCTGTGTGTAATGGGCTGCGAGTCACACAGCACATTTTCCTAACTAGTTCTTGTTGGAAATTGATGCATCCTTTGGTCACAGGTGGTCTTCCAGTACCTTGTGTGGCTTGGAATTTCCTTTTTGACTTTCCTTCATTCTGTAAATCTAACTCCAAGTAGGAAAAAAAAAGGCTTAATTTAAGAGGACGTGTAAGAGACCATTGACCGCCTCCTTGAAGAGGCTGAATCCCTTGCCTGAGCACTGAAGAGGCACACAAAGGCTGCTGCCCCTAACTCCCAGCCCCCATGTACCTGGTCATGCTTGGCAGGTGCACTCAGCACATGCTATTAGGCCCATGAAAAGAGAACCTCAATCAACAAAGTGCTCCATCCACCTGCCACAATCTTGACATCGATATTCTTATGTGCACATGGCAGATGTGGTTATAGCTTTGGTGGGGGTGAACCAAGGCTGTAACAAGACACCTACTGAAATTGTAGAGTAAGATGATAAGGAGGATACCAGATAAAGCAGGCAGCTTTCAATCCAAAGTCCAGAAAAGAACACAGGGACTTTTTTTAATCTGTTGCCTGCTTGGTGTGCTGAGTCATGGCCCTAACTTCTGTTGTTGGAAAAGGTTGCTTGTATCAAATTATCCTGCACCCAGGGAGGCAGAGCAGCCCATTCGTCCTGGCAACCTTGCTCCTGGTGAGTCACTGAAACTAAAGATTCAAAAGACCTATTATTTCCTCTGCCCATCCTCTGGGGATTGATGTAAACTTGGTTCTTATATGTGTTGCCTCTGTTTCTTCTTCCACCTGGTTCTGATTTAAATAGTTGAGAAAAATGTCCCTGGTCTAATTTGGAATTTGCAGAGCATAAGAATGGTGATTGTGTCAAACCAAATTAACCAGTATTTATCAAATTACTACACTCTGTTAAGCACTTTGATACGAACCTCTATTTATTGAAATTCTTCTTAGCAATTCTCTTCTTAGCAATTCCACTTCCTCAGCTAATTCACTTTATCTAGAAAAGAGTAACTCATTGATTTGGGTAAATTAAAAATATATATATATGTACAAATAGTTAGGGGGCTTCCCTGGTGGCACAGTGGTTGAGAGTCCGCCTGCCGATGCAGAGGACATGGTTCGTGCCCCGGTCCAGGAAGATCCACATGCCGCCGAGTGGCTGGGCCCGTGAGCCATGGCCGCTGAGCCTGCACATCCGGAGCCTATGCTCCGCAACTGGAGAGACCACAACAGTGAGAGGCCCGCATACCGCAAAAAAAAAAAAAAAAAAAAGCAATTGCAGTAATGATGGGGGGTAGCAGTATCAACAACCATAATCATAACAAAATTACAAAGTTAGTGTAGTTATGCACAGATTTAGGCTCTGACACCACATGTGTTCTTTTCATGTGCACTCTCAAACTCAGAGCCTCTGATTTCTGGAGAAGATTCTATTTTGTTAGGTTCTTAGGACAGCAGACAAGAGTCACATTGTCTTTTGGGTCCCTGTAGTGGAGAATAGACTTCAGAATTGTTAACAGTGAGTGTCTGAGCAAGTAGCTGATATTCTGGTCCAACTCCCATACAGAAAACACTCAATGCAAATTACTGACAGATGATCTGTGAAGTCTGAAGATTTTGCAGATGTCAATTGATAAGATGTTCAAATATTTATATCATGTCTTGGAAAATAATTTTTTCTTTTCTTAGTATGATTCTGCTTTAAATGTAGTAAAAGAAGGATAAACTAGCATATGAGTAGAGGAGGCAATCTGCCTACTGGAAATCACTGAAAATGTGGTAATAGAAATTGAGTTTGTGTCTCAATCCTCCCTCTACCAAGATTACAATAACTTATTCTGAAACCTACAGTGGGATAAAGTAGAGACAGATGGCCATCTTCACAACTACAACTTTCCATTTAAATATGGAAATGTGGCACTGACCTTGTTAGCAGCCATTTTTGCACTTTTGGAAACTCAAAATCGTTGTGTGTACCCATAGAGTCATCAGGCATTAGGAGGGCAGAAGATCTTACAAATAAGCTTCCACTTCATCATATAAACCTATAACACCACTGAAATGCTCATCTATATTCAATGAGTAGCTCTTTTAAAATGAGTTTTCTTGGATACCATTAGGGCAGTGCAACTGATATCTTTTGAGGCAGACATTCAAATTCTGGACAGAAATTTTTCCTTATACAATCTCTCTTGACCTTCTTAAGAAGTCACAGTGTTGGCTCAGGTTCTGTAATTGACAAACTAGTCCTTGTCCTTTTCAAGAATATGAAGTCACCTGCATGCCTCACCCAGTACCTTTGCCAATCTAAATGAAACTGATTTCTTTCATTATTACTTACATGGTATGGTTTTAGATTCTCTCACCAGGCCGTCATATTTTTTGGGATATATTCCCGACTTTTAGTGTCCTTCTCCAAATAAGACTTCAGAAGCAGACCCTTGAATGCAGTTCTTGAACGCAGAACAGAAGGGAAAACCAACCAGTAGCCCTTTTGACAGCTGGAGGCATCTGACTCATGTTTTTTAATATCAGATCTATTCTCCTAACAGGTTTATAGGTGTGCAGTACAGTATTTTTATCTATAGACTGTACAATGTTATACAGCAGATCTCTAGCATTTATTCATCTTGCATAACTGGAATTTTATACATTTTGATTAATGAATCTTCATTTCCTCCCCCTCCCAGCCCCTGGAAACTACCATTCTATTCTTTGCTTCTATGAATCTATTTTATTATTTTTTTGTTTTATATAATCAGTGTGTATTTAGATTAAATTAGATATGTATAAATTTCTTTGCATGTTATTTCTTCTTGAAGCTCAGATATTTGTTCTAAGATTTTCTTCTTCTTGAAATACATGTTTTTGAAGTTTATTTAGATTTATTGTTGGTAATTCTCATGGTTTTTCTTTTTCTGAAAATGTTTTTATTTCATCCTCATTCTTGTGTGATTGTTTTAGGTTGATTGTTTCTCTCAGCACATTGAAGACATTATCCCACTGAATTCTGGCCAAGAGTTTGACTATTTTAAATACCTCACATAAGTGGAAGTATATGTCCTTCTGTGACTGACTTATTTCACTTAGCATAATGTCCTCAAGGTTCATTCATGTTGTCACACTTTTCAGGATTTCTTTCCTTATAAGAGCAGTGAATTGCAAGAAAATCTACTTTCAGGTGAAAAGCAGAATAGAGAAACATGCTATGTAGATCTTTTAAATACCAGAAAGTGTCAAATAAAGTCCAGATTCCAAATTATTTTGCACCATTGGAAGCTCTGTCAACATTGGGCTCACACAACCACATGCCATCTCTTGGCTGGAGTTGAATCAAGGTGGCCTCTTTTAGGCAGGACAAGGGCTCACTGGTTTGCCAAGGTCTCTACCAGTCCCTATTATACATCGACTAGGTATACACATTTAATTACCTGCCTGATCCTGTAAGCACTACAAGTATTTTTTTTTATTCAGGTATAGTTGTTTTACAAAGTTGTGTTGAATACATTTCCCTGTGCTGTACAGTAGGACCTTGTTGTTTATCCATTCTATATATAATAGTTTGCATCTGCTAATCCCAAACTCCCACTCCATTCCTCCCCCTTCCCCTATGTCTGTAAGCAGTACAAATTTTTGACTCCTGATCTAAATTATGAACTCCTAGGACAAGTACCTACATTTATTCCTCTCTGTGAATAAACAACTCAGTAATATATTTTGGCCAAATAAACAATATGGCTTTCACTCCTTGGTCCCCAGACATTCCCGCTGCTGCCACTGCTCACTTGTACTCTAGCCATTTGCTGTTTTAACACCACAGGGTCCTTTCATCTGGATGAGAATGGAGAACAAAATATAGGGATGTGGCTGAGGGAAGGTGACTAGGTCAGGAGTAAGATGAGGCTGAGAATACAGAATATAGGTGATACTGAGGAGAGATGGGAAGATCATCTGAGGAAAGAATATTTTTTCCAATCATTTTTTTTTTGTTTTTACATAACCTGCTTGCTCAATTTTTTTTAATTTAATTTTATTTATTTTTATATACAGCAGGCTATAATTAGTCATCCATTTTATACACATCAGTGTATACATGTCAATCCCAATCTCCCAATTCATCACACAACCACTCCCAGCCCTGCCACTTTCACCCCTTGCTGTCCATACATTTGTTCTCTACATATGTGTCTCAATTTCTGCCTTACAAACTGGTTCATCTGTACCATTTTGCTAGGTTCCACATATATGTATTAATATAGGATATTTGTTTTTCTTTTTCTGAATTCACTCTGTATGACAGTCTCTAGAACTAACCATGTCACCACAAATGACCCAATTTCATTCCTTTTTATGGCTGAGTAATATTCCATTGTATATGTGTAACATATCTTTATCCATTTGTCTGTTGATGGGCATTTAGGTTGTTTCTGGGACCTGGCTATTGTAAATAGTGCTGCAATGAATATTGGGGTGCTTGTGTCTTTTTGAATTATGGTTTTCTCTGGGTATATGCCCAATAGGGGGATTGCTGGGCCATATGGTAATTCTATTTTTAGTTTTTTAAGGAACCTCCATACTGTTCTCCATAGTGGCTGTATCAATTTGCATTCCCACCAACAGTGCAAGAGGGTTCCCTTTTCTCCACACTCTCTCCAGCATTTGTTGTTTGTAGATTTTCAGATGATACCCATTCTAACTGGTATGAGGTGATACCTCATTGTAGTTTTGATTTGCATTTCTCTAATAATTAGTGATGTTGAGCAGCTTTTCATGTGCTTCATGGCCACTGTATGTCTTCTTTGGAGAAATGTCTATTTAGGTCTTCTGCCCATTTTTGGATTGTGTTTTTTTAATATTGAGCTGCAGGGGCTGTTTATATATTTTGGAGGTTAATCCTTTGTCTGTTGATTCATTTGCAAATATTTTCTCCCATTCTGAGGGTTGTCTTTTCATCTTGTTTATGGTTTCCTTTGCTGTGCAAAAGATTTTAAGTTTCATTAGGTCCCATTTGTTTATTTTTGTTTTTATTTCCATTACTCTAGGAGATGGATCAAAAAATATCTTGCTGTGATTTATGTCAAAGAGTGTTCTTCCCATGTTTTCCTCTAAGAGTTTTATAGTGTCCAGTCTTACATTTAAGCCTCTAATCCATTTTGAGTTTATTTTTGTGTATGGTGTTAGGGAGTATTCTAATTTCATTCTTTTACATGTAGCTGTCCAGTTTTCCCAGCACTTATTGAAGAGACTGTCATTTCTCCATTGTATATCATTGACTCCTTTGTCATAGATTAGTTGTGTGGGTTTATCGCTGGGCTTTCTATCTTGTTCCATTGATATCTATATTTCTGTTTTTGTGCCAGTACCATACTGTCTTGATTACTGTAGCTTTGTAGTATAGTCTGAAGTCAGGGATTCTGATTCCTCCAGCTTTGTTTTTTTCATTAAGACTGCTCTGGCTATACGGGGTCTTCTGTGTCTCCATACAAATGTTAAGTTTTTTTCTAGTTCCATAAAAAATGCCATTGGTAATTCGATAGGGATTGCATTGAATCTGTAGATTGCTTTGGGTTGTATAGTCATTTTCACAATATTGATTCTTCCAGTCCAAGAACATGTTATATCTCTCCATCTGTTAGTATCATCTTTACTTTCATCAGTGTCTTATAGTTTTCTGCATACAGTTCTTTTTTCCCCCTAGGTAGGTTTATTCCTAGGTATTTTATTCTTTTTGTTGCAATGGTAAATGGGAGGGTTTCCTTAATTTCTCTTTCAGATTTTTCATCATTAGTGTATAAGAATGCAAGAGATTTCTGTGCATTAATTTTGTATCCTGCTACTTTACCAAATTCATTGATTAGCTATAGTAGTTTTCTGTTGGCATCTTTAGGATTCTCTATATATAGCATCATGTCATCTGCAAACAGTGACAGTTTTACTTCTTCTTTTCCAATTTGTATTCCTTTTATTTCTTTTTCTTCTCTTACTGCCATGGCTAGGACTTCCAAAACTATGTTGAATAATATTGGTGAAAGTTGATATGCTTGTCTTGTTCCTGATCTTCGAGGAAATACTTTCAGTTTTTCACCATTGAGAAGGATGTTAACTGTGGGTTTGTCATATATGGCCTTTATTATGTTGATGTAGGTCCCCTTGATGCCCAGTAGGTCCCCTTGATACCTACTTTCTGGAGAGTTTTTATCATAAATTGGTGTTGAATTTTGTCAATATCTTTTTCTGCATCTATTGAGATGATCTTATGGTTTTTATTCTTCAATTTGTTAATATGGTGTATCACATTGATTGATTTGCCCATATTGAAGAATCCTTGTATTCCTGGGATAAATCCCACCTGATCATGGTGTATGATCCTTTTAATGTGTTGTTGGATTCTGTTTGCTAGTATTTTGTTGAGGATTTTTGCACCTATATCCATCAATGATATTGGTCTGTAATTTTTTTTTTTTAGTATCTTTCTCTGGTTTTGTTATCAGGGTGATGGTAGCCTCATAGAATGAGTTTGGGAGTGTTCCTTCCTCTGCAGTTTTTTGGAAGAGTTTGAGAAGGATGAGTGTTAGCTCTTCTCTAAATGTTTGATAGAATTCATCTGTGATGCTATCTGGTCCTAGACTTTTGTTTGTTGGAAGATTTTTAATCACTGTTTTAATTTCATTACTTGTGATTGGTCTGTTCATATTTTCTATTTCTCCCTGGTTCAGTCTTGGAATGTTATACTGTTCTAAGAATTTGTCCATTTCTTCCATGTTGTCGATTTTATTGGCATAGAGTTGCTTGTAGTAGTCTGTTAGGATGCTTTGTATTTCTGCAGTGTCTGTTGTAACTTCTCCTTTTTCGTTTCCAATTTTATTGATTTGGGTCCTCTCCCTCTTTTTCTTGATGAGTGTGGCTAATGATTTATCAATTTTGTTTATCTTCTCAAAGAACAGATTTTAGTTTTATTGATCTTTGCTA
Organism: Aethalodelphis obliquidens; assembly: GCF_003676395.1. Classification (NCBI taxonomy): domain Eukaryota; kingdom Metazoa; phylum Chordata; class Mammalia; order Artiodactyla; family Delphinidae; genus Aethalodelphis; species Aethalodelphis obliquidens. Next base: position 3,616,656 of record NW_020837993.1, read on the forward strand.
TTGTTTTCTTTGTTTCTATTTCATTTATTTCTGCTCTGATCTTTATGGTTTCTTTCCTTCTGTTAACTTTGGGTTTTGTTTGTTCTTCTTTCTCTAGTTCCTTTAGGTGTAAGGTTAGATTGTTTACTTGAGATTTTTCTTGTTTCTTGAGGTAGTCTTGTATAGCTATAAACTTCCATCTTAGAACTGCTTTTGCCACATCCTATAGATTTTGCATTGTGTTTGTATTGTCTCTAGGTGTTTTTTGATTTCCTCTTTGATTTCTTCAGTGATCTCTTGGTTATTTAGTAATGTATGGTTTAGCCTCCATGTGTTTGTGTTTTTTACATTTTTTTCCCTGTATTTCATTTCTAATCTCATAGCATTGTGGTCAGAAAAGATGCTTGAAATGATTTCAATTTTTTTAAATTTACTGAAGCTTGTGACCCAAGATGTCATCTATCCTAGAGAATATTCCATGTGCATTTGAGAAGAAAGTGTAATCTGCTGTTTTTTGACTGAATGTCCTATAAATATCAGTAAATATCAATTAAATCTCTCTGGTCTATTGTGTCATTTAAATCTTGTGTTTCCTTTTAATTTTCTGTTTTTATGATCTGTCCATTGGTGTAAGTGAGGTGTTAAAGTCCCCCACTATTATTGTGTTACTGTTGATTTCCTCTTTTATAGCTGTTAGCAGTTGCCTTATGTGTTGAGGTGTTCCTATGTTGGGTGCACATATATATTTATAATCGTTATATCTTCTTCTTAGATTGATCCCTTGTTCATTATGTAGTGTCCTTCCTTGTCTCTTGTAACATTCTTTATTTAAAAGTGTATTTTATCTGAGGTGAGTATTGCTACTCCAGCTTTCTTTTGATTTCCTCTTGCATGGAATATCTTTTTCCATCCCCTCACTTTCAGTCTGTATGTGCCCCTAGTTCTGAAGTGGATCTCATAGACAGCATATATATGGGTCTTATTTTTGTATCCATTCTGCAAGCCTGTGTCTTTTGGTTGGAGCATTTAATCTATTCATGTGTCTTTTGGTTGGAGCATTTAATCTATTCACGTTTGTAGGTCCTTCTCTTGTCTTGTGTTTCCCACTTAGAGAAGTTCCTTTGGCATTTGTTCTAGAGCTGGTTTGGTGGTGCTGAATTCTCTTAGCTTTTGCTTGTCTGTAAAGCTTTTGATTTCGCCATCAAATCTGAATGAGATTTTTGCTGGTTAGAGTAATCTTGGTTGTAGGCTCTTCCCTTTCATCTCTTTAAGTATATCATGCCACTGCCTTCTGGCTTGTAGAGCTTCTGCTGTGAAATCAGCTGTTAACCTTATGGGAGTTCCATTGTATGTTATTTGTTGTGTTTCCCTTGCTTCTTTCAATAATTTTTCTTTGTCTTTAATTTTTGCCAATTTGATTACTATGTGTCTTGGCATGTTTCTCCTTGGGTTTATCCTGTATGGGACTCTCTGCACTTCCTGGACTTGGGTAGCTATTTCCTTTCCCATGTTAAGGAAGTTTATGATTATAATCTCTTCAAATATTTTCTCCTGTCCTGTCTCTCTCTCTTCTCCTCTGGGACCCCTATAATATGAATATTGTTGTGTTTAATGTTGTCCCAGAGGTCTCTTTGGCTGTCTTCATTTCCTTTCATTCATTTTTCTTTATTCTGTTCCACAGCAGTGAATTCCACCATTCTGTCTTCCAGGTCACTTATCCATTCTTCTGCCTCAGTTCTTCCTGCTATTGATTCCTTCTAGTGTAGCTTTCATTTCAGTTATTGTGTTGTTCATCTCTGTTTGTTTGTTCCTTAATTATTCTAGATATTTCTTGAACATTTCTTGCATCTTCTTGATCTTTGCCTCCATTCTTTTCCCAAGGTCCTGAATCATCTTCACTATCATTATTCTGAATTCTTTTTCTGGAAGTTTGCCTATCTCCACTTCATTTAGTTGTTTTTCTGGGGTTTTATCTTGTTCCTTCATCTGGTATATAGTCCTCTGCCTTTTCATCTTGTCTATCTTTCTGTGAATGTGGTTTTTGTTCCACAGGCTGCAGGATTGTAGTTCTTCTTGCTTCTGCTCTTTTTCCAGTCTTATATGATGTTTCCCTAATGGGGTTAATAAGATATGCCCCAATGTCCCTCATTCTTGTTGCTAATTATTTAGATCTGTGTGCTCTCCAGGTGTGAGTGGTTTATTCTCTGGAACGTGGAAGCACAGTCCTTCTGCTTCACTACCCAGAGTTAATTAGCCTTCCTACACCCCCAGTCAGACATCGCTGGCTGGGTTAGAGCCTCTGACAGCTCTGGCAGCATCGAAGGTCTCAACTCATGATTCTGTTGGCTTATGGGAAGGTAATGACTCAACAGCTACAGATCACTCTCACCCTTCTGCTTTAAAAAAAAAAAAACCAAAATTTAAGTCTGGAATTCTATTATTCTCTTTTAAAATATGGACCTGGAAATGTCAGCCCCAGTGATTATGCCAGCAGGTGTCTGGACTTCAAAGTGGGCACCTGTCACCGAAAAGATAATTGACTTTATTCAACCAATTGTCTCCCTGTTGTAATCAAGCCATTTCATTCGAATGGATCTTTCAAACTGTTCCTTTGAGTAAGTGGGGGAGGCAGTGGCTGCTGGATCACAATTACCATGGAGAGGGAGTGGGAGAGGGAAGCAGAGCAAGCTCAGGAAACAGAGGCAGCAGCAATGAGCTGTCAGCCTTTCCGAGAGTGGTGGCTGACCCAGGGGAGGGTTTGTAGGTGGAAAAACTCAAGAATGATTAGGGAGAGGTGTGGGAGCCTCCTGCTCTCCCTGGATTCAAGTGTTCTGCATGTTTATTTAGTTTGCCTTCTGGCTGCAGGCTGACATTCCCAGTCTGCATCTTGTTTTCAGCATCAGGTGCCCTGAGGGGACAGAGGGGATCGTAGCTGTGTCCAAAGCATCCTTTTCCCCCTCTGGGGACCAAGGTTCATGTAAACCTCAGAGACGAAAGGGCAGCTTGGGACAGAGACAGTTTCAGTGTCTCTCTCTCCTACAAGGAGCTAAATCCTCCTTAGTCAGGTGTCTCACTGGTGTTGACAGATCTGGACGTCCATGCAAGAGAAGGCTAGGATTTGAACCAAAGGGAGCCTCAGGCAGTGATGAATTCAGTGGCTCTCAATTTTCCCACAGTGTAGACAAAATAAGTGTCGAATTTGATGGGCTCAGGGAGGGTGGGGCTGCCAAGTTCCAGCTGTGCCTTCAGCAGCTGTGCTCTAGGGATTCAGGAGATGCCACATGGTGGATTTTCAATTTTAGAGAGTTAACCGGTGTGAAGGTTGTTCAGTCTGTGAGACCGAGCTTTGTTCACAACAAGAAATCTGTGGAAACAACCTGTGCTGAGTTCCTGGTGCTGCTGCTTATCCGAGGTCTGACTTGGAGCAAGTCACTCAAGGCTCTGAGTCTCCATCCTCTTCCTACAATGTGGAGCAATAGTGCTGTGAAATGAAATGAGATGAGATAGTAAACCCATAGCTCAGTGACTCAAATGTCTGATGTTTTTTTAGGTGCTCAGTGAAATGCAGAGCTCTTGTCTCAGAACGAATAGGGTGGAAAAAATCCCCCATCCTAGCCATCCTGCAGTCTCCCACTCTGGTTTTACCATCACGTGGGCCCTGAGACACACAGCCCCTGGCTCTGCAAGGGTCTGCTTCCAGGCTCCAGGGGGCAGGTCATTTAATGGCAAGTTCTCCCTGTTGATCTCACCAATGCCAGGACTCTGTCCCATCCCAATCCTACACAGCACTTTTCTGTAACTCTCTGCTGACACTACTTTCTGCCTTCTTCATGCCAAGTATCATATCCCTGCAATGTCCAAGTCCCCTGAGGAGACTTGTGTTTGAAATACCAATATGGTATCTTAGACACAGTAGTAAATCAATAAGTATATATTCATGTGTGTGTACGTATGTATGTACCTGCATGTACGGATGAGTAACAGAATCCACAATTATCATTTATTAATGTCAGTAAATCCCTATGAATTGAATATGAGTATCAATAAGTGAACGTATTGCTAAGACTGTGCCTCTTGTAGTTTTTAAATATCCTTGGGGAGCCAACAATATCATCCTTTGCTATCAAGTTTGATTGACTTACTGAAAAAAAATTCGATAAAATTATAATTGGTACTGACCAAGCCATAGACAGGAGGACCTCAGTTAATTCACCCATCCTTCACTGTGGAGGCATTATTAGTCCTATTTGGGTGGAATGCAAGTATCAAAAGGGGAAACTTTTTTGTACAGGAGGAGGAAACAGCTTCAGGGAAAGCAGTGCTGGGAGTTAGGTTGGAAACACTACACAGGTCAACCAGACCACAGGAAAAGGGGAGGGAAAAGCAAGGAGAGGACATACTGGTTTGGTTTTCATCCCCTTAACCACAAAAGGAAGGGCAGCCAAGAACATAAAGGGAATCTGACCAACCTCGGTCAAAGGTCACACCTGAGTCAAAGGTCTCACTTTCAGCTGCCCTACACAGGGCTCTTCTGGCTGCTGTGGCAATGGGCCCTCCCCTTATGGAAATGGCCTTATAATGAGAAAAGTCACGTGCAAATAACCAAAGCAGCTAACAGAGGTGGTGCCCCATGTGGTCTAATTAATGAGATCTGTGTGAAGGTCTGGGGAAAGTATGAAAAATGTTTGTACCCCAGGAAAAGAATGATGTCCACAGGGGGGAGAAAATAGCACGTTAGGTTGAATCCTGATTTTCACTATAAATTTCCTTCTTGAGTTGATAGAAACAGAAGCAGTTAAATATTGAGAATTTCACAGAGTTCAACCTAACACATAAACTTGAGCTTCAGCTCTAGAGTAACAGATGCTGAGTTCTGGATTGTACAAATTATGACCCGTGAAGTCTTGTCATCCTGTCAAATAGCAAGTGCTGTAGAACTTTCAGCTATTTTTAAAATTCTTATTATGATAGACTTGTTTTTCTCTATGACTCTGGTGAAGGTATTAGAAAGAATCATGGATTCGCATGTCCACATTTTCTCAAAGACATCACTGCTGTAAACAAACCCCAGAAACCAGAAAATAGAAGGTGCTCACCAGGGCTGGCTTCATGAATGTGGGGCCAGTATAGTCATACAGGGCTGTGTTCCCAGAAAGGCCCATGCTTGAGGATTAGTGGTCTTTGGGTGCCATCTTGAAGTTCTTAACAGTCTTATCATTGAATTTGTGTTTTGAAAGTGCATTCCAATGGGACAAAGAACCATGTACTAGAGGTTGGCAATCCTCTCTTACATGGGTCTTGGTTGCCTTCTGCCTAGCCCTTGTCCAGGAACAGCTGCTGCCTTGGGACAGACTCAGAGAGGGATGGGTTTGGGCAGCTGTGCACTGAAACATAGAGCAGGGTCCAGTCTGGGCAACTGTGAAGGTCACTATTCACCCCTTGAGTATCCCTGTGTCCAAAGGGGCACAGAATTAAATTGCAAATAAGCAACACTATGAGAGGTTGACAGAAAGATCATGGAGGAAAGGAAGAAAGCTTTTTGAACAAGAGGTGCCGTATTTTCATTTTTCACTGGGCCCTACAAATGATGTTGCCAGCCCTCAGGCTCAGCCTTTGGGCACCATGTGCAAAGGGTAAGAGCAATTCCTCTTCATGTGCTTAGAGACACTCCAAAGGTGGGCTCATGGAGAGGGAAAAGCAGAGTGTGCTGGTAAGTCTGCACTCAGTGTTTGCCTTTGATATATTTAGTAGATCAACATACATATTATGTTTCAGATAATGGATAACTACTCATCTTTTGGGGGGACTGGATAGTGTTCCTTATAAAGAGGAAACACCTGAAACCATGGTTTGAAATATGACTGAACATTTAGACTTTGGATTCCATCCTTGTAATCTAGTTTTGCCTTGGTTTATAACTCCATTAACACAGATGTCAGGAGAGATTTCCATGGGTAGACATTTTGTGGTTTGTTTTGCATTTAATATCAATCATTATAATCCAATATTGTGTTATGTGTTAGATTCCAATCTTCTTTTAACATGCCATTTTTCCTTCAACCTTCCATCATCCCTATGTGACAGGGAAGAATAACCTTGGTATTGTCTGTTTTACATGTACACACACACACTACAGCATACAGAATATAATATTGTTTTATTTATACTTTATCAATGGATACTTACAGTTGAAGTATTCTAATCAGGAATACACACTCCAGAGGTAGTTAGTATTTTAATGAATTTAATCAGAATCTCACATTCTAGGGGAAGTTATTACAAACCTTCAGTTACCTATAGAACATTTGCTGATTAGAATGAATGATGTTAGAAATGATCTTTTTCCACTGGTGAAGTGAGTGGTATTCCATTATGTAGACTGACTAGAAATAATTTTACAGAAACAACCTTCCTTTCTTGTATGTGTTATGTGGCTAAGGTCCCAGTCGGTCTATAACTATTGAAGTGGTACCTTTGCAAAGGACTCCATCAAATCCTGCATCCTGGTCCCCTTAGGACATGATTTCTTGTTCTTTTTAGATTGGAGAAATAAACATATTTTATATCATGACCTACTACCACTATCACACACACACATACACACGCACACACATACACACACACATACATATTGAAAGGAAAAGTTTCCAGAGAAAGCACTTCTTATCCTCATTTTCATTTCATGTAATGCATTCTATTATTTTTCTATTCTATTCAAGTCTACTATATTTTGTTTTGTTCATTGATTGTTGCAATCCACTCAATTTATTTCAGAACACCCTAGTGGGATGGAAACAGTAGTTTGAAAAACTCTAGCCTAAACAGCTAGCTTAATCCTGCTGCTAGAATATTGTTGCATATTCTATGAATGAGCCTTTCCAGCAAGGTACTCGTTAAAGAGCCTGACACAGCCAGGAACGGGGGATTCATTGAGGTACAGGATAGATGACACACATGTTTTCGTGTGAGGGTCCAGAATTTGGTCTGGGACTTGCTTTCATTGTAACATACAACCAGGTAGTGAAGAGGTGGGAGAGAAGACCCCCAGCTCTCACCTGTGCCCAACCACTGGATGTTACCAAAGCTGCCAAAAAGATCCCAATAATGGTGAAAAACCACATTGGCTTAGTTCAATTTGCAAGCATTTTTTTAAAAAATGAAACATTATCAGGCATTGTAATGGGTTGAATGGTGGCACCCCAAAAGATAGGTCTACCCAGAACCTGTGAGTGCAACCTTATTTGGAAAAAGGGTCTTTGCAAATGTTAGTAAGTTGAGGATCTTGAGATGAGATCATCCCAACTTATCCAGGTGAGCCCTAAATCCAATGATGTATCCTTACAAGAGAAAGACAGAGGGAGATTTCAGACAGAGGAGGAGAGGAGAAGGCCCTGTGAACACAAAAGCAGATCTTGGAGTGATGCAGCCACAAGCCAAGGAATGCCTGGAGCCACCAGAAGCTTTAAGAGGCAAAGAAGAGATTCTCCCTAGAGCCTTCAGGGGAAATATGGCCCTATGGACACTTTGATTTCAGACCTCGGACTTTCAGAAATGTGAGAGAATAAATTTCCATTGCTTTAAGCCACCAGGTGTGTGGTAATTTGTTAGAGCAGCCCTAGGAAACCAATACAGACATTAAATAGAAAAAGATCACAGACCTCTCTTTGATAATCCTGCCAGTCACTCAGCCAGAACAAGAATGACCACACCCTGAACCAAGAACCAGAGATCTGTTATGTACTTTTTTTTTTCCAGCTTATTTAGAATTGGCTTTCAGGAAAATACTGAATTTTGTTTAATTCAAAATATTTCAAAACATCACTCACCATCTCTAATTTGAATGCCAAATTAGAAACTTATTTCAGAAATTGTGATGGGCATGATTACTGCACACAAACAGAGTGCACAAACTTTTAGAAAAGGAATAAGCAGGGAGTTCCCTGGTGGTCTAGTGGTTAGGATTCAGTGCTTTTACTGCTGTGGCCTGGGTTCAATCCCTGGTCAGGGAACTGAGATCCTGCAAGCTGTGTGGCGTGGCCAAAATATTTTTTAAAAAAAGGAATAAGCAGATGCCTATGACCTCCGCATCCCTTCTAAGAGACTTTATTTTCTTAAGCTATGGTGACCCTGGTTGGGCATTGCAGGAAGATAGGAAAACCATTCCTATGTTAGTAAGGAAAAAGAGGCAGCCTATACATCCGGGCATAGGATTTCAGATGTGGTCCTATGATAAGAAAGGTAACATCCTATTTCAAACAGCATGAAAAATAGAAGAGAAAAAATAAATTGTGGACCACATATTTACTTGAGAACAACAGAGTAAATCAGAAAATCAGAGACCCTGATATAGATCTTGTTCACTTTTTAAAATCAGTTTATCTCCAATAATACTCCCAGAAAATAAGAATTTAGAAAAGAATTTTTTGAGGCAATTGTTTCACTCCCACAGACCACTTAAACAGAGCAAGCTTCTTTGTTTTAGCTTCAAGCATGATGCAACACAGGTGTATGTTTCACGACCAAATGACGATGGAAGCATAGATCATTGTATTTATCTTCGACAGTTACTATGAGAGGATAATTTGATCATTTCTACCAAATCATTAAATCAGAAAGGTAGCAAAATTTCCTGTAAATTGTGTATGCAAATTGCCTTTGATAGCACCAACATGCAATTGCTTCTGGAATCTAATAAAGCAAACGTTTTAGGTCTGCCCAGCAGCATTTACTTATCAGGCCAACATGAAACATAAAAATGATGTTTGGGAAGAACTTACATCACATAAGAGTCATTACAATATGATAGTATTATGGTGACCTTTTTGTTAAATGCTGTGGACATTTTTTGAGACAATTTTATTCTTTCTTAAATATTCTTTTAACTTTTTTAGACAATGTAATTTACTATTAGGGTTTAAAATTAGTATGAGCTAACATTACTCCATTTTAGTAACCCAAATGGAAAAATAAACTTTCCCCATTACAAGAACTTGTACAAGTCCTGGGGACAGGCTCAGACTGGGCTGGCTTGAGTCACATGATCATCTCTGGAATCACATGACCAATCACTGCAGTGGCTGCTGGGGGGCAGGGTTCTCTGACTAGCTGCTCTCTCCAGGCCCACGTGGTTGGAGTGGGCAAGGACGGGTTCTCCCTAGCAAGGGCAGCTGTGATGTTACCAAAAGGAGTAAGGGACAGAGCTCCTGGACAGGGCTTTCTCTGAGGTGTTACAAATTGGCTCTCTCCCTTCCTGTTCCATCTCCCAGGTTATCCCGAATAGGGGAGCATCCCTTTCCCTTTTGATCTTGCCATTCTCATCCTGAATTACACACCTATTCTGACTAATTCACCCATTCAAGCTCAGTTGGGAAAGTTTAAACTTCTTCCCCTTGCAAGGAATCTTTCTTTTATTCAAACACGCTTCCTACCCATGAGAAACAAAACATTATTCAATTACAAACCATCTTCTAAGCATTTATCATATGCACACATGAGTTCATTTAGTTCAATAAGTTCTGGGTTACTGTTCCAAATTTAAAACTAGTAAATGGAGATACAGAAAGGTTATGTAAGTCATGCAAAATCACATAGCTCATGAATGGCTGGACCAGGATGTGAATTTGAGCCAGATTCCAAGCCAGGATCTTGAAAAGGGAAGGCCTAATGCTGCCACACACTAGCTGTGTTATCTTCAGTAAATCATCTCCACCTGAACCATAATTTTAATCATCTATGAGGTCAGAATATTTATAAATCCTGTCCGGCCTATTCCATGGGTTCTTGGAAGGTTCTATGAGATGACATATGGGAATGAATTTTGCACATAATAAGTCACAGGTGCACACACATGATGTTTCTTTCATAGATCGAACCTCTAGGAAACTGTCTAGAGGGGGTGGAGGCATATCTAGTAAGATTTGGGGAATAGGAACCTCAGCGGATTTGAATACTGGGTGGAGGGACATAAAGTGATGAAGCGAATATACTGAGGCTCCAGCTGTGGGTTGGCAAGAGGCCAGGCAGGGTCCAAGTAAGTGGGAATGCCCAAATGTGCTGATTTTCCCATGACCGAGGGATTTCCTGGGACACAGGACTTTCCGTGCTAAAACTGGGCAAATCCTGAGCAAACTAAGATGAGTTGGTTGCCCTAGTTAAGATGAAAATCATTGGTCATCTTAATAGCAGTAAAAGGCATCCTCGTGAGGAAATGACTTGTGAACTGGCTATTTAAAAGCAGGGTGGAAAGTAACCCCACGGTGACTGGGTTTTGTGGAAGCGGCAGCCAGATTGTTTCAAAGGTGCCATCTCTCCAGCCCCTTAGAAAAGTGGAAGCAAACAATGCGTTTCCTGAAGTAAGGAAAGATTGATGAACCATTCTGGTAGGATGGTAGCAATTCTTCCCCAAACTCATAGCACTCTGGAAGTGAACTCTTCCCTTCCCCTAGGTTAGCAGGCACATAGTCTCCCACTCTGGGCCATAACACCCAGTCTCCTCTGGGGAGGAAGGGACAGCTCTGCTAGGAGTTAGGAGCCAAGAATGCAGGCATTTCACACCTTCATGCAGCCTTGCTTTCCAATGATGCCTCTTTGCCTAATTCCCTCTTCCCTTCAAAGGCTCTCTTTCCAGAATGTTCCTCTATCCTCTTGACTTGTGACTTGTAGCTGTCTTCACTTGTGTCTGTATATCCAGACAGGACTGAATGCCTGAAGGAGACCTGGCTTTGGAAACCTGGGATTCCTGCCCCACTCCACAAAAAGAACATTCCTTTTGGAAAACTCTTCAATCTTGTCATGTTCCAGTATCTTGTCACTTCTCAGTGCTCCATTTGAGATGTGCAATGACTCGGCCAAATATCATCTCTATGTCCCTTTAAACAAGTAGTTACTTCATATCCCTTTCTCACTTCCCTGTCAGTAAAGTGAGGTTGATAATTATGTTACCAAATGTAATTGGTGGTGGGAGGATTAAATAATTTCACACATGTGAAGTGCCTAGAACAGTGTCTGGATGCTAGTAGGTGCTCGATAAGTATTAGTGCTTTTTGTTTTTATCCAACCTACCTGCTTGTTGCATTAGCATTGCATTCTCATCACTTTCTGTAGAAAATGAGGTGTAAAGTTTCCCTTCCTTAGTGTAGCAGAAAGAGCATATGCTTTGGAAGTGTGTGATTATCTCCAATATTATACAACTCCCATACATTTTGATTTCCTAGTTTGCTAAACTGAACTAGGAGTCAACTAAGGTGGGTTCAAAGAGATAACACATGACCACTCATGAAACCAAGCAGGACCCTGGGGGGCTCCTGGGCATGGAAGCCTTTCTGTCCCCTGTTTCTTGACTGCAGCCTCTGTGACCTTCCCTGAGTTCCAAAGGGCAGATTCAGAACAGTTGCTAATCCGGGAAGGGAAGGGATACAAAGACAAGGGAGGGGCAGCCAGGAAACAATAGTACAGCCTTGGGGCAGGGTCCTGGTTCCACCTCAAGGAATACACATAACAATGTCTTTAAGCCCTTTAAGATGTCAGCATTCTTCATACTAGACAAAGACCCCCTGAGGCTACATTAAAGGAATCAGAGTGGCTCATCAAGATTACCTGAGACCAGATTAGAGGAGTGCAGGCCCTGAACACACCCTAAGCTTATCGGCAGCCCCGCCCTTGAACCATTGCTCTAAAACTTCTAATCAAATCCTCCCAGGTTGGGACACATAGTTTTTCCAGGCAGGAGCCCACTGTGTCCCCCTTTGCCTGGCAAAGCAATAAAACGATTCTTTTCTACTTCACCCAGAACTCTGTCTCTGAGACTTGATTCAGCACCAGTGTACAGAGGCCGAGCTTTCAGCATCACTCCCTCCTGTGGGACGCCCCCCACATAGCTTACACTCTATATACAGTATAGGGTGGAACCCTCGGACTGATTTTACGTTATGTCACTAGACTGTAAGCCTCTTGAAAAAAGGTCATGTTGATTTTAATCTTCTTTCCAGGGCTTAACTCAGTATCGGTATAAAAGGAGAATCAATGGATGTCTACTGAAGTGATGGTACCTGGATTGTATTTGGTGATCTATGAATTATGGTTTTCTTTCTAAGGTTATAGAGCCAGTTAGTAAAATGGAGGGTGCCTGTTCTGACATTTTGTTCCTTAAATCTATTAGTAAATTTGCCTTACAAGGAAGGATATTGAGAAAATAGCTATAAAATATCTTTAGTTCATGAGCAAAAATAGGACTTAGAGACTACGTTACATAGTTGAACTACATTTCTATTTTCAAAATTAAGCCTGTTGTAGAACATCTGTTTATTTCATCTTCAGTTTTAATACATTTTAGACAAGGTGGAAACTTTCAGGACACAGTCATCAATATTTCTGAGCAAGAATCCTGGCTCCTTTGTAATTAAATTGCCCTTTCCTGCTAATTTGTGTGCGTCCATATAATATCCCTTCCCTCAAATTAAAAACATCACTCACTGACGATGCTTAAAATTTGAAACAAAGGTAGAGAAGTGCAAAGGGACAGGGCATAGAAGCAATCAAACTGGATATTTCTCCTGAGTTAAGGTATTTTTATTCCTTTACATCTTGTCAAGTGGTTACTTTTGTGGCGAAAGCAGCTGTACTATGGGAACATATTTGATGGGTAACAGGTTTTATATTCACAGATGTCAATGATGAAGCTTGGAAACATTTTTTATAAATGGAAAAGAAGCGTGAACAATCATTTTTTCTCATCACAAGTTTGTAGTCTAAACCTGTTTTCATCTCGGATAAAACTGACTTTCTACAGCAACTTAGTATAGATGTGAAAAAATCCTTGGACTATTACTGTATATTCTGTTGACATGGAACTAGAAGAAGAAACTGAGTCAACTAGAACATAGTTCTGTTTCTGCAACATGTACTGTAAGGTCTTCTCATACAATTTTAGAAATTCAAACACCCAACTCCAAAATAATGAAATGATGGATCACATTCCAAACTTGAGAGAGGCTATGTTAGGAAGTGGAAATATTTTTCCAAAAGGATTTGAAATAGCAAAACATGGCATGCCTCTTACTTAAAATTCTAAAAGATTTGTAAACCTAGGCAATTGACTCTTATTAGCATCCCCCAACTGTGGTTTATTTTTCCATCTTGACCTTCTCAGTTATTCTGTTTCATTTAATGAAGGCAGATTTCCCAATCCTTGTTTCCTAATGTTGGCCTCTTGAGTCTGATTTAGCCAGAATAGTGGTGATAACATGCAGAATTTAATAGGGAAGGGAAATAGCTAATTACATATGCTATCAAAGGAAGTAAGGAAAGGCCTGGAGAAATGATACATCCCTAGATCTCAGAGTCACACATCATGGCACAGAATATCGAGCCTGCAAGATATGGTATGGCTGATGTCAAGGTGTCAGCTAGAAAATCTTCCACAGATAGACCCCCAAATTTTACCTGCACTGTTCCCTCTGTTCTCCTGATAAATTTTTATATGAATTTTGAAAAAAAATAATGACACAAATGTGTTATTCCAAATAGAAGGACTATGTCATCACTAAATTAGCTGGAACTCTTAACAATTCCCACAATGTTGGCCAAAGGAAGGGCCAGCTCTGGGCTGGCCTTTTGCAAGAACCATTTAATAGCACTTGCCATTGCTTCTTCCCCATACTGGGTCCCTGCCCTCTCTCCAACCCCCCATAACAATTTTTCTCTCATTCACACTCAAGTGTAAATCCACTCACTGGAGATTAGGCAGCCTTGGAGATCTATACCAATGATCTCATTTCACTAGGAGAAACATGCAGCCAGAATTATGAGTTTGGAACAGAACATAAAACTAGTCAATGCCAGAACTATGTTTGTTGACTTTTTTCTCTGTCATCAGTGTCAACAGTTTTTAGAGCTATTGTGATCTTCAACATTAGCCAAAAATGTGTTAGAAAGCTAAAATAACAGTTAATAGGCTAACCCAAAATACAGTCATGCCACACCAAAGGTGAGTTCATGCTACCAGGAGGAGGAGCAGAACCTCAGAAGCAACAGCAATGTTTGTGAGGCTCCTGCAGCAGAGTGGAGAGCCTACAAGTTTGCCTTCTTATTTCAGCAGATACCACTCAGGTACAACTCCTCTGTTTCCAGCTACTCACTTGCCTGCAGAAATTATCCAGGAGAAACCAGTGGTTGCTACAGCTGTGGAAGCATGAAAACAGTTGGGCTTGTTAAACAATTTAGAGCAACTTCAGCAGGATAAGTTTTCCAGAAGGATCTAGTTGCCTTCTTTTTATCACAGCCTCATGAAGTTTACAGCTGTCATTTATCCAGGACTATAGTCTTTTTCATTTATTCCTAAGTTCACCAGGTGGTGGAACCAAGGTGGTGGGATAAAATAATGGACTAGTGCCCCTATCTTGAGGCCAACCTTGTTGGCATCCTCCCTAAACTTTTCCCTATTTATGACAGCCGCCTAAGTGTTATCAATCCCACTTCTGGTGACTGAAATTTTACCATAAGCTTAACTTCTCAAGTTTCAGAATCAAAGGCTTTTGTTGTGATGCAGTGGATGAGGTAGGAAATGGGTGATAAGAAACCAGAGAGGGCACTCACCCACTCCATTTAGGCTGAGCCTGCCCATCCTTAAAGCTTGCTTTTGGGGCTGGAAGATTCAGACCTGGAGTCACATTGCGCCTTCATCACGTACTAGCTGTGTGACCAAGAGTTCACTTAACCTCTTGGTTCCTTGTTTCCCTTATTTGTAAAATAGGGATAGAAATAGATTAAATTAGAATGCCTGACATATAATAAATGTTCAATAAATTCCAACTACTGTTATCATATGTTCAAAATGGGAATAATAATACCCATGACCCATGGCTGAGGTCAATAATGCTACCTACACAACAAACGTTCTTTAGTCTCAGCGCAGTGAGAGTTTATTTCTTATGTCCAGTCCAATGTGAGTAGTGGGGCAGGGGCTCAGTTCCATGTGGTCATTCAGTGGTTCAGGCACCTTTCATTATTCGTTTCTCCTATCTTCTAGAACCATATCATCCTCTTAATTCAGCTATAGGTGGGGAAATGTTGCTGGGAAAAGAGAAACTGGGAGAAGGCACACCAGTTTCAACCACACATCACCTCTGTGGTTGTTCTGTTGTCAAAAACTCATCACATGGCCTCATCTAGATGTAAGGGGGATGGAAAAGGTTGTTTAGCTACATGCCTAGTAAGACAAAGACAACACAGGTTCTGGAAGGCTCTTGAAGCATCAGTCACATTTATCTCCAAGGACAGTGCTGAGAATTAGGTGAGATGCCTTATGTTAGGTAGAGGAGAGTTAGTCTCAGCACCAGCCTCCTTAAATATAGCTACTGTTACTATTAACCTCACATCACTGGGTTAAGGTGGGCACACTTTGTGAAAAGAGCAAAGTCTGAAGTTTATTCTAGCATGTCTTGCTACTGAAGCCTTCATAGACCCGAAGGTGAGGGAGACCCATGGTTACTTCTGCACAGTGACCATCCAGAGACCGGTGACCCAGAAAAACAGCACCAAGGCTCTCCCAGAGCTGCTGGTCACTTAGAGAAGAGAAATAACAAACAAAACAAAAAAACCCTTAATTTTAATATGTCTGTTTTTAGATCTAAGAGATTTCCAAATATTGCCTTTTTTTTGTATTATGAAAATATTTTACCCCGGCTCCCCTGCTTTTTAGCTGTCAGACTTTGGCAAGTTATTTGAATTCTGTAAAATAACCATCTGTAAAATGAGGATAGTACTGTTCTACTTCAGAGGGTTTTTGTGATGATGAAATGGCATGATGAATGGCAAGTAACCCTGGGCTTGCAGTAGTGGAGACTTAGGGACAAGGTGCTGTCTTTTTCCTCTTCCTCCTCCCTCTCCTCCTCCTCTTTCTTTTCTCCACCTTTTAAATGCGATTACTATTTCTATAATCATGCATTGTCAAATCGAACAATGTTTGTCTCTTTGACTTTCTCTTTGACCGAGGATAGCATCCTGAAGTGGTTGGAGAAGCCTGGACTTTGGAATAAGCGAAGGTTGAATCCCATCCTGACTCACACTTGCTCACTGGGTGTGGGTCCTTGGGCAACTCACTTGACTTTTCTGTGTGTATTTATTCATCTTTAAAATAAGGTTATGATTTCTAACATTAAAGGGTTGATAAGAGTCCGGTAAACCAATAATTGCTGTGCATGGTATAAAATGAAAACTAATTTCCTTGTCCAACATGGGAATTCTCAGGGGGCCTAAGAATTTGTAAACTGTAAATTGTAGCACCCTGGGACCTCAGAAGAACTGACGTACATTCACATGAGTATTTTTTATTGACAGATCCAGTTCCATGCTGTTTTATAATTTGATTTTATTAATAAGTCCAATACTTAAGTGTGAAAGGTTCAGGGCTTAGAACTGATATCTTGTGGTTTTGACTTGCATTTCTCCAATAGCTAATGATGTTGAATATCTTTTCATGTGCTTATTGGCTACTTGTATATCTTCTTTGGAGTAATGTCTATTCTAGTCTTTTCCTCATTTTTGAATTGGGCTTTCTTTTTTTGTTGAGAACAAATTACTTTTCAATAAGCTTTTAGTTTGTGGTAATTGTGTCTAAATGAAGTGTATCTTCAAACTTATTTAATTTTGTTTACTTGATCTGTCAAATTTAGAGAGAGCTGTTTAAAAGTTTCCTGCCTTAATTACAGCTTTGACAAATTCTTGTATTTCTAACAGTTTGCTTTACACGTTTTAATGCAAGATTGTTTGATGCTCTAGGGTTCATTGTGGCTTTGATTTCTCGGTGTTATACCTTTTATCAATATAAAAAGTCCTTTTACATCTGGTTGCTTGAATTTTGCCTTGCCTAATATTATCTCTCCTGTTTTTTAAAATTAGCTTACATTTGTTTGGTGTATTTTGGGCAAATCCCTTTATTTCAAACTTTGTGTCAATTTACTTTATGCATATCTCCATAAACAGCTTATTAGCAGGTTGTTTATTTTTACCCAGTTTAAGAGATCTTGTATTTTTTAAACTCAGTGTGTTGCCATCATTGAAATGTTGGGTGTTAGTCCTGCTGTCTTTTTCTGTTTTCTTTCTGAGGTCTTATGCTCCTTCATTTTTCTTTTCTACTTCTTGACTTTGCTAAACGTTCAAGTTCTTTTTGTTTTATTTTTTCTCTCATTGCGGTTTATAGGATTTACATCCTTTTTCTTTTTATTCTACTAGTGTTTACCCTAAGTTTTTCACACATACAAGATGAGGGACAGATTTAGAGAATGATGATTTCCATTTTGGAAGGAGTTAGAGATGGTGTATGTCATTGACATAGAAATAGCTGGTGTCTGTCACCTCCAGGTCTAAACACACATTTGTTCCTCTTCTGGGAAAATGGACATGTCCAGCCTGATCCCTGGCTAACACCGAACCACCCTTCAGCCTCCAAATAGAAAGTCCTCTCTTAGGAAGCCTTTCCTGGCTCCAAGTCTTGGGCAATGTTCTCTCCCAAGTGCTCCATAGCATTCTGTCCTTGGCCTGTCACAACACTTTCCACCCTGTCTTATAACCAACTTTTCTTCATCTATCCTTGTGGAGGGGACACTATGTCTTGTTTACTGTTTCCAGCACCTAGCTATTCACTATGTGAGGCCCAGAAATCTGCTCCCTGTGTAATACTGATGGGAAACACTTTTCTAGGACCAGAGACAATATAATTGACATGTCAGTGAGATGAACTTTAGTGGAGACAGCTAAAGTTTAATCCTGGGGCAATCTTTCCACATGTCAGGGAAAGAACAGTCTCAACAAAGGGATTTTAAATCCATCTCCTTGGAGGTTATCATGTCCTGAAAAGTCTCACCCCAATTCTCAGTCCATTTGTAGGCAATTGCTGGAGGTAAATTAGAAAACAGCTAGCTCCTAGGTCACAAAGAAGCTGAGAGAGAAAATCTGCCTGCATGTTGTTACTGCTGCTAAACACTGTGGTACATGTTTGGTGAGTGCATCTAAACTTCTGGAGAGCATATCTGAGGCCGGAAGTCATGTTGCTTTTGATTTCATTCTTGGCAATCTCTGACCTGGATGAAGCGTATTTACGTGCACTAGCCCTCACACCCTGTTCTTAATTGTCTCATGCACTGAAAGGTAGAACAGGACACCTGGGAGGCCAGTTGCAGGAGAATCTGTCACCTGTTTCATCAACCTGTGCATCCTCTGTATTTGTCTGAGACCACCTTGCTCCAGTTACTTAACCACAGTGACAAAGATAATTCGTGGTGAGATTAATTGAAATTGATATCTCCTGTGGCTGATTGCTCACACTGGGAGCTCTGCTTACTCCTAAAAATTGCCACAGGGTCTGTGTATATGTAGGTGGATGCAGAGGAAGGCAGGGGCAGTGGACAAGAGGAAATGGTGAGATGGCAGTGGGGCCTGCTGTGCCCACCTGGTCCCTCATCAAAGGTGACCTCACCTGCTTTGATATGTTGAAGCACCTACGTTACACCAAGACTTTACTTCTTTGCCTGGTTTGAAAGCCTGTCCTTACTGATGTGTTCTCTTTCAGAAATGTGATTGAAACAGTTCATTGATTCCAAGTGCTTTGAAATTGTGGTATTTATATCCAAAACTACTGTCTGTTTTCAATATTAGGTTTGGAGCTTGTTGGCTATAATTAGATACCAGTGTGGTGCAGTACTTTGGAGTTTGCTTCTACTTCAAAACCCTAGAACCAGACTATTGTACCCCTTTTAGGCAACTTTATTTGTTATAGGGAGTACATGTCTTAGTTGCCTCCTCTTCCTTCTATTGGTGGAGGGGATTTTTGCCCCAGGGTTATGAAGATGGCCAAATACGTGACATCTGACCCTGGACAGATGAGACTGGCAGCAGTGTATGTTACTTGCACAGCCTTAGAGAGGAGGACTTCATACACCATGCAGGGTCAAACAGGGGTTGCACTTGGGAGCACGGTCTGTGAGAGACAGGCTTTGTGGTATCAAGAGGGTGAGGTGCTCCCCGGTTCCCTCGGGAGGATGGGATTGACTTATTTGAATAATTCTGTGGGCTGGCAGGGAACTGAAACCTGCTACTCAGGAAGAAGCAGGCCCTGTGCCTGGGCCCCATGATAAGGAGGGTTGTTTGGCAAGAAGACCTTATCCATGGGAACAGAGTAGGAGGGGAACTTGCTGTTAGGCCATTCAAGGACCTCCAAATTTTATCAGATGTCAAGGCAGCACATCATAGGGAGCCTTAGTCTCAGGCCTTACACCACAGTATAACACCACCATGAAATGACAAGAAACATCATTCTCATCATGATATACAGAACAGAACCCAGGCATCCCTGGGCATCCTGATCATAGGATATAAAGTACAATTAATGATGTCATTCTTAGCTGTGTAAACCTCCTAAACTTTTGGCTTTTTAATGTTCCTCTGTGGCTTAACTATTTCTTTCTGGAGATATAATTGATATATAACATTGTTTAAGTTTAAGGTGTACATTGTGTTGATTTGATGCATTTATATTTCGCAATATGATTACCTTAACATGCTAGCATTAGCTAAAACCTCTATCATGTCACATATTTGTCATTTCTTTGCTGTACTGAGAATAATTAAGATCTAGTCTCTTAGCAACTTTGGAGGTTATAAATACAATATTGTTGACTATAATCACCATGCTGTGCATTAGACCTCCGGAAATTATTTATCTACTGAATAAGTAGATACTTATTAAGTTTGTACTTGCAAGTTTGTACTCTTAATCTCTCCCCACTTTCCCTTCTCCCATGCCAGCACTCCCTGGTAACCACCATTTTGCTCTCTGATTCCATAAATTCAGCTTATTTGGATTCCACATAGATCCACTGTGAGATCATACGGTACTTGTCTTTCTCTGTCTGACTTATCTCACTTAGCATAATGCCCTTAAGGTCCACCCATGTTGTTACAAATGGCAGGATTTCCGTCTTTCTCATGGCTGAGTAATATTCTATTGTGTATATATATCACATCTTCTTCATCCATTCATCTACTGATGGACAATTAAGTTGTTTCCATATCATGGCTGTTGTGAATAATGCTACAGTATATACTGCTTAAATATTATTTTATTCCAGAGGGAGAAGGACCAGATGTTCCTTTAAAATAAAACCCTTCATCTGACCTGGAAAGGGTAAGCTGAACGGAAACTCTGTTGGCATGCATTACAGTTGATTTTTCAAAGTAATAGGAAAAGTAGTGAGAGTTATTTTGGGGGAAACATTTTTCATAAAAGAAGTCAAAACATGTGGACCAAATTGATAATACCAGAATAGATGAAGAGATATATAGTGAGCACAATACAATAAGGACAAGTTTAATTTAAACTTGACAAGTCAGAGTTTAAGTTACCTGTTGATGAAGTAAAGTTGAGTTTTTTAGACCTTCTGCAGGGAGGAAGAATACCACCATATATATATATATATATATATATATATATATATATATATATATATAAAGAGAGAGAGACAGAGACAGAGAGACAGAGAGAGAGAGAGACAGAGAGAGAGAGAGACAGAGAGAGAGAGAGAAATATATATTTATATATATGTAAAAATATTTGTGTGTATTTACGTATGTCTATTCCAAAATATTTCCCTAGTCTGTGAGGTTGGATGAAGTCACATTAATATGACCACTCAAATTTCACAGGCTCACAATAGCCACTTCTTCACAGGATCTCATGTTCAAAGTCACTCCAATTATAATGGCTTCTCTGGGGTTTTATCACACAAATAAATATGCTCTACTGGGTCCTACTCTGATTCCATCAGGGAACCTTATCTTCTGTGAGCTTCCACTGATAATCACTGTGCTTTCTGGGCACAATGTTCCCTCTGGGGCTTTGCCACAGTTCCTGAGATCATCACCAAGACAGTGGAGATGGGCTGGGCACAAC
Organism: Aethalodelphis obliquidens; assembly: GCF_003676395.1. NCBI lineage: Eukaryota > Metazoa > Chordata > Mammalia > Artiodactyla > Delphinidae > Aethalodelphis > Aethalodelphis obliquidens. Next base: position 3,637,579 of record NW_020837993.1, read on the forward strand.
AGTGAAGAAGTGACGTGTTATCCCTAGAGGTGGGACAGGAGTTCCTCTCCCCAACTGTGTTATAGCTCCTCACCAGTTTGAAGACCCAAACAGCATGGCTTAGGGCTCACCCATCTTTCTCCTGACCCTGACTACAGGCAACTGCCCAACAAATTTTTCCAGAGAGTCTTCTCCCCTCACCCCATTCCCATGTAAACCAATTGACATAGACACATGCACAGATGTGTATAAGACTCAGCTTAGGTTCATGTGGGAACCTGACCCTGGTGCCTATTTCATTTTTCCTGGATTCTTAGAGGCTATTGAATGTACAATACACCACTGTTATAGCAAGAATTTATTTGGGGGGGGAGGGATGGAGACGTTGGGAAAAAGAACTACCATATTAAACACACATTTGATTGTAAGAGGTATCTCAATTTCAAAAACTTCCAAATGTGAAGAAGAAAATCAACCCCAACATTGAAGGAGGTGTAATTTAGTGGAGATATCTTGGAATTCATTTTACCGTTTTGTTCTTGAATTTCTTTAACTAAAAAAACTGCCTGATACTTTTCCAAAAACGTATTGAACATTCAATGTGTATCTATGAAACACAGAAGTTCAGAGATAGAAAGGGTGCATTCCCTATTAACAAGTTGTGGCCCAGAGATATTGGTGATATGGCAAAGGAACAGAACCTGGTATGACTGAACAAGGAGATGCTCAAGTTTTCTGTCTCCTTGTCCACTATTCTTCATCCAAAGGAAAATAATGTGCATTTAAAGTAGTCATTTTGGGGGAGTTCCCCGGTTGCCTAGTGGTTAGGATTCTGGGCTTTCACTGCTGTGGCCTGGGTTCAATCCCTGGTTGAGGAACTAAGATCCTGCAAACCATAAGGGACAGCCAAAAAACAAACAATCAAATAAAAATAGTAGTCATTTTATCATGAGAAGTTTCTTTAAAATCAAATTTGCACTTATTTTATTTACTGAAAGAAGTGAAACACGCACTTAATTCTTTAGAAGGTGAACCATCTGTAATTCAGCCAGAGAAGGTAGGCAATATTTTTATCTTACTAATTTAGTAGGACAGCTGTAACCAAAAGTAATAGTTTATAAATATTGAGTGTGCCTTACTAACAATGTGGAATTGTTTTAAATAAAATAAACACATATATATTTGGATATATTTTACATAATAAAATAAGTATGAGGTTATATAAAAATCAAAGACAATTTCAGCCAGATTTATATGATAAAGTTAAAATATTGGGTTATACAACACATATTGGGATTTTAGCTTTTCCTTCACTTTCCTGTTGGGTTGGAACAGAAACACAATGCAAGATAATTCACCATAAAATTACTAGTATGAATAGGAGGCCTCTGTAATGTAGATGGATGCAACGACAAATAAAGATTAATAATTTTTCTTTTTCTTGGTAATAACCAGTTATGAAAAATAGTGGAAAAATATTTGATTAATAATATAAATAGAAAAATAACTAGAATGAATTTTATACAAAAGGAATTCATTTGGCTGCAAGAAGCAGAGAACTGAAGTAAGAGTAAGTTAAATTGAAGAAGTATTGTTGCATGTTTAAAAGAAATATATTCAAGAGATAGACAATGAAGGGCTAAAGTGGTGGTTCCTTAGGCACCCAGGTTTTTTTTCCCTTTTCTATTTCACTGTCTTTGGCTGCAAATTCTGTCTCTACAGTTGCATCATAGTCCAGCATAACTGATCAGTTTCTTCCCATCACATCACATTTGCATTAATCAGTCTCCAGCTGCAGATAACTGAACCCACTTTAGCTACTTTACATACAAATGGCTACATTATAAAATACTAAAGCGTTTATAGAATCATAGGTAAGGCTGAAAAAACAAACACTAGTTTAAGATTTCTGGACTAATTCCCAAGTCGCATGAAAGAAATGGGCCACCAAGGGAGCTGCTGTCTCTTCTTTGATCAAGAAGCTGCTTGCCTGGTTTAAAGCTGCCACTCCACTTGCTGGCTCCAGCACCACATGGCTACTGCAAAGTAAGAGAGGAAGTCCAATTGCAGGAAGTCACATAATCACACAGCTTCAGTGATTGGGAAGCTCGTAGTACCACTGTTGGTGCCTTCAAAACCAAGCTGTTTCTGCTACAGCCTGCACCCACGATTTCAGTGACTGGAAATGAGGTCCTTGGCTAATGCTTCCCCAGCATAACTAGATCCCACACAATCGGGCTTGCCAGAAAAAACAGTAGGAGCAGCATTCTGCTTTACTTCTGCCTTCCAGATCTTCTACTTACGCATTAGATGGGCTGAACATTCACCATATCCAGAACCACAGCTGCAAGGAAATCTGGAGAAAGTCATTTTTAGATTTCCAGTCTTTGAAATGTAGGAAGACACACTTTAAGGTAGTTGCAATAGACAGTAAGTGCCAATCCACCATTCCACTAAAACATTCCAGTCAAAAGAAAGGAAAAAGGAAGGGGGAAGCTCAAAGGACATCCTCCTTCATCAGATCAGTTGACTTTAAGCTTTCCTGAAGTCTCATCCAGTGATTTCCATTTGCCTCTCATTAACCACTGCTAGCTGCAATGGAGGCTGGAAGCAGTGGGAAATTAAGGAGTGGTACCCATCTTGAGACAGCATAGTTCTTAGCCTTCAAGTGCCATGGAGTTTGTCCCTCCCAGTAGATTCAAAGCCACTTGGGATTGGAATACCTCTAGATTGTGAACAATACTATTTATACATTAGCACTATCATTCAAACTAAATTTGCACTGCATACATGCCATAATAGCTAATCTTACCCAAATTTTTCCTTTTAAATTATTCACTTTTTGGAGATGAGATTTTCCTGGTTTTCCTTGCACAGTAAGTAGACTATACTAACCAGAAGGGAGTCCAGCATTGTATGAGTAGTCACCCCCTGTTAACACCTTGCTAATCACTTTGACATTCTTACAGAAGTACAAGCAAGAGTGACCAAAGGCTAGCCTTGGAATATTCTGTGGTTTCATTTTATTGAAACTGCCATAAAAAACAGAGGGACTTACTGTTTCTCATACTTGTGTTTATAGAATAGAACATTAATGTTTGGAAACTTGAAAATGTAAGAGGGGGAAAAAAGGAAGTAAGAAGAAGTGTACAGGTGCAACTTGCCCCATCTTTCATTATAGGGAATAAGTAGGTACAATCTAAAATAGAAATGTTGTGTCTTTCAATTTATTTGTTTCTTTTTCTAGTTTTACTACATTTGATTGATTTCCTAAATGTTTTTGTTGGTTTTGCAAGTTTTTGAACTTCCCATAATTATATGTGTGTAATAATACCCTATTATTCTCCAGTCACTTGGCTTTTTCACTGAATAATAACATTTTCTTTAAGTCCATTAGTTTCTTTAAGTCCATTGTGTTGATCAAAACTTTTGAGTCTCCACAGATTTTTGTTCTCTTGGTCTATCAGTTACTGAGAGGGTAGCCAAATTCTCCAATATGATGGTAAGTTTGACAATTCTCCTTGTAGTTCCTTCAATATTTTCTTTTATATATATTTTGAAGCTAAATTGTTGGTTCATGCAAGTTTAAATTTTAAATATCTTTTCCATGAATTCAACTTTTGATATTTTGTAAATATCAGAGTTTTATTTCTATTTAGTACTGCTTACCTTCAAGTCTCCTTAAGCTGCTGTTACTACAGATAAATTAGCTTCCTACTGTTTAGTACTTAACTGGTCTATTATTCTTCATTCTTTAATGTCAAGTTTTCTAGATTTTTATGTTCTGTTACTTTTTTAAACAATGTTGAACTAGGTTAATTTTTTAATTCGGTTTCTCAATCTTTGTTTTTTAACTGTTATACCATCTATAGTTATTAATACATTTGGACCTATTTTCACCATCTTATTTTGTGCTTTTTGTTTGCTTCAACTCTTAAATGTTTCTTTTCTTTTCATTGCTTGGTTTCAATTAAACTGATGATTATTTTTCTTCATTCTATGTTTTCCTTTTACACATTGGAAATTATATATTTTATATTTTTTCATCATGTTTCTAGAAATTTTATGTGCATACTTGACTGCTTCTATCCTCCAGTATCCATTTTGTCTTTCTTCCTCTTATTAATAGATCCCCTTCACAATTCTGACTGTCATATAGCCATACCATTATTAACATTTCTCAGTTTCTGTCCCTGCTGATTAGGGCCATGTGACTAGATTTTGGTTAACAGGATATGAGCAGAAGGAATATGTGCAACTTCAACTTTGTGTCCTTAAACACAAAGTTGCTTCATCTTCATGTGCTCTTTCTGTGTCTTTAATGACTAAAATGCAGACATGGTGACTTCAACCCTGTGAGTCAGGAAAGTCAGAGCAACTGTCTCAGACCCAATGATGGAAGACATGTGTTGAGATTTCATCTCAGGTCACTAGACGATCTTGTGGAGTAAATTTTGCCCACTTGCCTGGTCTGTCCCAAGAGAGAGAGAAAAATACTACCTCATTAAATTCATTGTATTTGTTTTCTTTTTTTTGATACAGGATCTAAATCTCTATTCCCACTGACAGAGAAATACCAGAATTGGGGTGCTGTCATAACACAAACTAAAATATCTGCTGTTGATTCAACAGTCAGGCAATAGGATGCAAGAAAACAGATACTGAAGGCTAGAAACTTGATGACTCTTATTTATTGCAGGGAAACACTGGGTAAAACACTTGCCAACATTCACCTGGAAGACAGACCATTGAAGTTTTCAGATCCAAGAAAGTAGTTGGAAATAGCCAGAATGTTAGTGTGTACTCATTGCTCCTTGTTGCTTTCAGCAAGTGTTTATAAAGACGGGTTATGGACTATTATCTCCTTACATTTTCCCTTCTTGCTTTTAGTCATACCACACTACAATACTCTGGCAATATATTTTGGTTGCATATGTGACCACTCAGCTGAGGACTACATTTCCCAACTTCTCTTGAATGTAGGTGTGGCTATATCACCACATTTTGGCCAATAGTAGAACAATATAACTGATGTTTGTGAATTCTGCTTCATGTCCTTAAAAGTTATCTTGCTTATTCTCTGTATTTATTTTGTTTTATTTTATTTTTATTGATATGAAGTTTACATAACATGTAATATGCCATTTTAACATGTTCAATTCAGAGGTATCTGGTGTATTCACAATGTTGTGCTACTAACATCTCTTTTTACATTCAAAAATAATTTTGCCATCCTGTAAAATCACCCCACACCCATGAAGTAACCACACATCATTTCCCCCTTCCACCAGTCCTAATTCATTTCTGTCTCAATGGATCTGCTTATCCTGGATATATCATATAAAAGGAATCATAATATGTGATCTTTTGTGTCTGACTTCTTTCACTAGCATAATGTTTTTGAGGTTCATCCGAGTTGTAGTATGTATCAGTACTTCCTTCCTTTTTGTGGCTGAATTATATTCCTTTGCATGGATATGCCCCATTTGTATATCCATTCACCTGAATGAATACTATCACCTCATACTTGTTAGAATATCTATTATTAAAAAAAACAGGCAGCAAGTGTTGGCAGGGTATGAAAGAAAAGGAACCCTTATGAACTACTGGTGGGAATGTAAACTGATGCAGCTTCTATGGAAAACATTATGAAGTTTCCTTAAAAATTTAAAATAGAAAAAATATAAAAATAGAATTAGCATTTGCCTAGGCAATTCCACTTCTGGATATATATCCAAAGGAATTGGAAATCTTGAACATGAAGAGATATCTGCACTTCTATGTTCATTGCAGCATTATTCATAATAGCCAAGGTATGGAAACAACCTAAATGTTCATTAATGGAGGACTGAATTTTTAAAATGTGGTATATACATACAATGGAATATCATTCAGCCTTAACAAAGAAGGAAATACTGTCATTTTCAACAACATGACTGGGACTGGAAGACATTATGCTAAATGAAATGAGCCACAGAAAAACAAATACTGCATGATCTCATTTATTTTATTTTATTTTTTTATACAGCAGGTTCTTTTTTTGGGGGGGATGAATTTTTTTTAACATCTTTATTGGAGTATAATTGATTTACAATGGTGTGTTAGTTTCTGCTTTATATCAAAGTGAATCAGTTATACATATACATATGTTCCCATATCTCTTCCCTCGTGCATCTCCCTCCCTCTCTATCCCACCCCTCTAGGTGGTCACAGAGCACCGAGCTGATCTCCCTGTGCTATGTGGCTGCTATGTGGCTGCTATGTGGTTTTAGTTAAAGGATACTTGGGTCTTGATAACAGATAACATCACTCTACTGTTATCTGATATAGGCTATTTTGGTGAAGAAATATAAGATCTACTTGAACTTTTTTCTCCTTAATGTGACAGGATTTTTCCACCTGGCTGGTTGTAGGATTTATGTTTTATCCTTGAAGTTTAGCAATTTCAAGAAGGTATGTCTTGGTATTTATTTTTCTGTATCAGTTCTTCTTCAGAAAATTTGTCTTTTTGAACCACAGATTCAATCATGTTTCATACTTTGTGGTTGTACTTATTTCCTTGCTTTATTGATGTTAAAAATACTTCTTTTCTTTTTTTTTTTTTTTGTTATTTTCATTGGATTTTCCCCACGCATTTTATTGTGAAAAATTTCACACATGCAGAAAAGTTGAAAGAATTTTACAGGGAAGTATCATATATCTACTTCCTGGATTCCAAAATTAACATTTTATAATAGTTAGTTCATATATACCTGTCCTTCTATCCACCTTCAAGAGATTTTATTTTATCGATGCATTTCAAAGTAATTTTCTGATAACGGCACACTTCCTAATAAATACTTCAGCATGTATTTCATTAACTAGAATCTAATATTTATGTTTTTTTCTTTTGTGGTAAAAATAACAAATGACCAAATGTACAAATCTTAATTCCATGATTTTGACAAGAGCATACACCTACTTAACCCGAGCCCTTACCAAGATAGAGAATATTACAATTATCTCAGAAGTTCTCTCATGTTCATTCTCAGTGAATGCCCACACTTAGGCCTAACCCCTAAGAGGCAACCATTATTATGATTTTTTTTAAAACCATGGATTAGTTTTGCCTGTTTTAGAACTTCATAGAAATGGTACCACAAAATATGTACTTTTTGTGTAAAATTTCTTTTGCCCAACACAGTGTTTTGGAGGTTTATCCCTGACATTGCAATTATCAATAGTTTGTTCCTTTTTGCTGCTGTGTAGTAGTATGAATATACTGTTTAAGTTTTTTTTAATCCACTCTCCTGTGGGCTGATTCAAGTTTTGGGCTATTATGAATAAAACTGCTTTGTACAGTTTTGTACATGTCTTCTTGGAGATATATTATACTTCTCCATTTCTCATGTAGAATAGGTGGGTGGAATGGAGGCATAGTTTTATAAGAAACTCAAAACTTTGTCAAAAGTGATTGCATCATTATGCTGCCACCAACAATAAATGGAAGTCCCAGTTACTCCACATCTTCACTTATATTTGGTGTTGTCAGTTGTTTTAATTTCAGCCATTCTGGTGGATGTGGAGTGATAGTTCATCATTTTATTTTGCATTTTCCTGATGACCAATGATGATGAAAATTGTTTCATATGCTTATTGGCGATTTGTATACCTTCATTTGTGCAGTATATGTTGAAATCTTAAGCCCATTTTTAGTGAATTGTTTGACATTTTATTATCTTAGATTACTGTCCTTTGTAAGACATATATTTTACAAATATTTTCTTCTAGTTGATGGCATTCCAGTAATTTTCTTAATCAAATCTTTTGATGAGTAGAATTTTAAAATTTTGATCAAGTCTAATTTATCAATTTTTTCTTTTAAAGTTATTGCCTGCTATGTCCTAAGAAATATTTGCCTAACCCTGAGTCATAAATGAATTCCCTATATTTTCTTCTACAAGATTTATTGTTTTAGACTTACATTTAGGTCTCTGATGCATCTCAAATTAATTTTGGTGTATGACATGAATAGAGGTTACTATTAATTAATTTTACATATGGGTATCAGTTATTCCACCACCATTTACTGAAGAGACTTTCTTTTCTGTATTGGATTCTTTGGTGCATTTGTCAAAAGTCAAATGATTGTATAAATGTCAGTCTATTTCTGCATAGACTGCAGTCTATTTGCAGTCTATTTCTATTTCATTGATCTGTCAAACCTTATGTCACTGTCTTAATCACTGTAGTTTTATAGTAATTCTTAAAGTTAGGTAGTTTAAGTGCTCCAAATTTGTTCTTCAAATAGTCACTGTAACCATATTCAGTATTCCAATCCGTGAACATGGACTATCTCCCCACTTTTTGGTTTTCTTTAATTTCTCTCAGCAATGCTATCTGGTTTACTGTAGAGGTAATGCTGATCTTTTATTAACTTTTCCTTAAGTATTTTATGATTTTTGACAGTATTATAAATTATTTATCTAAAATTTCATTTTCCAATTCTTTGTTATAGTATATGGAGATAATTTGGATTTGATGTATTAACCTTGTATTCTGCAACCTAACTAAATTAACTTTTTAATTCTAATGTTTTTTATTGGTATAACTAAATGTGTCAATTTTTTCCTTAATATTTTCTCGGGTTTATATATTGTTTATAAAGGCCTTTGTTGATCCAAGATTAAGAAAATAAGTTCCTATTTTCGTAATACATTTCTAAATTTTACATTTAGAATTTTCATTCTGTCTAGTATTTAGTTAATGTATGGTAAGGTACAAATGTAGCCACATGCCAACCTAATCATTGGCATAGTAAATTGTTTTATTGATGACACCATTTATTCAATTAGTTATCCAATTTTGAATTGAAATTGAGTTGCCATTTTTATCTTATACTAAGTTTCAAGTAGACATGAGTCTGTTTCTGGGAGTTTTAGCTTGGTCTATTGATTTATTTGTCTATATTTTTGCTAATAATGAGGGTGGTTTTATTAATACAGAAGTTTATTTTTTCAAATATCTTGGCTAATTCTGTGCGTTGACTCCTCCAGGTAAAATATATAGTTAACCTAAGTTTTATGAAACATCTCACTGAGATTCTTATTAGAACTAAACTGAATTTACAGATCAATTTGAACTGTATACCATTGAATATTGAATATTCCAATCCAGAAATATAATTTGCATCTTCTTTTTTCTTAGGTGTTGTTTTATGACTGTAGTAGGGCTTAAAAATTTTCTTCATGTAGGTCTAGGTTATTTTTCTCAAGCTTTTCATAAGTATTCTATAATTTGCTATTGTCATGGATCTTTTTATATTTTCTAACTGGTTTTTGGAAAGCAATTTTTTTCACAATTTCTTTCTTTCTTGAGTTTATAATGCACCTGAATATAATTGAATTCAAATCAATAAAATATAATAAAATTCTTAAATAGATGTTCAGATAATTGCCACCTTCATAGAGAAAGGAAGGGAGGCTGCAAGAGAAAAATGAATTTTCTTGTATTCCAGAAACCTCCACAAAGCAACCTCAGACTCACTTGCATCTTGTATCTACAGTTGAGTAATATCATGATATATACTAAGAGTTTCCAATTTAAAGCATTGATTTAACATTAAAAGCACAAGGATCCCTAAAATGAACTATTTGTTTTCACTGTTAACTGTATTTTTCGTTTATGAAGGAGAAAAGTCCAAAAGAATGGACTTCTCAATTGTTCTGTTTTTGCTGATGTACTTTCACCATTAGATTAAATTTGTGGATCTGGCCTGAAGGTTTTAATTTGAGTCCATCAGTTTATCAGGCCTGAGGGAAAATAAACTTAGCCTAAACCTCCTCTCCCCATTTCTAGGAAGTAGCAACTTCCTAGAAGGAATGAGCACTGTAAGAGTTTAGAAAAATCCCAAGGAATATGCTTTAATCAGATTCTTGGGCACAAAGTAACAATGTTAATTTTTAAATGCTGTCTGTTCTCCAAATTATAGAGTGGTTAAAATTTTCCATTTTGTAATTTATAATATTTAAGCCAAATACACTTTCCCAGTGTTAACAAAGGGATGAATAGGCAGGGAAATGTCCCCACATGAGCTCCTTTAAAAAAACCCACACATTTAAATCCAGAAATACCACCCAATTTTCTAAAGTGTCTTGCCAGCCTTTTATCCTCATAAAACTCAATATAATGAGGCTAAATGCAATGCAGATGTCAGGGGAAATGCTCTAACCACTTCCTGTCAGCCATACAGGTATTCATAAGCCTTCTCCCCAAACCTTCCCACAGTGTCCCAAGCATTCATCTTCTCTGTGGGAAGCACTTGAATCTGACAGCCTAAAGTGTTTTCTTTTATTTTCAGTATCTCATGAAGATTTTCTGAAGCAGGAACAGCAGATAATATGGCTAACAATGATTACCACTCTTTATTTTCCTTATTCTGGGGCTGAAGGCTGCCCTAATTCTAAATCTCATTGTCAAAATCAAACAGACTGAAAAATTCCCTTGCTTTAATGTCCTGAAAAACTCTAAGTTGGTCATTCAGTCTCTCTTTCATATGTTATTGGGGTTTTATCAATATCATCCTGAATGATTATCAATCATTACTAATATTATCTTGGGCTCTGATTCTTTGAAGACTATTTTTTTTAATTAACTAATTAATTTATTTATTTCCTTTTAATTTTTTAGTACATTTCTTTAATTCCTACTTACTAATGACCTACCAGATTAGGTCAATATTGTATTAATGGTTATATGTATTATGGACTGTGATGTCTTCCTTTCAATGTTTAACTGGTACTTACTTGGTTTGCAAGTGAAACCTAAAATAATTCATTCAATATAAAAGTATTTAGCTCTTACTATGTGCCAGGCAAAGTCCCTGCCTTCATGGAGCTAAGTCTAGTGGGCATGTGTTGAAGTTAAAGATGAATTACACAACAGTGAGATAAGTGCTAAAGTGAAGATGGGTTTTCTTGGAAGTTGAGGAGTTTAAGAGGGCTTCCTGGAGGATGTTATCATGTGGCTAATGCCAGAGGATTCATATTGAGAACATGGAGGGGTTAAGAGTTGAAAACTAGAGAAGTAGGAGTTAAGAGAAGCAGGGAAAAGGGAATATGAATGGACGTGGAGGCAAGAGATAGCTTAATACATATAAGGATGATCATGATGTTTCCCGAGTGGAGCAATTAGCCATGAGGTTAGAGAAATATATATGAGCTAGAAGTGAGATAGAATTGCCATAAAGACATAGGTTAAGAAATTTCTATCTTTGAGTACAATGGGAAGGTACTAAACTGTTTCATGCATATGATCAAATTTGGATTTCAGATCACTCTGGCTACAGTGTAGAGGATGAATAGGTTAAGGACTCATTAGGAAATGGTGTTGCAATACTCCAGGCAAGAGATGAAGGTTTAATTTAATAAAAGCTATTCCCTTGGGGATGGAGAGCAGTGGAAGATTTGGAAAATATGAAGAGGTAGAATTAACAGAACTTGAGGAATATTGGTTGTAGGGTGCGATAGGGAGAGAAATCAAGGATGAGAGCCATGTTTCTAGCTTTGTGACAGCATATTTTATTTAAGAGCCCAAAGCAGATTTCTTGGAAGAAGGGCATAGTCTCTGAAGTCAGACCTAGATATGTTCTCAGCTCAGCCACTTGCCAGCACCTGTACCTTTGTATTAATTACTTAATCTCACTGAGCATCAATTATCTGTGAAATGAAGATAATCTTCTAAGGATTAACTGTACATACAAGCATGTTGAAAATAACCAAATAGTACCAGTCATATATTTGGACATCAAGAATGACAACTAATACAACTGGCATCTTTGAGATGTTAAGCATTTCTACACACAAAGATGGTATATCTCTATATTTATTCTAGTCTTCTTTAATGGCTTTCGGAAAACATCTATTCTAAATTTTGTTATCATTTTAAGTGGAATATTCTTTTCATTACATTTCTCTAATTGTTCCTTAGTAGTGGAATAGAAATTCCCCTCTGTGTTGTGATTTTCCATCCATCCAACTTGATTAACTGTCCTATAATTTCCAATAATTTGTCTATAGATTTTGGAATAGGTTGTATAGACAATTCTGTCATGCATAATATAAAAGTTTCATTTATTTCTTTCTAATTCTTATATATTTAATTTATTACACTGACTAGAGCCTTTATACCAGTGCTGTGTAATAGCAATGTAACGTAAGCTCCAGATGTAATTTTAAAAAATTAACAGGGGCTTCCCTGGTGGCGCAGTGGTTGAGAATCTGCCTGCCAATGCAGGGGACACGGGTTCGAGCCCTGGTCTGGGAAGATCCCACATGCCGTGGAGCAACTGGGCCCGTGAACCACAATTACTGAGCCTGCGCGTCTGGAGCCTGTGCTCCGCAACAAGAGAGGTCGCGATAGTGAGAGGCCCGCGCACTGTGAAGAGTGGCCCCTGCTTGCCACAACTAGAGAAAGCCCTCGCACAGAAATGAAGACCCAACACAGACATAAATAAATAAATAAATAAAATCCAAAAAAAAAAAAATTAACAGACTTTATTTTTGAAAGCAGTTATAGATTTACAGAATAACTGAATGGAGAGTACAGAGGGTTCCCATATATCCCTTAATCCCCCATCCCACAAAATTTCCCCTATTATTAACATCTTGCATTAGGGTGATACTTCTGTTATAATTGATGAACAAATATCAATGCATTATTAACTAAAGTTCATAGTTTACATTAGGGATCAGTTTGTGTTGTACATTCTGTGGGTTTTGACAAACGTGTAATGACATGTATCCACTATTACATCATATAGACTAGTTTCACCGCCCTGTGCTCCATCTATTCATCCCTCCCTCTCTCCCTCCCTCGGAACCCCTGGCAATCACTAATCTTTTTACCGTCTCCACAGCTTTGCTTTTTCCAGAATGTCATATAGTTAGAATCATACAGTATGGAGCCTTTTCAGATTGGCTTCTTTCACCTAGCAATATGCACTGTTCCTCCATGTCTTTTCATGGCTTGATAGCATATTTCATTTTTTGCTGGATAATATTCCATAGTATGAACACACCATGGTTTCTTTATCCATTCACCTATTGAAGGACATCTTGATTACTTCCAAGTTTTGACAATTATGAATATAGCTGTTATAAATAGTCATGTATGGGTTTTTGTGTGGACTTAAGTTTTCAAGTCATTTGTGTAAATAACAATCAGCACAATTACTGGATCATATGGTAAGAGTATATTTAGTTTTGTAAGAAACCACCAAACGGTCTTCCAGAGTGGCTATACTATTTTGCATTCCCACCAGCAATGGATGAGAGTTCATATTGCTCCACATCCTGGTCAGCATTTGGTGTTGTCAGTGTTTTGGATTTTAGCCATTCATAAATTGTTGTTTTAGTTTCTACTTTCTTAATGACACGTGATGTAGAGCATCACTTCATACGTTTATCTGTAATCTGTATATCTTTTTTGGTGAAGTGTCTGTTCATATCTTTTACTTGTTTTTTAATTCTGTTGTTTATTTTCTTATTGTTGAATTTTAATAGTTCTTTGTATATACTTGGTATTAGTCCTTTGTCAGATAAGTGTTTTGCAAAGACTTTCTTCCAGTCTATGGCCTGCCTTTTTATTCTTTTTTTCTTGTATCTGTATCTTTGTTGTTGTTTTTTCACATCTTTATTGGAGTACAATTGCTTTACAATGGCATGCCAGTTTCTGCTCTATAACAAAGTGAATCAGCTATACATACACATATGTTCCCATATCTCTTCCCTCCTGAGTCTCCCTCCCTCCCACCCTCCCTATCCCACCCCTCCAGGCGGTCACAAAGCACCGAGCTGATCTCCCTGTGCTATGCAGCTGCTTTCCACTAGCTATCTACCTTACGTTTGGTAGTGTATATATGTCCATGACTCTCTCGTATTGTCACAGCTTACCTTTCCGCCCCCGCATATCCTCAAGTCCATTCTCTAGTAAGTCTGTGTCTTTATTCCTGTCATTTTTTAAAGTGTCTTTGTAAAGCACAAGTTTCTAATTTTAATGAAATCCAACTTATCAGTTTTTTTATTTATGGATCATACTTTGGTATTTTATCTAAAAAGTCATTGCCAAATGTAAGTTCATCTAGATTTTCTCTTATGCCATCTTCTAGAAGTTTTATCTAGGTATTACTTAATATATGCTTCCTTCTTTAACATGTGTTATTGAGAAGTACATTTCTAAATTTCTAAATAGATGAAGGATTTAAAAATTATATTTAAAATTTAACTTCTAACTTTATCACATTTTGTTCCAAAATGTGTTTTACTTATATATTATTTATTCTTTGGTATTTGTTGAGGCTTGTTTTATGGCCTGGTAGATAAATAAATTTTGTAAATGGGAACGATGTATTTCCTGAATTGATGGGCCAAATTCTACTTATATCCATTAGAGTGAGCTTATTAACTGTGTTTTTGAAGTTTTTTGGTACCTTTTTTGCTTTTTATTGTTTATTTTAAATATCAATATTGAGAGGGGTGTGTTGAAATCTCATACTTTGATAATAGATGTATTAATTTCTCTCTGTATTTCTATCAATTTTGGTTTGTATGTTTTGAGCTATGTTACTAGGCGTGTACATACATACCTCCCTGGTGAGTTGACCTTATTATGAAATGACTCTAAAAATACTTTTTAAAATTTAAGTCAACTTTTTCTCATTTTATGTAGTTTGCTGAAGTTCACCTAACTAGCATGTGGCATAACACAATCCACACCCAGGAAGTCTGGTTCTGGAGCCCGTGTTTCTGGCCACTGCCCAATGCCTCCACCTCCAGGCATCATCACCTGAGCCGCCCTTTCACTTATCTTGCTGTCTTCCACAGCATCTCTGCCAAGGACCAGCTGTGCCTGCCGACGAAATGGAAAAAGGGATTTTCCACAGGTTCCAGATGTGACCTCTACGGTTAGAAGAAGGGCTCTTCTAAAAGCCTTTGGCTCCCTCTCTACCCAAAGCTAAACCTGCAAGTTCCCTATAAAAGTCATCAGTGGCTTTGTTTCTTACAGTTCAGTTTTTTCTAGCTCTGCATCCACCCCTAATGTCTATATTTTAAGTCATTTCACTCCAGTCACCATTTTTGTTTCCCTTTCATTGTCCTTACCCTGCCCTCTTCACCTTCTATTCTGCCAGCTTCCTTCAGACAATGGATGATTGAATAGTTTGCAAGGATGGAGTTTTGGACTCTCCGCTGGATGAGACTTGGCTAATCATTGTATGAGCAAGGCGGTCCCCTGCCTCATGTTTGGTCCAGTTTCAGAGAACACAGAACCTAAGTCAGAGTCTAGCCCTGCAACTTCTCTCTTTACTGGATGCAAAGATAGGCAAGATTTTACCATTAGAGTAGCTCTGTTCTTGCTTTGAAAGTTCGTTTTCTCATTCCTCCTATACATAAATTGTTACACAAATTGCCGTGGAAATTATGCAAAAACAAGATGGACTCTCACTCATAACTTGATTTTGATCTCAAGACTGATGACTCCACACACACACTTAAGAGGGTATGAAAATTTTATCACTTACATAATGAGGATTTCTGGGGAGGGGAGGGAATATTTTTCAAACTGTTCTAAAAATGGCTTGAGAGAACAAGGAAAGGAGCTAGTTTGGGATTTTTATTGTGGCTAGACAGTGAGTCCAGGATGTGGATTCTCACATGCAGGAAGGGGCTTGCATGGATTTTGAAACTACCATCAGTGCCAAAGGAGGGAACACCCAGACTTTCTTATCAGCTTTCAAAGATGTGAAACAGAAGAGGAACAGGGAGAAAGTTGTCAGCAGTCCAACATCAAAAAATGGAATCAAACTTTAGTACAAAAGTTTACAACTCTGCATTGTAATCTCTTTTAGTTGTTTATCGCAATAGTTCCACTTTACTGAAAAGGTCCCCCAAACCCAAGAAATAGTTCAGGTTTCCAAAACCAAAGTTAAAGGAAAGGTTGTTCTCCAAGTAGTTCCAACTCCTTGGCTCATAGTTATTATGTGCCTGGGTCTGCCTGAGACTCCAACCAGGGTTGCAAAGACAGCAATCAGTCACAGACATGCAGATAGTCTCCAAAGCAGCACCCCTAGGTGATTGTAGTATCTTCTTTCTGACTGTTGGTGAGAAAGGAGCAGATCAGACGGGGAGTAGTTGCCAGCCCCTCAATCTGCAAAAGTGAGCCATGCAAAGAAATTACTCAAGCCTCCATATCAGGGACTAAGTTCATATATATCATCTCACCATTAAGTGACTTTTTTCTTTTTTTTTGATATTCAGTTCTTCCCATGATTATAACCAAAGGGCAAATTCTGGACCAGGAAGGAGGATGTGTCACAGGGAAGGGATATTGAGAGTAAGAGAAAGAGGGCAATAGAGGGATAAGTGAGGCATCATCCATCCATTAACCAAGTAAAGCACTATAGGAAAATTTCCTCCTGCATGACACAATATTCCAGTTGTAGCAGTATCCTTTGGGCAAAATGTAACAAATCTGTTCTTGTTTAACTGGCAGGTGTTTAGGGTTGTTATTTTGCTTTTGGCAAACCAATAAACAGGGAAATTCACTCTCATGGAGTAGGGGATATGGGGAATTCTAGGACAGAGTCTTGATTCTTTAGCAGCCAGGAAGGAGTTAAAAAAAGAATCTGTGTGTTTTTGAAAAGAAACTTTGCTGTGCCCCCTCCCCCTGGACTTAATCCACCTCCTGCAAGGGCAGGTGGAGGAGGGGAGTGCAGAGGCATGGAGGGGAACAGGCACCAGCCCAGCCTGAACCAAGCACTCTGGATGTTGTTCCACTTCATAGGTCATTGGCAAGGCTCTTGACCTAAGTCTGATTGCAGATGATGGGTGAAGACTGAGACAGAGTATAACAAAGGCAGTTGGATGGCTACTTGCAGGTGATTTCTCCGAGGGCTGGAGGGATCCTTTTCAAAGGAAAATGTTGGAAGACTGTTACCATGGTAACTCTCCAAGTTCTGAAATGATATAATCAGATAATGCTCTGGAAAGCAGAGGAAAGGTGGTGGATTTAGCACACAGGAACAACTAAATTCTACAAGTTGGGTTTTTTTCTTTTTTAAAAATGTTAAGTCTGAATATTAAGAAAGAAAGAGAAAAGGAAGGAAAGAAGGAAGGAAGGAAGGAAGGAAGGAAAGAAAGAAAGAAAGAAAGAAAGAAAGAAAGAAAGAAAGAAAGAAAGAAAGAAAGAAAGAGAAAGAGAAAGGAAGGAAGGAAGGAAGGAAGAAAGAAGGAGGGAGGGAGGAAGGAAAAGAATGGTAACAAAATAAAATAAGATAGAGAAACAGAAGGGTAGAAAGGCAGAAACAAAGGAAGGAAGGTAGGAAAAAAGAAAACTCAAACATAATTTATTTCAAAGAAATATCCTTGAAAGCAAGAAAGAGCTGCTGTGGAGTTGAAGCTGAGAGAGGGAGGTTTGATTCTCTATGATTTTGACCTCTATCTTTTATGAAGATTGATAGATAAGTTCATTCATTTACTCTGGATTTCTACTCTTTATTAGCACATCTATACTGTATATATTATGAGACATACTTACCTTGATGCAATTAGGTTATTATCAGTTTAACATAAGATTTATGCCATTTTGTCTGCAAAGGCAAGCTATTAATGACAATTATTGTTGACAATAATTGTATAAATATTTTACAATATTAATAAAGACATTTGAATAAAGACCTCAATAAAATGAGAGCAAGTCCATGTGAGCATCTAGGGCAAAAGTGTCCTAACCACTACAACAGAATTGTGAGTGTGGTTAATGTGGTTAAAGAATGATAACAAGGCTAGTATGTATGGAAAATAGTAAGAGGAACAGTGATAGGAGATGAGGTCTGAGAAGTAGACAGGAGCCAGATCTTGCAGGGCCTCACAGGACATGATTGGAATTTGGATTTTATTCCTAGTGAGATCAGATGTCCCTAGAAGGTTTTGAGCAGGGAAATGATCTGACCTGACTTCACTTTGAAAGAAGTCCTCTGACTACTGTGTCAAGAGACTATGCTGTGGTAAAAGCATAAGTAGGGAAACCAGATGAGAAATTATGTGATATCAAAGGCAAGGTGTGATGTGGTTATTGGAAGGAGTCTGATAACAGAGTAGCAGATGAGGAGGAGTTGGATTCTGGATATATTTTGAAGTCAGAACCAACAGATTTTGAAAGGGAATTGGATTTGAAGTATGAGAGGAGAAGATTCAAAGATGACTCCAAACTTGGACTTTGAATCAAGCATTTAGGTGTTTGGTAGTGCCGTTTACTGCATGGGAAATACTGGATTTCTTGTCATCTTGGGCTGCTGTAACAAAATACCATAAACTGGATGGGTTAAACAGCAAACATTTATTTGTCTCAATTCTGGAGGCTGGGAAGTCCAAGATCATGATGTCAAGGCAGATTTGAATCCTGATGAGATCCCTTTTCCTGGTTTGCATACGGCCACATCTCTGTATCCTCACATGGCAGAGAGTAGAGGGGGCTCTGGTCTCTTCCTCTTCTTAAAAGAGCACTAAATCCATTATGAGAGCTCTATCCTCATGATCTCATTTAAATCTCACTACCACCTAAAGACCCCAAGTCCAAATGCCATCACACTGGGGATTACAGATCCAACATATGAATTTTGGGGAGTCACAAACATTCAGTATATAGTACTGATAGAGAAGGGTTTGTGTGTGTAGGAGAGACCTCAAGGGCTCTATTTTGAGTTGCCTATTAGACATGCAAGTGGAAATGTTACATGGAGATCTGAATACCCAAGTCTGGAGTTCAGGAGGTAGAAATTTGGGAATCATCAGAGTATCTATCAGAGGGATAAGTACAACATTTAGAGGCTGAAATATGAAAAGGAGTTTAAAAAAAGTAGGCTGAGAGGTAGATCAAGTGAGCTTGAAGGAAAAGCAAGAGACTGATGTTTCAGAAGCCAACGGAAGAAAGTATTTCAAGAAGGAGGGAGTAATCCACCTCCTCAAATGGTTCTAATCAGTCAAGGATGAAGAAGACTGCACATTGGCTGTGGATTTAGCAACGTGATTTCATTGATAACTGCTACAAAAACTTTTTCTCTAGAGTGGTAAGGGAAAAAACATTAATGGAATTGGTTCAAGAGAGTGTGGGAGAATGGGAAAGAGGCCACAGTGAAAATAGGGAACTGTAGAATTTTGCGACAAGATGCAAAGCAGGATGGGGGTTAGAGGAGTCAAAAGAAGGTGGTTGTTGATGTTTTTGTTTTAAACATGGGAGGTAAAGTAACATTTTTATGCTACCTAAAAGGATCCAGAAGAGAGGAAGAACTTGATGAGGTAAGAGAGAGAGGATGGGATTGATGGTGAAACTAGTGGTTGTGAGTGTTCTGGAGTAAGGGATCTAGTCACATATGGAGGTGTTGGTCCTGGGCCACAGCATGGATACATGTAATTTATGGTAACAGGAGAGGAGGTAGGTGATATCATTACAGATGAAGATCAGTTAAGGAATTGGGAGAATGAGGAAGTACTTTTCTTAGGGATTCTGCTTATGCAGCAAAATGAGGGTGAGTCACTGGTTGAAGCTGAGGATGAGGATGCTTATATTGAAGACCTGAGGAAAAAAGAGGGTAAGTAATCACCTGAGGGGATAGGATTGCATGTAAAGGCCACTTAGCAGGATGGGAACTCAGTAAGTTCCTGAACTAGACCCTGGCCAGTCGACCTGGGTGTGTGTTTTCTCAAACCACATTCGGCTTGTGCATAACAGGCAGGGCATTGGATTGAAATTCAGTGGGGTTTTACCAGGCAAGTATGATGTAGGGCGAGGGGGCAAGCGTGTTGAGTTAATAACCCACTTGACAGACTTATGATGTGGAAGAATTAATCAAACAACTTCTATGCATTTTGAACATTCTTCTCCCAAGACTATTTTTTCTATGCAGAATAGATTAAATTGCACTGTTTGAGAAGTAGAAGTAGCTTATGATAAGCTTCATTATTGATATCAAGCACGTGTATAATTGTCATATTTTACAATATTAATTATTTTTACAATTATTTTACAATTATTAATTATTACTTTATCTGACCACTCTATATAAATTATTCCAATCTGTCCTCTTACTCTGCTTTATGTTTTTTTTACTGTGCTAACTAATGATTTATTTATATCTTTCTCACCTCTCATTAGAACGTAAGATCCACAAGAGACTTTGTTTCTTATGTTCATTGGTGTATTCCTGGAGAAATGATGATTTTTTTCACATAGTAGACCCTTAAAATATCTGTTAAATAGATGAAGGATGAAAGAATGAATGAGATATTATGTTAGGATCCTTTACTCACAGAGCATCGCAGTTATTTCTATGATTCCAATTCCACCGTGGGATTACAAGATTCCGTCTGATGTTGTGCCAGAAAATGAACAATCAGGTCCTTGGTGGTCAACATACCTTTGGTTATACCTTTGGTTATATGATGGTATTGTTGAGCATTGATTCCAACTTCCTTCGATCAGCTTCTTGGGCCTCATAAATATCCTACACAAAAGCCATAAACCCTAGACTCAACATCTACAAACTCCACCTCTTTTTGATATTGCATTCTAGCCGAGCTCCAGTCTCTCCTATCCATTTCCCACCTCCTTCTCATTCTCAGTGGAAGATCAAGCTCCCTTAGGAGATGCCATTTCCAGCTCACCATTCAAATAACTTCAATCTCCTGCCTCTTTGGAGCTATCAAGAAAATCCCCTCACGGGCTTCCCTGGTGGCGCAGTGGTTGAGAGTCCGCCTGGACAGGGGACACGGGTTTGTGCCCCGGTCTGGGAAGATCCCACATGCCACAGAGCGGCTAGGTCCGTGAGCCATGGCCACTGAGCCTGTGCGTCCAGAGCCTGTGCTCCGCAACAGGAGAGGCCACAACAGTGAGGGACCCGCGTACCGCAAAAATAAAATTAAAAAAAAAGTGTCACTGTTTTGATCAAAAATGTTCACTCGTTTTTGTCATGGCCTGGACATGTATCTCCTAGGCTTGATGGCCTTTTGCTGTGGAATTTATCTGAGAAGTTACCGGTCTGCCTCCCTAGGTGAACTCTTTATCAGTTGCTTCTTGGAGTGAACTTCTAAGAGTTGAATCATCCCAGTTCTTGGCAAAAATTGAAATGCAACCCTTAACAAGTCATTTGTGATGACATGGGAATGGAATGGAAGAGCTGAGCAGCAGTTCTTTGGCTCTGTGCCTACAACATAACTACCCTGATAAATACCAAACATAACTTCTTTCTCCACATGACAGGTGGATATTTAAAAGAATACATCATTAAAGCATAACAAAGATGTTAGAATCAGAAAGACATTGATTCACAGATCCAAAGCACATTCTAGTCACTTGTTACCATATTTCCCTGGGTGAGTTCCCTAACTCTCTGAAGACCTATGGTCTCATCTGTAATATAGGGTTAAAAAATGTCACCTATGGGCTTCCCTGGTGGCGCAGTGGTTGAGAGTCTGCCTGCCGATGCAGGGGACACAGGTTTGTGCCCTGGTCTGGGAGGATCCCACATGCCACAGAGCGGCTGGGCCCATGAGCCATGGCCACTGAGCCTCCGTGTCCGGAGCCTGCGATCCACAATGGGAGAGGCCACAACAGTGAGAGACCCACGTACCGCAAAAAAAAAAAAAAAAAAGAAAAGAAAAAAGTCACCTACATCATGGAGTTATTATCAGATTGAAGTGAGATAATTAAAAGTGCTGAGCACAGAGTCTGTCTGTTGTATAGTTCATATTCAAAAGTTAGTTGTATGTATTAGCAACAGTTGCCACAGTGATGCTGAATAGCAAACCACCCCCAAACTCAGTGGCTCACAATAATTCACATTTATTCTTTTGTTCAAGAGTCTGCAGGCCATTTGCATTACTATGGGCCCAACTGGGCAAGCTGGGCTTGGCTCTGGGATGTTGCTTGGGTTCAGTTCAGTTCCATGTGTGTTTCTCCAGGGCCAAGGCTCAGAATCAACAGCTATCTGAGCCATGCTTTTCTCAAAATGGGGCACCAGAACACCAAGCTAAGCCAAAAGACACAAGCACATTTAAGGTCTCTGCTTCCATCATAATTAATAACATTCTATTTGTCAAAGCAAGTCACATGGTAACCCCACCATCAATGAGGTAGAGTAAATTTCACCCAGAGTAGTTTAGGAAAGGAACTGATTATTCAATGAAAGATAATTTCAACTATCACACTATCATAATAATGTTATATTAATAGATGATGATAATGATGACGATGATGATGATGATGATGGGTAGGTAGAAAAATAATCATTGATTCTTTCCACTGCTTTTGCTTCATTGCCAATTCTGTGCCAGGGTCTACCTTAGCCACTTTCCCAAGTAATGTGAAGCTTTCCTAACCATATGGTGATTTTGATGTGTGGTTTTAAAGGATGACTTCAGAGACATCTGAGTTGTGCAAATTCTTTCCATCGGCTTGGAAACAAACACAAACTAAACAAATGACCAAATGCAACCTATTCTTTGCTTGTACACCTTGTACATTCATGTTTTTTGTGCCTCCTTGGACATCTCTGAGCCTTAGTTTTCCTAATCTGAAAAATGAAAAGATGTTCTCTTAAGTTCCCCTTACTTTACTGAGTATTTTCCATAAATGAAAGGACTTCTCCTTTACACAGGTTAGTCTCATGCATTTTAAGCAAAACAGAAATGCATTGAACATAGTTGACGGACATTCATCAGAGGGAGGACTTGGATCAAATGCCAGGTTCTGTTCAGCCACAAAATAATTCATGGACAATGCAAGGGACTCACAACATGCATGCCTTGGCCCTTGCAGAGATGAGCTAGGCAAATGGAAGAGCACAGTCCAATGTAAAACCAGGTGTCATGTCTTAGGAACTCCCTCCTATAATTACAGAAGTAGAGCACATGGGGTGGATGTAGGGGAGTTAGATATGAAATATGAAGGAAAAAAGAAGATATTTATCAGGTGTTATTTGGCAATACAGCCTTCTTGCTGTCTCTTATTCATTGTTCAGGGCTACAGGAAGGAGGAGAAGGCCTCTCAACCACCCATGGGTGGCAGCTATCAAGTCTACAGAAACAACAAATGAAAGATAATCTTACTGAGTTTGATCATCTCTATTCTGCAATTCCACTGGTTAATTAACTAGAGGAAAAGCACTCAAGCTACAAAGTAAAGAATTTGAGTTGGGCATGAGGAAGCATTCCCATCTTAGGAGGCTCATCAATATTGAAATATCTTGAAGCTAGTTGACAACTTGTCTCTCCCAATC
This sequence comes from Aethalodelphis obliquidens, assembly GCF_003676395.1. Lineage (NCBI taxonomy): Eukaryota > Metazoa > Chordata > Mammalia > Artiodactyla > Delphinidae > Aethalodelphis > Aethalodelphis obliquidens. Next base: position 3,660,866 of record NW_020837993.1, read on the forward strand.
TCTTGGTATGGAGGGGTGAAGGAGGACTGACTGACATTTATTGTTAATAAGGAACAGAGAGTCTCACATACAGTATCCCATTAAACACCATAAGAGCCCAGCCAGGTAAGTACAATAACCTGATATATTCAGAAAAGAATCCAGGATTGTTTGGGTTAAACACATTATTACACAAGGACATGCTGTTAGGAAAAGGAAATGGTGGAAATAACATCAAACCTAGCCTTTGATTTTTCCAACATATTGCATTTTGATCTTTAAAATATGCATGTAGATTCAGAAAGTTCTATTGGTTATGGCTCAAAGCAGGGAGGTAGACTAAATTAATGCTCACAAAGTCTCTTTCAGTCCCAGACACCTGTGAGTCTATGATATACAGCAAACGAGTTCCTCTGCAAACCCAAACCCTAGGGTACATGTACATATTGTTTCCTTGTTTTCAGCTGTCAGCTCCTCGACTACCCCTCATGGCCACTTTGCAAGTCTTGATTGCCAAGCATTTATTTTCTTTTACCAGTTTGTCTGGAAGACAGAAAACCTCAGGAGGGGATTGTTGGGCTTTTGATATAAGGCACATGAAATATTTGTAATTATGGATTACATTTTTGTATCCAGTAAATGACTGAAAGGAGTCCTGTGATAGAAACTTTTAGAAGATAATTGAATGTGTCAACTATATCAAAAAATTATGTACTTGCTCTACGTCTGCAAACTGTGATAAATAGTCTATTGTCTGGACATGGCATTTTCTTTTGCATTGTAAAATTATTGTAGCCCTTGTCACTGAATTTTTGGTTAACAACTCAAAGAAACCCTTGAACTAGAATTCACCTTCTTGATGCCAAATACTGTACAGGGTTGCCTATAAAATAATAAAAATAATAATAGTTCAAAACTTCAATTTATTTATACCCTTATCCCAGATGAAGGAAATGTGTATTTTTTAAGCAAATTTATCTGGTTAAAAATGGGGCATGTCTTATGCTTGAGTAAAAATTAACATTCCTCTAACTGAATAATGAAATGAGAGTAAAAGCACTTATTCTTCATTATTTATGTTTCCAATTGTGTCCTTTGCATAATTGCCTTGAAACAGAAGCACCTTATTAAAATGGACAATCAATAACAGCAATAGAATTCCCAAGCAGAAGAACAAAACAAAATATAAATTAAAACTTCCTGTTAAATCCCAACAGTATATAGTGTGGCCTGACCAAGAAGATTTGAGCTTGTTTAAATGTATATAAATCAGAAAAAATAGTAAGAGTGAATGGAAATCAAGAGGGATCAAATCTAAACACAGGACTGAGGTGAGAATTTTTCAAGCTCGAAAAGAGTGGCAGACATAACAAAGGAAAAGAGCAATAGGTATTTCACATACAAATTACAATTTTTCTCAAAATTGCTTAACAGGCAAATAAACCAGGGGAAATACTTGCTCCAAACAGGACAAAGGGTGATATCCTTAATAAGAGAAGAGCTCACACCAAAAAGTAATAATAAAAGCATCAAGTTCCCAATAAATAAAAGGGGGAAAGAACAAAGACAATTTAAAACAGACACATCAATGGCTAATAAACATTTGAACATTTTTCAACCTCACTCATTATCAATGAAATGGAAATTAGAATAACAATGAGATGCTATTTTTAACCTATCAGATTAATAGAACTGTAAAGAATGAGAGTATTCAATACTAGAGATTCAGTGCTGTGATGCAGACACACTCAACACAGCTGGAAGGATTACAAAATAAGTATGAGCCTTCAGGAAAGGAACGGGACGTACAATGTGAGAGCCTTTAAAATATTTGTAATATTTGTACTCTTCATCTCCAAAATTTTGTTTCTATGATTCTATTGATGGAAATGATCTGAAATGAAGACAGAATTTTCTGTTAAAGATTTTCATTGCAATGCTGTTTGTAATATTAAAATTTGGAAACATACGAAGTTTCCAAAAATAATGGTGATATCAAACACATTGGAATAGAAAATGTAGCCACTCAAATATCTGTAAAATATTTTGAATAATATCATAAAATGCCTAGAGTTTAGTGTAAAACATAAAAGTAGAGTATAAAATTTTATATGTGGATTGAGATCAAAGATGTAAAATATGTATAAACAAATGACTGGTATGGATTATAGCAAAATGTTAATCATGGTTATATCTGGTTGGTGAGATTACAGGGAGAGTGACCATGTAATTTATTTTCCAAGTGGGGACATGGGAGATGAAAAGGGGCCTGGAACAATGGTTACAAACTGAATTGTTCCAGTTATATGGTCACACTTCTTGCAGATCACCTTCAAGTGAATTTTTCAAGTGCTGGGCTCTTCCATTCAAAATTTCTCAAAAAATCTTTTCTCCCCCAATGTTCATTGCAGCACTCTTTACAATAGCCAGGACATGGGAGCAACCTAAATGTCCATCGATGGAGGAATGGATAAAGAAGATGTGGTATATATATACAATGGACTATTACTCAGCCATGAAAAAGAAAAAATAATGCCATTTGCAGTGACATGGATGAACCTAGAGACTGTCATGTTGAATGAAGTAAGTCAGAGAAAGATAAATATCTTATGATATTGCTTATATGTGGAATCTAAAAAAATGGTACAAATGAACCTATATATAAAACAGAAATGGAGTCACAGATGTAGAAAACAAACTTATGGCTACCAAAGGGGAAAGTGAGGTGGGGGAGGGATAAATTGGGAGATTGGGATTGACATATACACACTACTATACATAAAATGGATAACAAATAAGGACCTACTGTATAGCACAGGGAACTCTACTCAGTACTCTGTAATGACCTATATGGGAAAATAATCTAAAAAAGAGTGGATATATGTATATGTTTAACTGACTCACCTGCACAGCAGAAACTAATATAACATTGTAAATCAACTATGCTCCAATAAAAAATTAATTATAAAAAAATAAGAGTTTATAGAATAAAATTTTTGCACAGGAATGAAAAAATATATATTTTCTCAAAGTTTCCAAGGAGAATCTTTCTGATTACAGAGTGCTGAACTCACAACCCACATGTCTATGAGAAGGGGCATATCAGGGAACACCTTCTGACACTAAAACCAATGGGAGTGTTCCTTGTGTTAAAGTCCTTATATATTTTTCAGACCAGTACTATTTCTTTTACAAAAGGATTCCTCCTCATTAGCAAAATGCTACATGTTCAACCAGGTGACATTTGACAATGTCTGGTGACATTTATTTAAATTGAAATATAGTTGATTTACAATATTGTGTTAGTTCAGGAGTAAAGCATAGGGATTCCATTATTTTTTTTTCAGATTATATTCCATTATAGTTTATTACAAGATATTGAATATAATTCCCTGTGCTATACAGTAAATCCTCGTTGCTTATCTATTTTATGTATAGTAGTTTGTACCTACTAATACCATACTCTTAATTTATCCTCCCCCCTTCCTTTCCCTTTTTGTAACCATAAGTTCATTTTCTATGTCTGTGAGTCTGTTTCTGTTTTTATATAGATTCATTTGTACTATTCTTTAGATTCCACATATAAGTGATATTATATAATATTTGTCTTTCTCTGTCTGACTTACTTCACTAAGAATAATATCCTCTAGTCCATCCATGTTGCTGCAAATGATAATATTTCATTCTGTTTTATGGCTGAGTAATATTCCATTGTATATATACACCACATCTTCTTTTTTAAAATTTTTATTGGAGTATAGTTACTTTACAATCTTGTTAGTTTCTAATGTACAGCAAAGTGAATCAGCTATATGAATACATATATATCCCATTTTTTTGGATTTCCTTCCCATTTAGGTCACCACAGAGCATTGAGCAGAGTTCCCCGAGCTATACATTAGGTTCTCATTAGTAACCTATTTTATACATAGTATCAATAGTATATATATGTCAATCCCAATCTCCCAATTCATCCCACTCCCCCCTTTCCCCCTTGGTATCCATAAATTTTTTCTCTGTGTCTGTGTCTCTATTTCTGCTTTGTAAATAAGATCGTCTATACCATTTTTTTCAGATTCCACATATATGAGAAATATGAGAATGATACCCTGATATCAATGCCTCCGAGGCAGTCAGTTAATGGTTGTTAAGTGGATGAATAAATGGGTGGTTCTGGAAAGAGTCTCATACCAGGGGAAGTTCCAGTGAAAGACTAATTTTGACACATTGGTTAGGATGCACTGAGCTATCATACTAGATGACTAGAAGGGAAACAAACAAAGTAAAACAATGATCTAGTCTTTTCCAACATCTGAAAACTTGCTTTTATACAGAAGACCTGGAGGACCCACTGTACACCCAGTGTCACCTAGAAGATCAGGTCTAAGTGACAGCTCCTCTAATTAGCCCTCTTAAAGCTCTCAAAGTGTTTCTCAGACCCCCATTTGCTCCAGGCTTTGGTGTTATGTACAAAAGTGTCAGTTTTTCAAAGCTAATCTCTTCCTGAGTTTTTGACATGCGTGCAGCACTGGTGAATTTGCAACAATCTCTGGGATAGCATAGCTTTTCTCAAGCAGAATGTAAAAACAATCCAGCTGGCAGACCAAGCTGAGAAATCCTTGTTCATCTAAGTTAGATTGTGCCTAAATGCTCTCTGGGGTTTTACTTATTTTTCAACTTGCTCTTGCTGTGAAAGTTCCACCTTCTAAATGTTAAGTCACTGAGTCATAAAAAGATGTGACATGACCACAGCTAGCAAGCAGTGTGTTTTTCTGTAATGGTCTATATGTGTGGTGCTAGCTGTGGAAATTTTGGAATGACTTTCTAAATATTGTGACAACCTTATCCTTTAATATATGTCATCACTATAATTTATTGAGCACTTAGTATGCATCAGACTATGTTAGCTATTCTTTTGGTGTTTCATTTAATCTTTATAGTAACCCCCTTAAGATAAGATTATCATCATGATTTTATGGAGAAAGAAACAGACCCAGAAAGGTTAAATAACTTTTTCAAGGTTAAACAATTCATAGGTGGCAGAGCTAGAACTCATGCTTAGTGCTGTCTGATTTCAAAGCTAGTTCTCTTCCCTCTCTTCTGTGACTCATAGCAGGAATAAGGGGACTCTAACATGAGAGGTCTAGAATGTGGGACCCAAGAAAGAAGATGGAATCTCACCTTGCTGATTTGCACAGTTCTATGGGAGTGGGCGCTATGATTTCCCCAAGTCCCAATGACTTGATTATCAAAGTATACAGCCCACCATGACTGGAGAGGATCAGGTGCTGGCACACCTGTCAAGAAGGAAGTCAGGTATACTTGTCAGACCCCAGCCTATATCTGACCAAAACAGACTGCCTGCAGGCACTCTGGAGGAATAGAGAACAGTTTTCCAGATTTTTCTTCCATCACCAAGGTGAAGTGCTCTCTGCTGCTCTATCATGGTTCTTTATTTAGCATAGCAGTTCTGTTCTGCCAAAACATCCATTCCAATCCATTCCAAACAAACGTGCTTAACATAACAATAATAATGTAAAGAAAACAACAAACCACCCTTAGGTAACCTCCAATAGTGAGTCCCAGACATTTGGAAGAGGGAGAAAATATAAACATTGCTGCTGCCTTTGAGGGTAAGGCTCCGTGGTACCTTTGAAGGTGAGAGAAGCGTCTCTCTTTTTCATTCTTCTTTGTTTTTAGAGCCATTTAGGTCGTTAAAGTAACCTAAATTGGGGCCCTAAGTCCTGAATTCTTCCTGCTTTTTATAGCCACTCCCACACCATAGTCTAAGCCACCATCATCTCTCCCCAGGGCTGCTTGAGCCACCAGACTGGGCTTCATTTCTATCCTTGCTTTCCTACAATATATTCTCTTCAAAGCAACCAGTGTTCTTTCAAGCACATACATCACACTCTTTTGGGGACAGAATTTATTTTCCAAAGATGGCTGCATCAGTAGATCTTGTTCCACATGTTCTTACAATGTCATATTGAGACTCTACCATCACTAGTAGGGTCTATGTTCCCTCCCCTCGACACTGGGTAGGCTTTTAGGATGGACTCCATGAGTATTAACAGACTAAGTTAATAAAGGTGATACAAGCTATCACCAGGCTCTCTCTCTTGAAATGCTTGCCTTGGTAATCCAGCCACCATCATGTGAGGAAACCAAGCAGGTACATGGAAGCTCTAGGTGCAGTCCAGCTGAGGTCCCCGTGGAAAGCCAGCACTCCCCACCAGACATGTGAGTTAGCAAACCTTCAGATGTCTGCCAACCCCATTCTTAGAGCAGCCCCAGCTGCACCAAGTTGAGCCGAGGAGAGCTGACTCACCAAGCCTTGCCCACAAACAGGTGTTGTCACTGTGTCAAGAAACTACATTTAGGGGAGGTTTGTTACACGGAAATAGGAAACTGGAACTCCATCACTCCCTGCTTGAAATCCTCCAATGATTTTCCAATGTCTTGTGAAGAAAATTCCACATCCTTACTTTGCTCTACTAAATTGTGCATGATCTAGCCCATTACAATCCCTTCCATCTATTTAGCCCTCTGTTCACTGCACTGTAGCCACATGTTCCTTTTGCTCCATGGAATCCACTGAGCTTGTTCCAATCTCAGGGTCACTGTTCCCATTGTTCCTTCTGCCTGAGTGCTAGTCCTTGGTACTTGGCATAACTGGATTATTCTCATAATTCAGGTTCTGGCTCAAGCATTGCTTCCTTCACTGGTCACCAGAACTGGTCTCTGGTCTCTGGGTTTCTTTCAGATTAGCGGGACACATATAAGATTAGATGGTCAGTGTGACATTTTTTCCCCAGCCATGTTCAGCTGCAGAGATGCAGGCATGGAATAGGTGCAGAGTGGAATTTGTTTCATACAGAGTAAGAGCCTTATCAGGTGAACTCATTGCTCTTGACCCCTTTGAAAGCAACTCTGCATCAGTAAACACTGTTCCTCACAGAGCCTCCAAGGGTGCTTTTCACCAAGACTGTGTGCTAATAATGAAGTAGTCAGAGTCTTAAGATGTGTTTATCAGATTCCATTTGAGTATTATTTGGCTCACGGGCAGTGAAAGAGAGAATCTTGGTATACAAATTCCATGGTTCTCTTTAATCATCTTTAATTCTTCGAAATTTATTTGTTGAGTGTCCATTGTCATCAAGGAAGCCATATTCTAGTGGAAGGGACAGATGCTAGGCAGACGAATAAAGAATAAATTTAAAAAGTGTATGTCGGCGTGTGATGATATAGGAGGGAATGGGAGAGTCTTAAATAAATGTGTCAGCCATGCAGCTATCCACGGATAAGTGTCCTAGGAAGAAGGAGCAGCAAGCACAAAGTCCCTGGTTTGTGAGTATATGTGGCATGTTTGAGAATCAGCAAAAAGGACAGTGTGACTGGAGTGCAGTGAGAAAGAGAAGAGGAGAAGGGGTTGAGGTCCCAGAAACATGCTGACTAAATCTTATGTGGACATGTGGGACACATCAAAGACTTTCCCTCATGCTCTGAATGAGATGGGAAACTGCTTAGTTTCATGATGTGACATATATTCTGGCTGCTGGCTAAGGAGAGGCCGTAGAAGGACAGAGAAGAACAGGAAGTCCAGTTAGGAGACTCTTTCAGTGATCCAGAAATGGAGCCAGTGGTAGAGGCTTGTATGAAGGTGTTAGAGGCTGGGGTAGTGATAAGTGGTCAGATTTGGGATATCTTTCTAGTGCAGAGCCAATATTTGCTGACGGATTGGCTATCTGAGGTGAGATAAATGGTGTCAACAGTGATTTCAAGTTTTAATCTTGAGCAACTGCGAGGATGGAGTTGCCATAGACTGCGATGAATGAGATGGTAAGAGGTGCAGGTTCAGGGATAATCAGAAATGTCAGGAATTATATTTCATGCAGGTTATGTTTCAAATGCCTCAGTGTCTATTAGACAGGCAGCTGGATATATGAGTATAGCTTTTGTAGGAAATGATTAAGCTAGAGATATAAATTTGGTAGTTATCAGGGCATAAATGGTATTTATGGCATTAATCATGACACTAGAAAATCTCACTAAGAAATGGATATAGAGGAAAGAAGTCCAAGAAGTGAGACCTGTACCTTTCCAACATTTGGTGATAGGAGAGAATGGGAACCACTGAGTGATTAGGGAGGATTGACCAGTGCTGTGTGAAAACTAAGTATAAGAAAGTCCCTGGAGAAGGAAGGAGCAACCAACCACTTGAAACACTAATGAACAAAGTAAGATGCATGTTGAGCATTGCGTGTTGGATTTGGAGATGAGAAGATAATTGATATCCTTGACAGGAGCTATTTCAATCTTGGGGAGAGGATGAAAACCTGAATAACAGTCAGTTGGGGAGAGGAAAGGAGGAAAAGAAATGTAGACAGTGATTTCATTTGAGTATATTTATCCTGCAAAAGGAGCATAAGATGAGGGCAGTAACTAAAATGAGGAGATGTTTAAAATTAGAGTCCATAGATAATTAAGTTTCAGTTGACTCAAAGATAAAGGGCACGTTGAGAGGAGGGGTTGAAGATAAAGAAGACTTTGCTAATGGCTTCCTTCCAAAAGCACAGAAGAAGGGCGTTGGGAGTTGCGGGTGGCAATGGGGTCAGATTAGGGTGTGTGGAGAGCTTTAAAGACAGATAATGGGAACTACCTGAGAGTCTTAAACTTCTTATGGTAGCTGATGTATAACAGGAAAAGGGGTGTTATGAAACTAGCCACAAACATGACTGTTTGACTCTGATCCCAGATCCATTCTCTGTCCTCCTCTGTGTCTTCAGAGTCTAGCTTCCTTGCAGGTTGCACCATTAAGGCTACTTTGTCCTCTGAATTCCCATTGGTCAAAGCCAATGGGAAGCTCCAGCAGGAGATCAGAAGGCAGGAAGAGAGAGAGGTCAGCATTTTTCCTCTGCTTCCTTCCTGCTTCTTCCAATTCTGGCAATGGCTGCATTTCTTTAAGTACCAGCTCTGTGGGCACCCCCTCCTCTATGGCTCCAGATCATGCTGGTCAAGGGTTAGTGATTCCTTCTGCCTTTGCTAGTAATCACCTTCTGCCCTTGATAATCACCCTCCTTGTTCGTTCTCACATTTCTGTCCATACCTCAGCCAATATAGCCTCTTCATTATATTTCTCCAGTTAAATGACCATTTGAGAGGAGACCTTTAAGATGGCAGAGGAGTAAGATGTGGAGATCATCTTCCTTCCCACAAATGTATCAGAAATACATCTACATGTGGAACAACTCCTACAGAACACATACTGAACACTGGCAGAAGACCTCAGACTTTCCAAAAGGCAAGAAATCACCCACGTACCTGGGTAGGACAAAAGAAAAAAGAAAAAACAGAGACAAAAGAATAGGGACGGGACCTGCACCTCAGGGAGGAAGCTGTGAAGGAGGAAAAGTTTCCACACACTAGGAAACCCCTTCACTGGCAGAGATGGGGGTGGGGGTAAGCGGGGGGGAACCTTTGGAGCCACGGAGGAGATCACAGCAGTAGGGGTGGAGAGGGCAAAGCAGAGAGAGTCCTGCACAGAGGATCGGTGCCAACCAGCACTCACCAGCCTGAGAGGCTTGTCTGCTCACCCACCGGCCAGGATGGGTGGGTGCTGGGAGCTGAGGCTCGGGCTTTGGAGGTCAAATCCCAGAGAGCAGACTGGGGTTAGCTGCAGAAACACAGCCTGAAGGGGGCTAGTTCACCACAGCTAGCCAGCAGGGAATATAGGGGAAAGTCTGGAGCTGCCTAAGAGGCAAAAGACCATTGTTTCAGGGTGTGCGAGGAGAGGGGATTCAGAGTGCCACCTAAACGAGCTCCAGAGAAGCAGGTGAACCGTGGCTATCAGAGCAGACACCAGAGACAGGCATGAGACGCTAAGCCTGCTGCTGCAGCCACCAAGAAGCCTGTGGGGAAGCACAGGTCACTATCCATGCCTCCCCTCCCAGGAGCCTGTGCACCCTGCCACTGCAAGGGTCCCCTGATCCAAGGACAACTTCCCCCAGAAGAACACATGGTGATCCAGGTTGCTGCAATGTCATGCTGGCCTCTGTCACCACAGGCTCACCCCGCATTCCATACCCCTCCATCCCCATGGCCTGAGTGAGACAGAGTCCCCTAATCAGCTGCTCCTTTAATCCCATCCTGTCTGAGTGAAGAACAGACTCCCTAAGGCAACCTACAAACAGAGGTGGAGCCAAATCCAAAGCTGAACCCCAGGAGCTGTGCAAACAAAGAAGAGAAAGGGAAATCTCTCCCAGCAGCCTCAGGAGCAGTGGATTAAATCTCCACAATCAACTTGATGTACCCTGAATCTCTGGAATACCTGAATAGACAACGAATCATCCCAAAATTGAGGCGGTAGATTTTGTGTGATTTTGTCTATATAGCTTTGCTTTTACCATTTGTCCTGTGGTTCTGTTGGTCCATTCTTTTATGTTGTTGTTTTTTTGTATAGATTTTAGTGCTTGTTATCATTGGTGGATTTGTTTTCTGGTGTGGTTGCTCTCTTCTTTCTTCACTTTTTTTATTACTTTTTAATTTCTTTATTTTTAGTATTTTTTTAATTTTTATTTTAAACTATTTTATTTTACTTTTTGCTTTCTTTCATTTTTTCTCCCTTTTATTCTAAACCATGTGGCTGACAGGGTCTTGGTGCTCCAGCTGGATGTCAGGACTGTGTCTCTGAGGTGGGAGAGCTGAGTTCAGGACTTTGGTCCACAACAGACCTCCCAGCTCCACATAATATCAAACAGCAAAAGTTCTCCCAGAGATCTCCTTCTCAATGCTAAGACCCAGCTCCACTCAACGACCAGCAAGCTCCAGTGCTGGACACCCCATGCCAAACAACTAGCAAAACAGAAACACAACGCCACCCATTACCAGAGAGGCTGCCTAAAATCATGCTAAGTTCACAGACACCCCAAAACACAGCACCAGATGCAGTCCTGCCCACCAGAAACACAAGATCCAGCCTCATCCATCAGAACACAGGCACCACTCCCTTCCACCAGGAAGCCTACACAAGCCACTGAATGAATATTACCCGCTGAGGGAAGACACCATAAACAATGGGAACTATGAACCTTCAGCCTGTGAAAAGGACACCCCAAACACAGTAAGTTAAGCAAAATGAGAAGACAGAGAAATATACAGCAGATGAAGGAGCAAGGTAAAAACCCACCAGACCAAACAAATGAAGAGGAAATAGGCAGTCTACCTGAAAAAGAATTCAGAGTAATGAGAGTAAAGATGATCCAAAATCTTGGATATAGAATGGAGAAAATACAAGAAATATTTAACAAGGACCTAGAGGAACTAAAGAGCAAACGAACAGTGATGAACAAAACAATAAATGAAATTTCAAATTCTCTGGAAGGAATCAATAGAAGAATAACTGAGGTAGAAGAATGGATAAGTGACCTGGAAGAAAAAAATGTGGAAATAACTACTGCAGAACAGAATAAAAAAAAAAAAAAATGGAAAGAAGTGAGAACAGTCTCAAGACCTCTGGAGAAACATTAAATGCACCAACATTCGAATTATAGGGGTACCAGAAGAAGAAGAGAGAAAGAAAGGGACTGAGAAAATATTTGAAGAGATTAGAGTTGAAAACTTCCCTAATATGGAAAAGGAAATAGTCAATCAAGCCCAGGAAGAACAGAGTCCCATACAGCATAAATCCAAGGAGAAACATGCCAAGACACATATTAATCAAACAATCAAAAATTAAACACAAAGGAAAAATATTAAAAACACCAAGGGAAAAGCAACAAATAACATGCAAGGGACTCCCCATATGGTAAAAGTTGATCTTTCAGCAGAAACTCTGCAAGCCAGAAGGAAGTGGAAGGACATATTTAAAGTGATGAAAGGGAAAAACCTACAACTAAGATTACTCTACCCTGCAAGGATCTTATTCAGATTCGATGGAGAAATTAAACCTTTACAGACAAGAAAAAGCTAAGAGAATTCAGCACCACCATACCAGCTTTACACAAAATGCTAATGGAACTTCTCTAGGCAAGAACCACAAGAGAAGGAAAAGACCTACAATAACAAACCCAAAACAATTAAGAAAATGGCAATAGGAACATACATATTGATAACTACCTTAAATGTAAATGGATTAAATGCTCCAACTAAAAGACATAGACTGGCTGAATGGATACGAAAACAAGACCTGTATATATGCTGTCTATAAGAGACCTACTTCAGACCTAGGGACACATACAGACTGAAAGTGAGGGGATTGAAAAAGATATTCCATGCAAATGGAAAGCAAAAGAAAGCTGGGTGGCAATTCTCATATCAGACAAAATAGACTTTAAAATACAGACTATTACAAGAGACAAAGAAGGACACTACATAATGATCAAGGAATCAATCCAAGAAGAATATATAACAATTGTAAATATTTATGCATCCAACATAGCTGCACCTCAATACATATAGCAAATGCTAACAGCCAAAAAAGGGGAAATCAACAGTAACACAACCATAGTAGGTGACTTTAACACCCCACTTTCACCAATGGTCAGATCATCCAAAATGAAAATAGATAAGGAAACACAAGCTTTAAATGATACATTAAACAACAGGGACTTAATTGATATTCATAGGACATTCCATCCAAAAAGAACAGAATACACATTTTTCTCAAGTGTTCATAGAACATTTTCCAGGATAGATCATATCTTGGGTCACAAATCAAGCCTTGCTAAATTTACAAAAATTGAAATCGCATCAGTATCTTTTCTGACCACAATGCTATGACACAAGATATCAATTACAGGAAAAAATCTATAAAAAATAGAAACACATTCAGGCTAAACAATACACTACCAAATAACCAAGAGATCACTGAAGAAATCAAAGAGGAAACCAAAATATACCTAGAAATGAATGACAATGAAAACACTACGACCCAAAACCTATGGGATGCAGCAAAAGCAGTTCTAAGAGGCAAGTTTATAGCACTAGAATCCTATATGAAGAAACAAGAAAAATCTCAAAAAAAAACCCTCTAAACTTACACCTAAAGCAATTAGAGAAAGAAGAATAAAAAAACCCCAAAGTTAGCAGAGGAAAGATATCATAAAGATCAGGTCAGAAATAAATGAAAAAGAAATGAAGGAAACAATAGCAAAGATCAATAAAACTAAAAGTTGGTTCTTTGAGAAGATAAAAAAATTGATAAACCATTAACCAGACTCAGCAAGGAAAAAGGCAAGACTCAAATCAATAGAAATAGAAATGAAAAAGAAAAAAATAACAACTGACACTGCAACAAGACAAAGGATCATGAGAGATTACTAAGAGCAACTATATGCCAATGAAATGGACAATCCGGAAGAAATGGACAAATTCTTAGAAAAGCACAACCTTCCGAGACTGAACCAGGAAGAAATAGAATATATAAACAGATCAATCACAAGCACTGAAATTGAAACTGTGATTAAAAATCTTCCAACAAACAAAAGTCCAGGATCAGATGGCTTCACAGGTGAATTCTATCAAACATTTAGCGAAGAGCTAACACCTATCCTTCTCAAACTCTTCCAAAATACAGCAGAGGGAGGAACACTCAGAAACTCATTCTACAAGGCCACCATCACTCTGAAACCAAAGCCAGACAAAGATGTCACAAAAAAGAAAACTACAGGTCAATATCACTGATGAACATAGATGTAAAAATCCTCAGCAAAATACCAGCAAACAGAATCCAACAGTGCATTAAAAGGATCATACACCATGACCAAGTGGGGTTTATCCCAGGAATGCAAGGTTTCTTCAATATACACAGATCAATCAATGTGATAAACCATATTAACAAATTGAAGGATTAAAAAACATATGATCATCTCAATAGATGCAGAAAAAGCTCTCAAAAAAATTCAACACCCATTTATGACAAAAACACCTCCAGAAAGTAGGCATAGAGTGAACTTATCTCAACATAACAAAGGCCATATATGACCCACCCACAGCCAACATCATTCTCAACGGTGAAAAACTGAAAACATTTCCTCAAAGATCAGGAACAAGACAAGTTGTCCACTCTCACCACTATTACTTAACATAGTTTTGGAAGGTTTAGTCACTGAAATCAGAGAAGAAAAAGAAATAGCAGGAATCCAAATTGGAAAAGAAGAAGTAAAGCTGTCACTGTTTGCAGATGACATGATACTATACATAGAGAATCCTAAAGATGCTACCAGAAAATGACTAGATCTAATCAATGAAATTGGTAAAGCAGCAGGATACAAGATTAATACACAGAAATCTCTTGTGTTCCTATATACTAATGATGAAAAATCTGAAAGAGAAATCAAGGAAACACTCCCATTTACCATTGCAACAAAAAGAATAAAATAACTAGGTATAAACCTACCTAGGGAGACAAAAGACCTGTATGCAGAAAACTATAAGACACTGATGAAAGAAATTAAAGATGATACAATCAGATGGAGAGATATGCCACGATCTTGGATTGGAAGAATTGACATTGTGAAATGACTATGCTACCTAAAGCAATCTACAGATTCAGTGCAAGCCCTATCAAACTACCAATGGCATTTTTCACAGAACTAGAACAAAAAATTTCACAATTTGTATGGAAACATAAAAGACCCCGAATATCCAAAGCAATCTTGAGAAAGAAAAAATGGAACTGGAGAAATCAGGCTCTCAGACTTCAGACTATGTGACAAAGCTACAGTAATCAAGACAGTATGGTACTGGCACAAAAACAGAAATATAGATCAATGGAACAGGATAAAAAGCCCAGAGATAAACCCACACATATATGGTCACCTTATTTTTGTTAAAAGAGGCAAGAATATACAATGGAGAAAAGACAGCCTCTTCAATCCGTGGTGCTGGGAAAACTGGACAGCTACATGTAAAAGAATTAAATTATAGCACTCCCTAATACCATACACAAAAATAAACATAAAATGGATTAAAGACCTAAATGTAAGGCCAGACACTATAAAACTCTTCGAGGAAAACATAGGCAGAACACTCTATGACATATATCACAACAAGTTCCTTTTGACCAACCTCCTAGAGAAATGGAAATAAAAACACAAATAAATAAATGGGACCTAATGAAATTTGAAAGCTTTTGCAGAGCAAAGGAAACCATAAACAATATGAAAAGACAACCCTCAGACTGGGAGAAAATATTTGCAAATGAAGCAACTGATAAAGGATTAATCTCCAAAATTTACAAGCATCACATGCAGCTCAATAGCAAAAAAACAAACAAGACAATCTAAAAATGGGCAGAAGACCTAAATTGACATTTCTCAAAAGAAGATATACAGATTGCCAACAACCACATGAAAGGATGCTCAACATCACTAATCATTAGAGAAATGCAAATCAAAACAACAATGAGGTATCACCTCACACCAGTCAGAGTGGCCACATCAAAAAATCTACAAACAATAAATGCTGGAGAGGGTGTGGAGAAAAGGGAACCCTCTTGCACTGTTGGTGGGAATGTAAATTGATACAGCCACTATGGAGAACAGAATGGAGGTTCCTTAAAAAACTAAAAATAGAACTACCATATGACCCAGCAATCCCACGGCTGGGCACATACCCTGAGAGAACCATAATTCAAAAAGAGTCATGTACCACAATGTTCATTGCAGCTCTATTTACAATAGCCAGGACATGGAAGCAACTTAAATGTCCATCGACAGATGAATGGATAAAGAAGATGTGACACATATATACAACGGAATATTACTCAGCCTTAAAAAGAAACGAAATTGAGTTATTTGTAGTGAGGTGGATGGACCTAGAGACTGTCATACAGAGTGAAGTAAGCCAGAAACAGAAAAACAAATACCACATGCCAACACATATATATGGAATTTAAAAAGGAAAAAAATGATTCTGAACAACTTAGGGGCAGGACAGGAATAAAGACACAGACCTAGATAATGGACTTGAGGACACAGGGAAGCAGAAGGGTAAGCTGGGACAAAGTGAGAAATTGGCATGGACAATTGACATACACTACCAAATGTAAAATAGATAACTAGTGGGAAGCAGCTGCATAGCACAGGGAGAACAGTTCGGTGCTTTGTGACAACCTAGAGGGTTGGGAAAGGGAGGGTGTGAGAGAGACACAAGAGGGAGGAGATATGAGCATATATGTATATGTATAGCTGATTAACTTTGTTGTAAAGCAGAAGCTAACACACCATTATAAAGCAATTATACTCCCATAAGTAGTTTAAAAAAATGACCATTTGA
Source organism: Aethalodelphis obliquidens (assembly GCF_003676395.1). Classification (NCBI taxonomy): domain Eukaryota; kingdom Metazoa; phylum Chordata; class Mammalia; order Artiodactyla; family Delphinidae; genus Aethalodelphis; species Aethalodelphis obliquidens. Next base: position 3,677,123 of record NW_020837993.1, read on the forward strand.
TTCATGCCTGGACTCTGGTGGTCTTCCCTTCTACTGCTAACAGGGTTACCATATGTCTGGTTCTGCCCAGTACAGTTCTGATGTACATGATTTATGCCAGTGTAATTATTAACATCACACCCTTTTGTTCTCAAAATTATTCAAGTTTTAATAAACGATATAGTCATCCTACCCCTGGTCCCTTGGTTCCATTTGGTATGGTCCTGAGTACTCATGAATCTGAATCTTCTCATAACCTTCCCTCTGGGCAGTGTCATCTTTGTCTCTTACAGTATTTCCTGTGAACTGAGAAGCTGGGTATCTAGGAAAGGGAGGAGGGAAAGGAAGAGCATAATTTGGTCTTTATTTTCATTCTCCCAAGACATTAGGCTAAAAGCAAATGAGAAAACAGGTCTTATCTTGTTTATGATTTACATTTTTCCATGCTTAATCATGTGTAATGAAGAAACACTTCCCTTGGATCACTGGCTCATTAGCTTCTTACCGTCCCTTATTTGAGATTCATATAAAGGCAACTCTAAGAGTGGCACAGGTGAATTGAGAAATGTCAGGTGGCAGTGCAACCTTCAGCAAGTTAAACTAAGTTCTGTTGGCCTTGATTTCCTCAACTGTAAATGGGAGGATTAATAGTACCTACGTAACTAGGTGACTAGGATTAAATGAGTTAGTATATAAGATATAAAAGAAGTGCCTGGCACATTGTAAGCACTGTGCAATTGTAACTCCACCACACACACACACACAGAGTGATGGGGAAAGCTTGTATGGGATGGGGATGAACACTTATGTAGCAGAGGGAAGAAAGTGATTCTCCTCTCCTGAGAGGAGGACTGATGTAAATTGTGTTACAGATCCCTGTAGCTTGTTGAAACAAGGGGCTACTTCTTGCTTGGAAAGAGTGTGCATTTCTAGGAAAAGGGAGAAAAGGAAACCTGTGCTTGCTTTAATTGAAGTCTCTTCTGAGCAATCTACCTTTGAGCTCCCAGAGAGCAGTTACCTTGGGATATGTGGGACAGTTCCTAGCAATGTGTACATATTTTTGGTTTTCAGTTCTTGCCAACAAAACAAATGAAATCAACGTTCATTTTTATGAGCTGACATAAATTCTGGGTGTGAGGTTGTACGGTAGATGGGTGTGTCAGCATGGATCCAAGCCAAAGACCAACACTACAAAGTAATTTGGACAGTGGAAGTGTAATAGAAGTAATCATTAAGTTATGATAGGGGAGGAACGATAAAGATAGAAAACTCTAAATGGTACTCTGGCACTGTGGGAGAGTACACCACAAAGGACAAACTTGGAAGAGGTTCCAATCTCATTGGAGAAGGTGCGGTTGTAGCCCACTGAGTGGCAGAGAAGCTCGCTGGCTTACAGGAGCCCCAGCTGGTCCATAGTCACTGGGCAAACAGGAACAAACTGCTTGGGCCTGCACATAGAGGGAGTCAGTGTCCCTCCTTGGGGTGCACAGCTCGGAGTGCAAGGTATTTGCATCAGGAAGGCAGGAAACAAACTCTGGGGGATAGCCAAGCAAAAACTGGCAGTGGACATACAGACATAGCTGAGGGGCTACTATAGAAGCAAGGCCTGGAGCACGGTGCCTGAGTTGGTAGCACCATGGGAAACAGATTAGATTACTGAGGCTAGTAGGCATCCATGCAGAATATGGAGGGGAGCTGGAGAGGTGTCTCCCTGCTGGTACCTAAAGCACTTGTGTGTATGGCTTGGGCTGGTCCAGATCCAGGTGTGGCCATGGGATCCCTAGGTCAATTCTGTAGGTATTAGGAAATATCTTTTACTCTCATATTTATCTATCAGATGAACCATCCCAATTTCTGACAACTGTTCCTTCTGCAGCATTGTAATCCTGGTCACACTGACTGAAAACTCTCCTTTGCCATTGTCTGTGGCAATATTCCAGATGTAATCATACTGGTAAAGAATACACCAAAAACATTGCTTCCTGGTACCCTATAGAAGAGTTTCCTGGGATTTTTGTCAGCTTTTTAAGCAACTATACAAAGGTTACCTCTAAGTTAATGCACTGTGCCCCAAGCAATAATCACTTATGTGTGGTATATAATTGACCTTACCTATGGTTATTATCGTGGATATAGTCTTCCGAGCTATCGTAAAGTATATTTTGCATTTTTATAATCACACTATTAAGGACTAGAAAATGTATTCCGAGGTAGCATTTCTGTGAGTGACATGCATTTTCAGTCTCATTACCAGGAGGGGTCATTAGATAATCTTCTGATGGCATTGGGTAAATGTATTTCTTAACACTGTTCTCCTGGGATAAACAGATAAAGTCATCATTTTGTTCACTGTGGTATCTCTAACTTTCAAAATGACTGAGTGACCATAATGGTATTCCATGAGGATAGGATGTATTGACTGTGGGTTGGCTTTTGGTTTCCTTAGCAACTCTCTCCTAGGGACACCATGGCAGCCACATTTATTCAAAGTTAGGATTCTAAAAAAAAAAATGACAGTATTTCGATTGAGATTTTATACACCTAAATTAACTTTGCTCAAGAGACATGCATTTTGCATTGCTATCATTTTTTAGTTTGTGTGCTATTTCTCATTAGAATAGAAAATTCTGCCCTCAGAGGAGAGTTGGCTGGGAGGGGACAGTGCTGAGGGTAGAGTAGATTAGAAAGGCTTAATAACCTGAGTCCCAAAGAGGAAATGGTTTTCTCTTAGCTCCATTTTCCAATACAGCCCTGAGGGGAACTAATTTAGAATCTAAGCAAACCCTGTCAAATTCACAGTCTCCTTAGCACCATGCTATTCAACCCGAGTAGAAATAACTTAGTCTTTCCATTGTTTTTATAGAAAAAGCTGATCTCTGTGTGAAACTTATTACCATTTCCTAAACCAGGGTTTCTCAAGCTTGACCCCACTTGTATTTTGGACCAGGTGGTTCTTTGTTATAGGGGGCTGCCTTATCTATTGTAGGATGTTTAGTAGTATTCTAGGTCTCTACCCAATAGATGCTAGCAGATACCCTCCCCCACTGTAACAATAAAAAATCTCCAGACATTGTCAACTATTTCCTGGAGGGCAAAATGGCCTACTTGAGATCTATTGTCCAAAAGAAAGGTGTCATGGGATCCCATGAATAACTCACTGCCATTCTTCCTTATCAATTCTCACTTTCAGCTTCCTAAGCTAGGTAACTTATGCCCAGAATGGGCATGAAAAGTCCATGAAAACCCATGCCCAGAATGGCTATTAAAGACAGTTATGTTGTTTTATTTTAAAAGTATTTATCAATTTGGGATTGACATATATACATTACTATGTATAAAATAGATAACTAATGAGAACACAGGGAACTCTACTCAGTGCTCTGTGGTGACCTAAATGGGAAGGAAATCCAAAAAAGAGGGGATATATGTATAGGTAATGCTGATTCACTTTGCTGTACAGCAGAAACTAGCACAACATTGTAAAGCAAATATATTCCAATAAAAATTAATTTTTAAAAGTATTTATCATTATAATATCATTGTCCTGTTTACCCATGAGAAGAGTTGATTTGGTTCATCTTCTGGCCTCAATGTTTCTCATCTCTGTCATATCTATACACTTCACAGCCCACATTTCTTATAAATGTATGCATGTCAGAGGGAAGGAGCCAATGCCTCCCGGCCCCAAATATGAAAGTTAAAAGAATAAGAAAAAAATGAGAGAAAAAGTCATGGAGGAATCTACTATGAATTTCAGAGGACACAGTTTTATACAATATTGATCCTACTTGGCCTTACAATCAGCCACAAAATTAGACACATCTGGGGGGAAATTTTATGTAATATGTTTAAGCCCTAAAAGATTACTAGAATTTTTTTCCAACAAGATCTACTAGAACAAAAAATTCTTAATCAATAAAAGAATATGTGCAGTTCCTCACACTTCCATATGACCAAAACTATATTTTTAGAATAAAGATATTCCTATATAAGCCCTATAGATGGAGAAACATTTTTGTTTCATCTCAAAAAAAGTTGGGGATACAAAATGTTTTTGTAGATCCTCCATAATGCAGTTAGAATTGACCTATACTGGAATTGAGGTAACACTTGAAATATTTGACGTGAACTAGCTCCAGCGTCGACCATGATGCACCCTGGCACATACTCAGCAGTGATTTGGCTTTGTTGGAACGGTTTTAATCTTAGGATGAAGACTGTGTGACAAGGGAGACGGAAAGACCATGGATTTTTGCATCTGGTTGACAGGAGTCTTAAACCCAACACTGGCTGTGTAATTTCAGGCACCTTTTTTTAACCTTTCTGAGCTTCAGTTTCTATAAAGTAAGAGTATAATACAATCATTGCAAGGTCATTGCAGAAATTAGAAAGAATGTACATAAAGCCGTGAGCAGAATGGCTGGCCTTGGAATGAGCTCCTTCCCTGTGGGATGGTTACTCCATGCTGACAAGATTTCTGACACACATGACCTCAGGCTAACACAACCAATGCACTGCCCAGAGTCTTTTCCCATGTAGATAGCCAGAGCCTTCAGGTTTCTTTGAAAAACAACAAATTACCATCTACCTAAGGGGTTTCCAAATGACAATGTAAGCCTGGCTCGAAACCTGTTGAAACAATGATTCCCTGGTTCATACCCTAGATATTCTCTTATTTTTCCACATCTTTATTAGAGTATAATTGCTTTACAATGTTGTGTTAGTTTCTGCTGTATAACAAAGTAAATCAGCTATACGTATACATATATCCCCATATCCCCTCCCTCTGTGTCTCTCTCCCACCCTCCCTATCCCACCCCTCTAGGTGGTCACAAAGCACAGAGCTGATCTCCCAGTGCTATGCGGCTGCTTCCCACTAGCTATCTATTTTACTTTTGGTAGAGTATATATGTCAATGCCACTCACTCACTTTGTCCCAGCTTACCCTTCCCCCTACCCGTCTCCTCAAGTCCATTCTTTACATCTGCATTTCTATTCCTGTCCTGCCCCTAGGTTCTTCAGAACCATTTTTTTTTAAATTTAGATTCCATATATATATGTTAGCATACGGTATTTTTATCTTTCTGACTTACTTCACTCTGTATGACAGACTCTAGGTCCATCCACCTCACTACAAATAACTCAATTTTGTTTCTTTTTATGGCTGAGTAATATTCCATTGTATATATGTGCCTATGTGCCACATCTTCTTTACCCATTCATCTGTCGATGGACACTTAGGTTGCTTCCATGTCCTGGTTATTGTAAATAGTACTGCAGTGAGCATTGTGGTACATGAGCCTTTTTCAATTATGGTTTTCTCAGGGTATATACCAAGTAGTGGGATTGCTGGGTTGTAAAAGTAGTTCTATTTTTAGTTTTTTAAGGAACCTCCATACTGTTCTCCATAGTGGCTATATCAATTTACATTCCCACCAACAGTGCAAGAGGGATTCCTTTTCTCCACACTCACTGCAGCATTTATTGTTGAAGATTATTTTGATGATGGCCACTCTGACTGGTGTGAGGTAATATCTCATTGTAGTTTTGATTTGCATTTCTCTAATGATCAGTGATGTTGCACATCCTTTCATTTGTTTGTTAGCAATCTGTGTATTTTCTTTGGAGAACTGTCAAATTATGTCTTCTGCCCATTTTTGGATTGGGTTGTTTATTTGTTTGGTACTGAGCTGCATGAGCTGCTTGTATATTTTGGAGATTAATCCTTTGTCGGATGATCCTTCTGCAAATATTTTCTCCTAATCTGAGGACTGTCTTTTCATTTTGTTTATGGTTCCTTTGCTATGCAAAAGCTTTTAAGTTTAATTAAGTCCCATTTTGTTTGTTTCTGTTTTTATTTCCATTTCTCTAAGAGATGGGTCAAAAAGGATCTTGCTGTTATTTATGTCATAGAGTGTTCTGCCTATGTTTTCCTCTAAGAGTTTTATAGAGTCTGGCCTTCCTTACATTTAGGTCTTTAACCCATTTTTAGTTTATATTTGTGTATGGTGTTAGGAAGTGTTCTAATTTCATTCTTCTACATGTAGCCATCCTGTTTTCCCAGCACCACTTATTGAAGAGGCTGTCTTTTCTCCATTGTATGTTCTTGCCTCCATAATCAAAGATAAGGTGACCATATTTGTATGGGTTTATCTCTGGGATTTCTATCCTGTTCCATTGATCTATATTTCTGTTTTTGTGCCAGTACCATACTGTTTTGATTACTGTAGCTTTGTAGTACAGTCTGAAGTCCAGGAGCCTGATTCCTCCAGCTCCGTTTTTCTTTCTCAAAATTGATTTGGCTAAGTGGAGTCTTTTGTGTTTCCATGCAAATTGTGAAATTTTTTGTTCTAGTTCTGTGAAAAATGTCATTGCTAGTTTGATAGAGATTGCATTGAATCTGTATATCGCTTTGGGTAGTATAGTCATTTTCACAATGTCAATTCTTCCAATCCAAGATCATGGCATATCTCTCCATCTGTTTGTATCATCTTTAATTTCTTTCATCAGTGTCTTATAGTTTTCTGCATACAGGTCTTTTGTCTCCCTTGGTAGGTTTATACCTAGGTATTTTATTCTTTTTGTTGCAGTGGTAAATGGGAGTGTTTCCTTGAATTTCCTTTTAGATTTTTCATCATTAGTGTATAGGCATGCAAGAGATTTCTGTGCATTAATCTTGTATCCTGCTGCTTTACCAATTTCATTGATTAGATCTAGTCATTTTCTGGTAGCATCTTTAGGATTCTCTATGTATAGTATCATGTCATCTGCAAACAGTGACAGCTTTACTTCTTCTTTACCAATTTGGATTCCTGCTATTTCTTTTTCTTCTCTGATTGCTGTGACTAAACATTCCAAAACTATGTTAAATAAGAGTGGTGAGAGTGGACAACTTGTCTTGTTCCTTACCTAAGTGGAAATGGTTTCAATTTTTCACCATTGAGAAAAATGTTGGCTGTGGGTTTGTCATATATGACCTTTGTAATGTTGAGATAAGTTCCCTCTATGTCTACTTTCTGGAGGGTTTTTATCGTAAATGGGTGTTGAATTTTGTCAAAAGTTTTTTTGGATCTATTGAGATTATCATATGGTTTTTATCCTTCAGTTTGTTAATATGATGTCACATTGATTGATCTGTGTATATTGAAGAATCCTTGTATTCCTGGGATAAATCCCACTTGATAAAGGTGTATGATCCTTTTAATGTTCTTTTGGATTCTGTTTGCTGGTATTTTCTTGAGGTTTTTTTCATCTATGTTCATCAGTGATATTGGCCTGTAGTTTTCTTTTTTTGTGACATCTTTGTCTGGTTTTGGTATCAGGGTGTTGGTGGCCTCGTAGAGTGAGTTTGGGAGTGTTCCTCCCTCTGCTATATTTTGGAAGAGTTTGAGAAGGTTAGGTGTTAGCTCTTCTCTAAATGTTTGATAGAATTCATGTGTGAAGCCATCTGGTCCTGGGCTTTTGTTTGTTGGATGACTTTTAATCACAGTTTCCATTTCAGTGCTTGTGATTGGTCTGTTTATGTTTTCTATTTATTCCTGGTTCAGTCTTGGAAGGTTGTGTTTTTCTTAGAATTTGTCCATTTCTTCCAGATTGTCCATTTTATTGGCATATAGTTGCTTGCAGTAATCTCAGGATACTTTATATTTCTGCAGTGTCAGTTGTTACTTCTTTTTCATTTCGAATTCTCTTGATTTGAGGCCTCTCCCTTTGCTTCTGGCTGAGTCTGTCTAATGGTTTATCGATTTTGTTTATCTTCTCAAAGAACCAACTTTCAGTTTTATTGATCTTTGCTATTGTTTCCTTCTTTTCTTTTTCATGGATTTCTGATCTTATTTTATGATTTCTTTCTTCTGCTAACTTTGGGGTTTTTTTGTTCCTCTTTCTCTAATTGCTTTAGGTGTAAGGTTAGGTTGTTTATTTGAGATTTTTCTTGTTTCTTGAGGTAGGATTCTATTGCTAAAAACTTCCCTCTTAGAACTGTTTTGCTTCTTCCCATAGGTTTTGGGTCATCATGTTTTCATTGTCATTTGTTTCTAGGTATTTTTTGATTTCCTCTTTGATTTCTTCAGTGATCTCTTAGTTATTTAGTAGCGTATTTTTTAGCCTCCATGTGTCTGTATTTTTTATTTCTTTTTACCCTGTGATTTATATCTAGTCTCATAGCATTGTGGTCAGAAAAGATACTTGAGACAATTTCAATTTTCTTCAATTTACAAGGCTTGATTTGTGACCCAGGATATGATCTATCCTGGAGAATGTTCCATGAGCACTTGAGAAGAAAGTCTATTCTGTTCTTTTTGGATGGAATGTCCTATAAATATCAATTAAGTCCATGCTGTTTAATGTACCACATAAAGCTTGTGTTTCCTTATTTGTTTTTATTTTGGATGATCTGACCATTGGTGAAAGTGGGGGTTAAATTCCCCTACGATGATTGTTTTACTGTCAATTTCCCCTTTTATGGCTGTTAGCATTTGCCTTATGTAGTGAGGTGAACCTATGTTGAATGCATAAATATCTACAATTGTTATATCTTCTTTTTGGATTGATTTTTTCATCATTATGTAGTGTCCTTCTTTGTCTCTTGTAATAGTCTTTATTTTAAAGTCTATTTTGTCTGATATGAGAATTGCTACTCCAGCTCTCTTTTGATTTCCACGTGCATGGAATATCTTTTTCCATCCCCTCACTTTCAGTCTGTATGTGTCCATAGGTCTGAAGTCAGCCTCTTGTAGACAGCATAGATACGGGTCTTGTTTTTGTATCCATTCAGCCAGGCTATGTCTTTTGTTTGGAGCATTTAATCCATCTATATTTAAGGTAATTGTCGATATATATGTTCCTATTACCATTTTCTTAATTGTTTTGGGTTTGTTATTGTAGGTCTTTCCCTTTTCTTGTGTTTCCTGCCTAGAGAAGTTCCGTTAGCACTTTTTGTAATTCTAGTTTGGTGGTGCTGAATTCTCTTAGCTTTTTTTTGTCTGTAAAAGTTTTAATTTCTCTGTCAAATCTGAATGAGATCCTTGCTGTGTAGAATAATCTTAGTTGTAGGTTTTTCCCTTTCATCACTGTAAATATGTCCTTCTACTCCCTTCTGGCTTGTAGAGTTTCTGCTGAAAGATCAGCTGTTAACCTTATGGGGATTCCCTTGTATGCTATTTGTTGCTTTTCCTTTGCTGCTTTTAATATTTTTCCTTTGTATTTAATTTTTGATACTTTGATTAATATGTTTCTTGGCATGTTTCACCTTGGATTTATCCTGTATGGGACTCTCTGTGCTTCCTGGACTTGATTGACTATTTCCTTTCCCATATTAAGGAAGTTTTCAACTCTAATCTCTTCAAATATTTTCTCAGTCCCTTTCTTTCTCTCTTTTTCTTCTGGGACTCCTATAATTCGAGTGTTGGTGTTTTTAATGTTGTCACAGAAGTGTCTGAGACTGTCCTCAATTCTTTTCATTCTTTCTTCTTTATTCTGCTCTGTGGTAGTTATTTCCAGTATTTTATCTTCCAGGTCACTTATCCATTTTTCTGCCTCAGTTATTCTGCTATTGATTCCTTCTAGAGAATTTTAAATTTAATTTATTTTGTTGTTCATCACTGTTTGCTCTTTACTTCTTCTAAGTCCTTGTTAAATATTTCTTGTATTTTCTCCATTCTCTTTCCAAGATTTTGGATCATCTTTACTATCATTACTCTGAATCTTTTTTCACATAGACTGCCTATTTCCTCTTCATTTGTTTGGTATAGTGGGTTTTTACCTTGCTCCTTCATCTGCTTTGTGTTTCTCTGTCTTCTCTTTTTGCTTAACTTACTTTGTTTGGGGTCTCCTTTTCGCATGCTGCAGGTTCGTAGTTCCTGTTTTTTTTGGGATCTGCCCCCAGTGGCTAATGTTGGTTCAGTGGGTTGTCTAGGCTTCCTGGTGGAGGGGACTGGTGCCTGTGTTCTGGTGGATGAGGCTGGATCTTGTCTTTCTGGTGGGCAGGACCGTGTCTGGTGGTGTGTTTTAAGGTGTCTGTGGCCTTATGATTTTAGGCAGCCTCTCTGCTAATGGGTGGGGTTGTGATCCTGTCTTACTAGTTGTTTGGCATGGGATGTCCATGACTGGAGCTTGCTGGTCATCGAATGGAGCTGGGTCTTAATGTTGAGATGGAGGTCTCCGGGAGAGCTCTCGCCGATTGATTTTTCAAGGGCCTGGGAGGTCTCTGGTCATCCAATGTTCTGGACTCAGGTCTCCCACTTCAGAGGCTCAGGCCTAACACCTGGCCAGAGCACCAAGACCCTGTCAGCCACAGGCACTTCCTCAGAAGCCAATAATAAAACTTCATATGAAGGCTGCATATTTCCTTGGGGCTTGCTTGGCAGTGCTCAGTTTTCACCTGTCCATCTAGACATACCATCTCTCGCTCTTCTTCTCCTTTGTTTTATTGTCATGGAAGGAACAGATATTTTGGAGCCAGACAAATCCATGTCTGAATCTCACATTCATCACTGCATGTAGTTGTATGGTATCAGGCAGTTTACTTAGTAGTTTCTGTGTCACAGTTTCTTCATTTATGCCATGGAGACACTATTGTTCCCCCAGCCCAATTGTTGGGTAGATAGGTGCTGTTGAAGAATGGTGCCTTATCTTCTCCCACATCACAGTGGGGGACTGCACCCTAGAGTTTCTGTTTTAGTGGTCTACTCAAGGACTTGAGACCTGGGCTTTAGAAATCTCCCCAGGAGGTGGAAATGTGGGGAGCTTTCACTTTATGAAACATGGAGTTTTCACATTATAAAAACTCACCAATTAGTTTATTTTTCTGCTGTATGTCATATTATACTTCCATAAATTTTAATTGAAAGTAAAATATTTCCCCATGTGATTCTAATGTTTAGCTGGGTTTTGAGAGCCACTGGTTAATAGCTTTTCCAAGCCCATTTGAAATTCATAAATGATAGATATTATTTCTTCATCATTGATGAAAGAATTATTGGTCCAATATGCATGGTCAGTGGAAGAGTCACTTCCCAGAGTTGCAGAAGAATAGATCTTGATGACACATGCAGAGCATCTAGTCTGAGCTTTCATTTCATAGTTAAGGAATCTGAGAACCAGGAAAGGGACATGATTTCTGTAAGTGGCCCAGTGAGGAGCTGGCAAAGTAGACAGGTGCACAGATGACCATTCCCATCCTGCCTCTGTAAAACGTAAGTGACTTGTGAAAATGTACCCACCTTTCAAACACAGTTCTAGATGCACAATAATGTTGGCCTTGGTTACCTAATATCTCACTACTGATGGAGAGCTTTGACCAGGACTAAATGCCTGGAGATAAAGTAATGAATCTCACCTTCTTTTCAGAATCTTATGCTGACCCACACTTCTTCCTTCCTTTAAAACTTCAAGGAATATGAGAAAACTCTAATTTGAAAAGATACATGCACCTCAATGTTCACTGCATTGCTATTTACAATAGCCATGACATGGAAGCAACCTAAATGTCCATAGACAGATGAATGGATAAAGAAGATGTGGTATCTATATACAATGGAATATTATTCAGACATAGGAAATAATGAGATAATGCCATTTGTAGAAACTTACATGGACCTAGAGATTATCATATTAAGTGAAGTAAGTCAGACAAGAAAAGACAAATATGATATCACTTATATGCAGAGTCTACAAAAATCATACAAATGAACTTATTTAAAAACCAAAAAGAGACTCACAGACATAGAAAACAAACTTATGGTTACTAAAGTGGATAGCAGGGTGGCGGGAGGGATAAATTAGGAGTTTGAGATTAACATATACACACTACTATATATAAAATAGGTAAACAACAAGGACATACTGTATAGCACGGGGAACTATACTCAATATCTTGTAATAACCCACAATGGAAAAGGATCTAAAAAAGAATAGATATAGATATATGTATAATTAAATCACTTCACTGTATACTTGAAACTAACACAACACTGTAAATTAACTATACTTCAATTAAAGAAAAAAAACTTCAAGGAATAAAAAGCTACAATAATGGAGTGCTGTCAAGCTTCTACCAAAGCACTTTCTTTTATGGAAACTGTCTTTCTGAAATCAGAATAAGACCCTTCAATTGCTGGGCCCTCCCTGAAACTCAAACACTGAGACCGTGGAAGATGGACCACTAATTGTCCTCGTTTCCACTCTGCTCAATTAGAAATTAAAAGCATTAATACTGTTGAGCCAAAGATTGCAGATTGTGCATAAAGTGGCACAGTTCTATTTTCCTTCTTGTCAAGAGTGGTTAATTTTCCCCTGAGGGACTCTAACTGTGCACTCTTTTATCCAGAACTGAATAACAGAAGGAAATTGAATATTTTAAGCTTGGTAAGTATGGTATTTATTTGTAATTTCACTTAGAAGATGAACCTGTTAAGACTTACACAAAACGTCAATATGTTTAAACACAGGGTTCCCAGAGGTAATTGCTGTGATTTTGAGTAGTGGTTTAGTTTCCAATTTGCTACTTTATTTACTTATTTCAGTTCTGGATAAATAAGGTAAGTTAAGTTCACAATACTATGAGAATTTTTCCCCTATGATAATGAATTTAAAAAAGCAACTAGAGGTGCACTGTCAATGTCTTAGTTAGACATTAAACAGGTGAAATATTGGTCTTAATCAGTTAAAATCCTGGGATTTTTTTTTCAGGTAATTGAAATGCTGGGAAAATGAATTATATCAATCAGGAAGGACATATTAAGAAAAATATGCACATTGTGGGTAGGCAGATTGAGAGTAATAAGACTAAGTCTAAAGTGATGTAGTAAATAATTAATTTCAGTTTGATCCTCACAATAATTCTTCAAGGTTAGAATAAAGTGCCCATTTTTCAGATGAGGAAACTAAGGTGCAGAAAGATTATAAAACTGAGATTCATGCAGTTCTGCTTAAAAGCTGTACCTTTCCCCCAGTGCCTCCTTGGTGATGTTTGTTAATGAAAAACATTCATGCATTCAAAAATATTGGTAGTGGGACTTCCCTGGTGGCACAGTGGTTAAGAATCCACCTGCCAGGACAGGAATAAAAGACGCAGACATAGAGAATGGACTTGAGGACATGGGAGGGGGAAGGGTAAGCTGGGATGAAGAGAGAGAGTGGCACTGACATATATACACTACCAAATGTAAAATAGATAGCTAGTGGGAAGCAGCCACATAGCACAGGGAGATCAGCTCAGTGCTTTGTGACCACATAGAAGGGTGGGATAGGGAGGGTGGGAGGGAGATACAAGAGGGAGGGGATATGGCGATATATGTATATGTAGAGCTGATTCACTTTGTGATAGAGCAGCAATTAACACAACAATGTATAAAGCAATTGTACTCCAATAAAGATGTTAAATAAATGAAACAAAATAAAATAAAATAAAAAATAATTAAAAAAAGAATCTGCCTGCCAAATGCAGGGGACGTGGGTTCCATCCCTGGTCCGGGAAGATCCCACATGCCATGCAGCAGCTATGCCGGTGCACCACAACTACTGAGCCTGTGCTCTAGAGCCCGTGAACCACAACAACTACTGAGCCCGTGTGCCACAACTACTGAAGCCTGCACACCTAGAGCCCATGCTCCACAACAAAGACGAGCCACCACAGTGAGAAACCCGTGCACAGCACTGAAGAGTAGCCCCCTCTCTCTGCAACTGGAGAAAGCCTGCTCACAGCAATGAAGACCCAATGCAGCCAAAAATAAATAAATAAAATAAATAAATTTAAATTAAAAAAATATTGGTAGAGGGCCTGATACAATAATGACTGAAAAAATACACAGTCAGGCACCATGAGGAACAGCCAGAAAGCAAGATGGATATTGTGAGGGGAGGGAAGGCAATGAAAACAAGTAACCAACATAGTATAGGAAGAGAGATCCCCAGAAAAGTGCATATCTGTGAAATTTACAGCAGAACTCTGGGGGAAGTATACAAGATGACCTGTGTTCAGCTTCATCAGTGAAAGAGCTGATGCTCTCTTAAGCACATTTTACATGGACATCACTGAAATTTCACAAGTCTTATTTTTATATAGTCTTTGTAGTGGGTTGAATGGTGACTCCCCAAAAGATAGGTTAGCACCCCAGAATCAGTGAATGCGACCTTATTTGGGAAAAGGGTCTTCAGAGATGTAATTGAATTAAGGATCTTGAGATGAGATCATCCTGAATTACCCCTGTGGGTCCTAAATCTTACAAGCAGCCTTAGAAGAGAAGATAGACAGAGGAGGAGAAGGCCATGTGAAGACAGAGGCAGAGATGGGAGTGATGTAGCCACAAGCCAAGGGATGCCTGGAGCCACCTGGAAAAGGCAGGAAGGATTCTCCTCCAGAGTGTCTCAGAAAAGAATAAGAAGGGTGACTCTGCTGACACCTTGGTGTCGGACTTCTGACCTCCCTAACTGTGAGAGAACAAATTGGCTGTTGTAAGTCACCAAGATTGTGGCGACTTGTTACAGCAGCCCTAGGAAACCAATTTATTCTTACAATACTCATCTTATAGATGAAGAAACTGAGGCTTAAAATGTTAAGTAGATTGCTCAGTTCACACAGTCATCAAGAGGTTAAGCCAGGGCTGGAATCTGACCTCAGAGACCGTCCTCAGAACCTCATACCGACAACCTCTCCCTGTCTGCAGAAATAAGGCCAGATTCCTCAGGCTGGCCAGGGGGCCCTTCTCAATGGGGCTCAATTCACCTTCCTGGACCCTGCTTTCATCATCTTCCAGCCCCACCACTCACTGCACCCTGTGTTCTATTGGACCCCTTGTAAAGTATACATTGGTAATAAAAATAACTACCATGTACTGAGTCTTACTATGTACAGGCACTGTCCTAAATTCTCTGTATTCATATTGTATTTACTCCACCAGAATCTATGCTTCTCATTTTACAAATGAGAGGATTAAGACTTGTAAGATTAGCTAACAAATATTGGAGGTACTGGGCCCAGTTCAAAAGCCACTTCCTTCATGCAGCTTTCTGGAATTTTCTTACCACAGTAGAAATGTCCTGCGTCCTCTACGCTCCTGTATCACTTGGACCCCACTTCTAACTCCATCAATCCTTTATTCCTTCAACAAGTAGCTATTGAGCAAGTACTTTTCACCAGGCACTGAATTTAGAAAAGATTTCATGCAAAGGAAAAACACAATCCCACCTTCAAGGAGCTCACAGCCGGATGGAAAAAATAGACAAGGAAAGCAGTGTCACAGTACATCACAGGGAGTGACAGGAACAGAGTGAGGCTCAGGATGCCATGTGAGCTCCCTTGCTTCCCTCCAGCCCCCATCCGCCTCCTTCCCAGGCCTGTATCCCCCAGGAGGAGTTGAGAGTTCTGGTGGCCCACGTGCCCCACGTGTTATAACGTGATGCCCTAGAGAACCCATCTCTTCTCCATCTTACACTCAGTGTTTACCTAACTTAGCTGCCTGGAGCAGGCTGGTGCCCCTGGACACAGCTTTCCAGCTCTCTCTTCAATCCAGACTTCTAAACTCTTGCTTAGGCAATCTCTTCTCTTTCATGTGCTGTGCAGTGAGGCCTACTGAGGGAGGGTCATCAAATCCCAAATTCTTGATTTGGGCTTAGGAAGCAAGTGGGGTCCTTTTACATTGGCCTAGGCCACCTACTCCGGCCCATATTCCCAGAGAGCTCATCAGTGGTGTTTGGGTCACTATCGCAGCACACAATCCTAATAAAATGGTACTTTGGTTCTCCATTTACACACTGCTCCTGGTGCATGTTACTCCCTGGAAGCACGGTTTAGTCTGTGATGCCATATGGTCACATCACAACTCTACTTCCAACCACTGCCACCAGCCTCTGCAAGATGATTTGTTAAATAAAGCAGAAGCTGCATCTCCTCCATTTGTGTGCACAGCTGTAAAAACTCCAGTGCCACACTCTCGAGGTTGAAGGCTTAGGGCCAGCCATGCTGCTTCACAGGAGCCAACTGTGCCATTTGCCCAGTGAGAAGGGACAGAGGGAGGGTCAGAGGCCCCAGTTCTGGCAGTGGGGCTCTGCAAAGAGGGACCACGGAGAGAGAAGGCCTGCAAAGCTTGGCTATCTTCCCAGTCTCTCATTTCTACAACGTCACCATGATTTTAATTAAATACTCCCCCTACTGACTCAGCAGCGGCTGTAAAAGCCAAGTGCAGAGCCAAGGGCCTGATATATAGAGTGTCACTGGTGGTAGTCAAACTTGAAGGCCCTGCTGGAGCCGGCCAGCTCCCAGAGCCAGAGACAGCCCCAGTCTTCCTTCCCCAGCAGGACTCTCTGGGGGCTGCGCATTGTCAAAGCCTCTTGGAAGAGACACTTTCTTGGACTCCACTGGTCTTAGTTTTGAGTTTTTTACTAAACTCCTATTATGGAAGCTGCTTCATTCACCCCATTAAGCTTTCCTCCTGGTTTTTGCATAGCTGTGGCCGGAAGATGACTTCTGAGAGCTCTCATCAGCCCCTGGAAGAAGATAGAACTGGTCTCAAAGAGAGGAGACATGGATTCACAGGCCATAGTGCAGGGCAATGGAAAGCCATAGGTTTTGTACTCAGACCCAAATGGGTTCTGATACCAGTTCTTCTGGCTCTTACCAGGGTTCCTGGGCTAATGACTCAACTTTCCAAGCCTCCACCTTCTTATGTACAAACCAGAAATAATAAGATCTATTTTACAGGATGATCAAAAGGATTAATTGAGACAAAAATTGCAGACACCAAGCCTTCAATAACTATTATGTCCAACGTGTATTGTCCAAGTAGAGGCTAGATAAACCACAACCTGTGATATAGCTGCCAAGAGGATGCAAATATGTATGAGCACTTACAATATTTCAGACATTGTACTACATAATTTTCATAATTATCTGGGCACAGAGGAAATTATTTTTCTGCTTGCTGTATTCAGGGAAAGGATTCAAAGGCTCAGAGAGGCTGTCGCAGGCCCCTCTGTCTCAATACCCCATGCAACTGAATGATAGTGTTTACCGTCCTGGTGGTAGATTCAATTATTATTCAGCAAATCTTTACTCCATACAAGGAGGTTGCTTCTTCATCCCATTGATATTGAGCTTGGTCCTGTATTATTTTTTCCAAGTGGCACATAGGCAGGAGCTACAGTGTCTGAGATCTGAGTCTGAGCCTGAAGGGGTGTTGCATGTTTCTACTCATCATTCTGCAAGATTCTTACCTCCCTGGTGGACTCATGATGAGTCACTGCCCTTCAAGCTTGGGCCCCTGAATGGGACACATGGAGGAGACTCACAGCCTGAAACAGAGGCAGCAAAACCAACCTGCAAACCTGTGACCAAAGATAAATGCCTAGCTCTATATACCAAGATCCTGTGATATTTGTTACACAGCAATAGCTGATGTATTCAGTCTCCCAGGGAACTAGACAGAAAGCTGGATGTAAGTCTCCTCTACTCTTGGACCCCCTAATCTATCTGGGAGTGCTACTGTTCCTCTGAATCCAGTACCCAACTAGGTAGGAAAGTAACCACCATCCTTTCAGGAACAATTCCCGGACTTCCTTCCCTCCCCTCTGCTCTTGTCTGGGTTAAACAAAAGAGAAAAGATTGGTTTAACAGTGATTCTTCCCCAACTTTCCCCTCTTACACTTGAACCTTTACATTTTATATTCTCTGACTCCTTTAGGAAAACTTGCCACTAGGGTAAATGTGACCATCTCTAGCAGCCATGGAGAGAAAGTGTTGGTACTTCACACTAGTATATAGCTATGCAAAAGTTCAATGAGATGAAAAAGTGCTTACTATTAAGCACTTTGTAGATCTTATTATTTCTTTTATTTATTTATTCATGATTGCAGCAAATGGTTATTGAAAACCTACTCTTAGTGTTGCCAGATAAAATACAGGAGGCCCATTAAATTTGAATTTCAGTTGAACAGCAAATTTTTAGTATCACATGGTATATATTTATACTAAAAATTATTTATTGTTTGTCTGTAATTCAAATTTAACTGGGTGCTCTGTATTTTTACTTGTCAGATATACCAACCGTATTACTATAATCCAGACATTGTGTAGATGCTAAGTATAGAGTGGTTGGGAATGATAGATAAAATCTTAGCCTTCCAAAAGCATATAAGATTTGGATAATGCAGGCATGTATACAAGAATTACATACAGACATGGATACAAAACATGAACATAGACATGTATACCAATTATGGGTCATATAAATCCTATAATATAAGAGACCCATGTACTATGTGCTAACATATCAGCATATGGACTGCTCCTCCCTTAACCCACACCTGTATCCTCACAGATTGCTCTCTAGACCACTTGATTAAAGAGGGAAAAAATCAAGGCTGTGTTTTGGATGGCTCTGCATGACATTCTGGCGACTGCTAAAATTAATGGGTGCTAAAATTAATGGGTGCAATGTTACAGCTTACTTGGGAACAGCCCTGAAAGAGAACGGAGAAGGAAAATCGGCTCAGCAAACAAAATTTAGCAGCCCATTTCCTTGGCCACTTTATTTGGAAGGAGAGACAGCCTAACTCAAGGACTTATACTTATTCATAATGGTTGGCTAGTTGGTCAGGGACTTGGAGGGGGCAATACTAGAGTACTGGGGAGTAAGACCTTTGGAGAAGAGGTATATGGAATTTTGGAATGGCCCCAGAATATAAAAATATCTGTATCTTATGTGAGGGCCCAACATAGCACTTCTACACCCAGCAACTTCTTAATAATCGGAGAGAAAACTGACCCAGTCTCCTCTTTCCCCAGGCCTCCCAGTGCCTACCCAATGGGCAGATGAATCATGGCAGGAATGGGGGCCATGCACGTAATGTACCCAACAACACTGATTTCTCTTTGCCAAAGCTTATCTGACTACCCCGTTGCTGAGTGGCCAACTTTCCAATAGCAACAACTAACTGCAATCCTGTGGTGTAGTATCTTGGAGGACCATTTGGGGACCTGGTGGCTGATTGATTCCATAAGCCTCCTTCCATAATGGAAAGACTAATTTCTTCTTAGTGAAAGAGATACATTTGAATTTGCTTTCCCTGCCAATCATACTTCTACTAATTATCTGTACATGTCATATTATATATTATGTGTGTGTGTGTATATTGGAAAACAAGTCCCCTGGCCTAACTAAGGGAAAAAACCTTCCTTGGGAGGGATGCAGCCTTGCAGAATAAATTATATGCTTAGAACCAGTTTCCAGTATACCATTTTGTGAACCTCGTAGGCATATTACAAGGGTCCATTACAGAGGCTAGAACTGGGGAGCATGTCACATAATTAAATCTAGTGACTCACTAGCAAAAAATTTGCTTTCCTTCCTGAATCTGTAGACTCTTATTAGTTTAGAAATTTAAGTATCTAGTTACAGAATGCTTCCACCCATGAACACAACAATGATTTCATGGAATTGGAACCTAAGAATACCATCTGTCCACTTTGAACTCCTCATGCCATTCAATTAACCAGCAAAACAGGACACTATATTGTTGGCTAGAGCACTTACTCCCACTAAGGGGAAATAGTATTGAATCAAACAGTGGGATAGAAAGAACTATAAATGGAGTACAGGTTCCCCTGGGTGCCTTTTAGTTCAGTCATTCCTGCAGTGCTAATTGACAGGACCACCAAGCTCACATCCTTCAGGAAGGAAGATGTGAGCTACCTCACTAGGCAACAATCCATGATCACCTCAGGTACTGGCTGAAGGCCTAGAAAACAAGGAAATTGTAGGGCACAGGGGAAGGTCATACACATCAGCTACAGCCTTGAGACCAGATACAGTACAAAGGCATGACCTTCCCTCATATTTCTTTTATTCTCTATATATACACTAATTTTTCTTTTATTTCCTCCATTTCTCCCTTCACCATGGTCTATAGGTTGTATTGGTTCAAACGTTTCAAAGTATTGAGAACGGTTCAAGAGACAGCCAGGAGAAGGGATAGACACTCCCCAGAAAGCCTGGACTCAGAGATGGATGCATTTGCTGAGAGATTTGTGACATCTCCTTGATTGGGTGGTGGGATTGTGAATGAGTTTTCAACATACAAATGAATTGTTGTAGCTAAATGAGGACTTTATTTTGAAAGGTGATTATGGGAAGAAGAGTATGTGAGGATGCAGGGTTTCCAAGCAGATGAAGAGTATGGGATTTTATCAATTTTGACTTTCTAATATCCCATACTCTTCCCATTTAATGCAATCCCAGGAGAATCCCAGAAGAAGGGGCAGTTAGTGATTACTTGCAGTAGACGTGATGGTAGAGCCAAAAGTCTAGTGGTGTGGTGACGGGGCTCTAGGGTCAGCATTGCCAGCTGTGATCTTGGGTCCCAGGACCAGAGGTCAGGTCATATTCTCAGCTATCCAGACTCTCTTGACCCCTGACTCTTTTCTGAATTGGAATTCTGATTTTCCCTGTCATTCGTAAATTAGCAGGTCTCTTTCCTTTGAATCCTCCATCTGCTTTAGTAAGCTAGATTGATTTCTATTGTTTACGACCAATCACCCTGCCTGGAACAAGTAGTTTGTGCAATGGGAAGGTTCGGGACATAGTCCTGGAATGGGTGGGAAATGTGCTCTGAAGATGCATCTCATTGGAGAAAAGTGGTCAAGGAAGAGCCAGAGCTTTGGATGTGCCATGCGTGGAAAACTGATGTCACGCATGATGGTGGTAGAACTTTCAGGAAAGGAATGTGGTAAACCAGATGTCAAACTCTTCAGAAAATGAGGGGACGTGACCATATGGCCACTTGGAAGAGAATGAGGAGGTTGGCATAGAATGATTTAGCCAAATAGATCAAGTCTCAGAGGAGCAGAGATTTTTTGGCACAAGGTAAGTGTGGAGGAGGCACCGGGGAGCAAGGAAAATTCAGACCCACATCCTGTGTGTGTGGGAGATGCAGGGGTGGCTGTGTCCTCATGGAAAAGCCAGGTTTCAGTCAAGGCAATAAGCTCAAAAGAGTGCTTACAGAGGACGAACAGTGTAGGAGAGTTTGTCTCCTGGGGGAAGATGTTCCACAGAGCATGGTGAAACTTCCTGAGGAGAGCACTGGGAGGCCCCATCAGTGGGAGGCAGCTCATACACTCTGGAGAGGGTAGAGAGAGGACAGACGACACCCGGCCTAGGGCTGAGGGGAGGCACAGTATGTTTAGCTAGGACAAAATTGTCCAAAAAATTAGTCCTCCTTCACATGCACCTAAGTAAGGTCACTTATGTGGCTGCCTAAGTAGACTGATGAGACAAGCACAGGCTTTGGGCATGAGAACCTGGGTTCTAGTCCCCTGACTGCCACTAAGTGAGTTTAAATACCTTATTTTGGTATCTTCATTTGTATAATGGGAATCATAAGGCCCGTACTACTTGATTGTTGCGAGGATCAGAAAGATAAGGTATAAAAGTGCTTTTTAAGAATAATTTCAAACTTACAGAAAGAAAAGCTGCTGGAACAAAAATAATACAGTGAACACATGTACACCTTTTCTGAGTTTCACCTTTGTTAATGTTTCCCCTATTTGCTTCATTATGTATCACTTGCACTCTGTCCCTTTATATAGACATAGATTAAATATATGAAAATATACATACTTATAAAATATTATATACATATATGTATATTGTTTCTATATACAAATGTGTATACATGTGTACCTATATGTATACATGTATGTATGTATATACATATGTGTATATTTGTGTATATAAAGCATTTGAACCACTAGAGGTTAAGTTACATATATCATGGCCCTTAACACCTATATACCTCCATCTGTATCTCTTAAGAATAAGGACATCCTCTTTTATCAGTACAGTACAATTATTGACTTCATAAATTTAACAAGATACAACAGTTTTATCTTAACTACTGTTTGTATTCCAATTTTGTCAATGGGCCCAATTCCAATCTTCACAGCATTTCCCAGCCTATGGGATACAGCCCAGGGTCAGGCTTTGCATTCAATTGCATGTCTCTAGCCTCCTTTAATCTGGAACATTTGTACAACCTTTCTTGGTCTTACAAAAGTACCATTTAAAAAAATCACACCAGAGGAACACAAGTGTAAGGCATACAAATTAGAAAATACAGATGCACCAAAGAAAAAAACACCCGTAAACCCAGACCTTGAACCAGTTAAGTTGACCTTCTCTCCTTGGTGAGCAACTGAAGAGAAATACCACCTGTCTTTTGTCTCTCCTACTCTGTGCTTCTTTGCTCTTAAAGACAACCTCATACTACTCCTTCCCACAGTGTGTGTGTGTGTGTGTGTGTGTGTGTGTGTGTGTGTGCATGCCTGTGAATGTGCTTCTTAAACCACAGAATCCTATACTAGTCTAAGTGCTCTTAGCTAACCAATAGAGTTTGAAAATGGGGATGTGTTAAATGCCTTTTCCTGCTGCTTCTTCGCTCATCTCTCTGGCTGTCTCTCTTTGCTCATTTCTCTTCTGTCTTATCTAGGATTCTCTTCTCTGTGTCCCTAGAGCACTGTAACTGTGCCTTATTGACCCCCACTGCCATCATCTGTTCACAGGTCTGAAGATGTCACCAGACTCATTCTAGCCTTAGTACTTAGCAAGTCCGTGGCCCATAGTAGTCAGTTAACAAAGAGGCACTGAAGAAATACATGAGCAAATGAATTCGAATCTCTTTAATTATGTTTCTGTGGCATGCACTGTTTTACTATTCAATCTTGCTATACAGGTGAACTACAGAGTCTTAACATTTGTATAACTAGAAAGAACATTGGCTTATTGAAGACAACACACCTGTTCCATTATCTACAAATGATTAAATCCACTTAGGATTATGGTCAATATGATGGGACCTAAGCAAAAACAGTAATTAATGAAATAAAATCGTGTGTAGGGGTAAAATTTGATCTTGTTTAAATTCAGATAGATGAAAAAAACTGGTGTGAAATTGGAACACCAGATGGTTTAATACATTATATTAATTTTCTATTCACATATTCAATTATAGTTTAAATAAAAACTAATATGGGTAATTTATCTCCTGGCGTTTGTATGTACCATCTGATTATAAATTCCCATAATGTCCAATTTACCCACCAATCTCACACTGCACAATTATTGAGCAAGCAGGGCATGGTCTGCTGGGCATTCCAGAGGGTTCTGGCTCCTCTGGGCACCTGGGGGGAGGTGTCATAAGGCAGGAGGTCAGTACTGACTTCTCTTTCTCAAGAGCGTGGGTGCCAGATAAAACACAGGATGGCTACTTAAATTCGAATTTCAGATAAACAAAGGACAATTTTGTTAGTACAAACATATCCCAAATATTGCATGAGACACATAACTAAAAAAATTCACACAGGTTACCACATGCTTTCCTGTGCATCCCTTTCCTCTGTGCAACAAATCCATGAACCAGGACTTCAGGTTCAGTGTCCTAAGAGAAGCCTGCATCCAGGCAAAACTCTGCCATCACCAGCAGCATCTGAGGACAGGTCCATGTCCAGCAGCCATGGCCAGGGCCTCCCAGAGTTGCCAAGAGGGACTGGGGTGAAGTGAGACCAGGTCCTCTGACTTTGCCTGATGCCAAAAGCTGATCAGAGCAGGCTTTCCTTTGGCCCAGGCCTAGAGACAGGTCAAGGTCAGGCTGCGGTAAAGCCCTGTCACTATCTCCTTGAGGAGCTATGTGAAATAAATCTTTGTACCTGCTCTGTGGTGTCAGAAATTACTTTACAAGAGAGGAGAGGAGTGCAAATCTTCAAAATCTTAAAACACATATAGCTTTAAAATAATTGTCAGTAAATTTAGTTAGTAAATTTGCATCCGTTGTCTCAATAATGAACAAATTATTTTTCTCTACTCGATCATCTTTCCATCTCTCCTTATTTACTACACATTTAAATCTTCCTTTGGAGCTCACATACTATTTCCCTTTTGTAGCCTGTCTGAACCCTCACAGCCTGAAGGGATTTCCCCCTTTTCTGCATCCCACAACACCTAATGTTTAACCTTCTTATGATGCACCACTTCTATCTTGTATGAGGATTTGTGCACATGCCTTATGTCTCCTTTAGTATAGAAATTCCTTGGGGTAAAGACTTACATCTTGAGTTTCCAGAGTACCGCATTTGCTGCCTTAAATATAATGGATGGTCAATTATTGCTGAAAAAGAAAAAGAATAAACGGCACTTTAAAATTAATAAAACACATTTCCCAATAAAAGAGCTCCTTGGAGAAATGACTGATTCCAGGGCTGGGCATAGATAATGCAAAACGAGGTTCTTGCTAAAAAAGCACAGAAGCTAACTTGAAGGGGCTTTCACTAATCAAATAATTTGAGCAACAAAATACAGAAGTATACTAACCCATAGAATAAAAAAGAACCCTTGAGTCCTCACTAAGATAAACATGTAAATGGAAAAATAAATTAATGTTTCAGAAGGAAAGCTCTCCCTTACAGAAAACTTCCGGCTAAATGTAGAAGAAATGATTGAATTAGAATATTGCCATTTGGCAACTACTTTAAAAATAAGTGCTCTAGTTAAAAGTCATCAAGGATGCTAAAACAAGTGGGCAAAATTGTGATGAGTAATGGCATGTGTTCATGGTCTTAATGTATCTCCTCTCAAGATATCAGTTCATTACAAACAGGAAAAGTAACTTTTGGGTAGAGAAACATGGCAGGTGTAACCTTAACCTAGGTTTGGGAGAAATCATTACCAAGTGCCTCCTGATATGATGCACTGAGCAGGACACACCACTTCTGTGTATTCCTGACAAAAATGCATAGCATGAATCTAACCACAAGGAAACATCAGAGGAGACCAAGTTGAGGGACATTCTGCAAAATGCTGATACACACTCTTAAAAAATACACTCTTCATGAATGGCGTAGAAGACTAGGATTGGAAATGAATGTGGAGACACGGCATGTAAATGCAGTGTGTGATTCTGAATTGAATCCTGGGCCAGAAAAGTGTTTCTTTTTCCATAGAAGACATTAGTGGGGCAATGGATGAAATTTTAATATCTGTAGTTGGATAATATGAGTGTATCAAAGTTAACTTCCTAATTTTGATAATTGTACTGTGGTTATGTTACAGAATATCCTCATTTTAAGTATGACACTGAAACTTAAAGGTAAAGGAGAATAATGCTTTCTACTCATCCTCAAACAGTTCACATTTTTAAAAAAAGATATGTAGATAGAGAATAAAGCAAAAGTGTTAAAATGTTAACACTTGAGAAACCATAGTAGGCTATATAGGAATTCTAAGTACTATTTTTGCCAATTTTCTCTAAGTCAGATTATTTCAAAATTTCAAAATGGGAAAATAACTTTTGACATATAGAAGTATATATTTATTGTTTCTAAATTAACCAATCTTTAAAAATTATGTAAAAATTACATTGCATAAGTTTTAAATTTCCTCAAATTTCTATTTTTTGGCCCCAATCTAGCCAAAAAATTTCTCTCAATTTCTTATGATTTCTGAATTTGGGAGAATTTTACTAGTATTAAAATGTTTTTGGTAACTCTTCTAGAGCATTGATTTCCTCTAATGGGTGACCAAAATTCAAAGTCAAATAAAAATGCCCGTAGAGTTCAAGGTGAGCCCCATTGTGACCTCGTGCAACTTATCTGTTCTTGTTGTGAACGGATTTCATTGCCCAGAACACTGCAGTTCTAGTCTCCCCAACACACTTGCACACAGCCTTTAAAGTCATTATCTTCTTGTCTTGTGGTTGCTGTACTGACCTCCACCCCAGTCCACTCCTGCCACCCTCCTGCCTTGAGGACTGGGATCTCGGTTTTCCATGTGGTCTCCACAGAGCCTAGCACAGTGTCTAAATATGTGGAATGCTAAAGAAAATAGTATTTATTATGATCTCACATTTCTAGGCCTATATTAATAAAAATGTTTATTTTATTTAAAACATTTTCTACATGTTGTGTTTACTCACAGAGCTGTTCCTTGAGCAAAGGACATTGGTATCTACTGAACTCCCGCCATGCAAGAAACAGAACATACACCATCTCATTCAGTCCTTAATATGATCATATGACACAGGTATAGTTATGCCCATTTGGCAGGTGAGAAAACTGATGTTCAGAGACTTTAAGTTGCTGAAGCTCACATAATAAGTGACAGAGCAAGAATTTGAACTCAGACCTGTCTAATGTCAATGTCCATATACCCTCCTTCTATTATCCTCAGTAAATCTCTATTTCAATCAATTCTTTTTTTTTTTTTTTTTTTTTTTTTGTTGCGGTACGCGGGCCTCTCACTGTTGTGGCCTCTCCCGTCGCGGAACACAGGCTCCGGACACGCAGGCTCAGCGCCCAGGGCTCACGGTCCCAGCCGCTCCGCAGCATGTGGGATCCTCCCGGACTGGGGCACGAGCCCGCGTCCCTGCATCGGCAGGCGGACTCTCAACCACTGCGCCACCAGGGAAGCCCTCAATCAATTCTTTTATTTCACAATTTAAACAAACAGTCCATTGAATATACAGCTGATTCTTACAGATGCTCCTTTCTAGTTCTCTGTAGATTTGGGGATGGGAGGCGAAATAGAAAATAAAAGCATAAATATGAAAAACTAAATTGAAAATGAAGTTCACAGTCACATAGAACTAAGGGGGGAAAGCAGTAGCTTATTGATATGCTCTCTAGGATGTCTGCACTGGAAAATAATTTATAGGGGGCATGTACTTTCCCACATTTTATCTTTGAGAAGAAGTAGAGGAAGATGCCAAGAAAGACTGAGGGGCATCTATTCCCAGATTCATATTTGATATCATTCATTAGAACTGCTGGTTTGTCTAGAAATAATGATAGCTTGAGCTGCTGCATTCCCTCAACACCTGCTACCCCTTTTTACTATCTAGCAAAAAATAGAAGCTGTGATACTGGGAACTGCAAGATTCATAAATGCTAGCTTGAATGGCAAGGCTCCAGCTCACTCAGACCCAAGCCCAGAGCCTCTTACTTCCTTCTGACATGACCACGTGCCAAGCAAGGTAAATGCTCTCACGTCCTCTGTCCACCAGGAAGGAGAGAAGGTACACATACAAAGGAAGTGTGGGAAAATAATAATCAAATAGCTAAGAGGTCAGAGATGCTGAGCTCTGAGAAGTTGAACTTGATAGAAAAGAACTTGATACAAGATCTGGTAGGATGTAGAACTGAAGGCAAGAAAAATGTTCCCTGACACCTTTTGTCAACATACTCCATGATGTAGCCTGGATCATTGACAGACAACTTTGGGGAGCAGTTTGGAATTCTCTAAGTGACCCCATTCTCTTGGGGTAGATGCTTTGGGACTAAATAGGAGCTGTCTGGTTTGACATCTAGAGAGAGGAAAAGACCCTCTACCAGTCAAATAACAGCTAGCAGTCCCAATTGTTACCACATGGAGCAGAGGAATCACCCAGCTGAGCCCTGCACAAATTCATGACACACAAAACTGGGAGCTATAATAAAATGATTGTTGTTTTAAGCCACTAAATTTGGGGGTAGTTCATTATGCATCAATTGATAACTGGACCGCTTGGGCATCAGTATATACTCATCTGTAAAATAAAAGGAGGGGACTCCACTGGACTCCATGACCTTCAAGATTCTTGAAAGTCCTCAGAGGAATCCCTTGATAGGTACATTTAGCCTGTTCTATCTGAGTGGTAAATAAATGCGTGCCAATGTAATATTGTGCTATTCCTTTTAGCATTCAGATTGCAGCAAGAAATAAATTTTTGAAAAATGGCTTTAGCCCTGAGAATTCACTCTGAAATTGGAATGTTTGACCAGATGGGAGCCTCAGAGCACACTGTAAACAGGGGTCTACTTGGGCAATGCACAGGCAACCTTGCCTATTCTGTTTTCCTTTCATTCAGAATTCTACTAGTGACAACAGTAAAACTAGGAGGCCAAAAGAGCCCCGTTGCTCATTAAGAAACTGTCATGAGACAAAGAAGAGCCGTTTCAGGAATGATGGAACGATAAAAAGTACAAACTAGACAATTCCATAAATAGGATAAGAGTATATTTCTCCTACATACCAATTTTCCTTAACAACTTCTATAAGGGTTGTCATTTACAAATTTATCTCAGCCATCTTTGAACCTATTTATATTTTCACCATCTTGGGATAACAAGCTCCATATCATCTTTATGTTTATTTGGCCTAAATTTACGTCCTGTAAGCTAGTTTTAGTAAACTTAACACCTCCTTCTCTCTGTGTGACCAGGTTTAGCAAATTCAAAAATCTAAGCTGTGAAACAAAATACACTGAAAATTAGCCATGTTGAATTCTTTGTAAAATAAACCTAGATGTAAATATAGAAATGCATAACAATGGAATATATGGAGAGTTCTCATCAAACAGATTCCTACGAAAATCTGTCAGAAAAAGTATGACACAAAGATGAGAGAAAGAAGCTTTTTAAAAATAACCTAAGGAGTAGCCTGGTTAGGACTTCAGTGTGTAGAGTGGAAAGGCCTTACAGACAGGTAGATCTGTGAGTGAATCTACCACTTACTATCTACAAGTCTTTGACAAGTTCCTTGATGACTGTAAGGCCACATAATTGCACATGAAGAAGAAAGACACCCTAGTGGTTAAGACTGTGGCCAAGGGAGCCAGACTGCTTGGGCTACAACCAGCTCTACCATGTATGGCTGTGCGACCCTGGGAAACCTACTTAACCTCTCTGTGCCTCATTTTTAAAACCTGTAAAGTGTGAAAGTAATTAATACCTACTGCATTGTGTTTTCATCAGGTTTCATGAGGTTTAAATAGGTAAAGCTCTTAGAACATGTCTGGGACTTGTAAATACCATGAAAGTATTAGCCGTTATGATTGCAATAAGGTGCTAAATAAATATTCACTCTTTTCCTTTCCTTCTGCAAATTTTATAATAAAAATGAGGCTCTGCTGTTTTCTGCTTCCGAGGCAGACAATTGTACAATGTAAATGAAAATTGCTATCATACATATAAGCCAACTTAATTGTCGATAAATAACAATACTAATAAATGACATTAAAGTAGGGAAGACTTTGGACAAAAGGAAGAGTTTCCAGACTGCTAAGCTCACTAATACAAGTGATGGGGGAGCTCTGATGCAGCCTTTCCTGTAACTTTCCTGTAAGTCTTTTAGAAGAAAAAGATTAATTTTGTGTCCTGGTCACTATTAAAAAGTTCACCTGACAAGCATATAGTAGTCACTTCATATGTATTTGGAGAAAGAATGACAGTGAATGACAGCTGGAAAAAGTGTTTCATGTTTCCAATTCACAAATTCTTCAAAGGTCCTGAAAATGTAAAGCACGTGGCATTTGATTTATTTAGCTGTAAAGCTTCATTTTCCTTTATGGTCTCCCTGGTTTCACTCTGTTTTTGACCCACTGCTGGAGGGCTGACAGCCATGTACCCGGCAGCCTGAGGCAGTCACCCCTGACACATTGGGAACATCCAAGCATTCTTGCCCAGGGTCAGTGTCCAGGGGTTCAGGTCCAGGGACTAGTTACTAAGATCTTGGGCCACAGAGCAAGCAGATTCACTCACAGCCCATGTCTCCTTAGCCCGCCCTGGTGTCAACCTTGGTACTGAGCACAAGATTCCTGCCCCACAGTGAAGCCAAACAAATTGAAACGTCAGTTTGGAGCAGAGAAACATACATTGCAGTGTCAAGCAAGGAGAACAGGTCGCTTGTACTAAAAAAAAAAAACCCTGAACTCCCTGAAGAGTTTCAGCAAAGCATTTTTAAAGACAAGGTGAGGGAGGGGTGTCCCAGGGTAAATGATCAGCACAATTCTCTGATTGGTTGATGGTGATCAATCCTTAGGTGCCAGAAGGTCTGGGGGCTACATGCTCATAATCATTAAATAGTTACTTTCTTTCATTTTGTGATGGTTGTAGCATCTGAAAAACTCAGGAAATATTCATCAGATACTGTTATCTAGGTACTTCAGAGAGGAGCTAAAGCAGAGGATATGGGGGACGGGTCTGTCCTGGGAAGGCCCATAGGGTCCTGCTTGATTACAACCTGATGAAGATTCCTCAGCTTCCTGTATCTGTGCTAGAGGGCATTCACTGGCTGCCAAGTGTGGGAACATCACCTAACAAAGGATGGGGCGGTGGTGGAAAAACACTGTACTAGTAATGCCCCTGTATTATGGATGGAATGTTTGTGTCCCCCCCTCCCCCCACTCCAGATTCCTATGTTGAGGCTCTAAACCCCCAGTGTGGCTGTATTTGGAGATCTGATAGGATTTGTGTCTTTATAAGAAGACACCAGCGAGCTTGAACTCTCTCTTTCTGTGAATACACTGAGGAAAGGTCATGTGAGGACACAGTGAGAAGGCAACCATCTGCAAATCAGGATGAGAGCTCTCAGCAGAAATTGAATTTACCAGTGTCACCGAGTCTAAGCTTGTACACACAACAGGCCAATAATCAAGAGGTGAGTTGTTGAGGCAAGGAATAACGACTTTATTTGGAAAGCCAGTAAACTGAGAAGATGGTGGGCTCATGCCCCCGAAGAACCATCTTTCCTGAGTTAGAATTCAGGCTCCTTTTATACTAAAAGGGGAGGGAGGAAAGTCAAACACTTCCAGGTTCCCATCTGCCTCCAGAGGGGATGTGTTAATTTCTTCCTCCCTGCAGCCCTTCACAGGTGGGCCTGGTCAGGATATTTCCTGTGAGCTAAACAAAGGTATTTTAGCTTAATGCTCACTACCTGGGAGGTGGAGTTCCCAGAGATGGGCTAGTATGTTTTGGGTTGGCCGAAAAGTTCATTCAGGTTTTTCCGTAAGATGTTACAGAAAAACCTGAATGAATTCTTGGCCAATCCAATATAATTTAAGCTTACAGGCAACATCCCTTTAGTGATTAACTTGTAATAGAACATGAAATGTTCTTCCCTATTACACCAGGACCTTAATCTTGGACTTCTAGCCTTCAGAAGTGTGAGAAAGTAAACTTCTGGTGTTCAAGCCACTCAGTCCGTGGTATCTTGTTACAGCAGCCTTAGGCAACTAATACATCCTGTATTCTACATCTCTGAGAGGGTCCCCAGCAGAACTGAGCCTCAGTCACCCACTGCTGAGATAATCTAATCACGAACATACCTCCACTCACTTGAGGTCACCTCCTAAATAAACACCCTATACTCAAGTCCACTCCTCAGGCTTTGCTTCTGGAGGAATGTAAATTAGGAAATAAATAATCAGGCTCAGTGTGTATCAGTGGAAGTCTTCAGTGTGATAGGGTATCACTAAAGGCATCATATATAAGGGCCAGTGTGTTTGTGGAAAGAAGGGAGAGATCCTTGATAGGGCTCCTGGGCTGAATGTCTACAGGTGCACCTCAGATTTTCTTTACCATAAATGAAGATAAACTTCCTTCTTTCCATCCTCTGCCCTCCTTTGGGTGAGAAAGAATTACATAGAACCACCTTCCTCCTGGGTAAAAACACTCTGTCCATGTGCAGGGTACAGAGTAATTGTCATAATTCACTGTGTACCAGGGAAGTGTTCTTGAGAGTCTTTCAGACTCAGGACTTCTAGGATTTTCTCAAGATTGCCCTGCATTTAGATATTACATCATTACCCCCTGAAGGGAAGAACAAGTGGGCTTACTGGTGTCTGATTTCTGAAAGTGACACATCCAATATGAAGTGATGGGTGGAGTCTGGCATGGGAGGACATGTCAGTGAGCACCTATGGAAGGTGTATTCACCTGCCTCGAATTGGGCAGGTTATCCTGTCACCTACTGTTGTGGATCTGGATTTACTGTGTTGAGCACTCAAGCACAACTTTGTAATAAAGTCAGTGTGGTTTACATTATTTAGCATGTGTAATGTGCTAGCTGTTTGGTGGAGAAATGAGAAATTCTGTAACAAGTACATTCCCCAAGAAAATGGGCAATTTTGGTCTCCATCACGAGAGGATCCTGGGCCAAGTTCCCTGCCAAGCATATTTTTCCAGAGCATTAATCTTCTATAAATCACTCAAGTTGATCTCCAGAACTACTTTTGTCCCCATAATTTTCATTTACATAACTCATTAATTAAAAATACAGGAGGAGAAATAAATTTGTTACTGCAGGACACATTCTCTTGACTCTCCATCCATAAAATTATATCCTCTAAACTTTAAGCTTAACTGGGCTCTGAATGAATTTACTAGCCCCCTAGATCTACTGCAAGAAAGAGCTCTAATTTTCTGAAGTCCCTTTTCTATACATGCTTTGTTATCTGATAGACCTAGGTTTGCATGCTCATGTCATGAACATAACTTTGGAAAGTTACTTAAACTCTCTAAACATTAATTTTCTCATCTATAGATTGGCAATAGTAATAATAATTCTTATCACAAGGAATTATTACAAGAATTAATAAGAAAATATATGTAAAGTGTCTGGGAAAGCCCATACCATAATTGGCACTTTTAGTACATATATGACATTCTTTGTTCAACATACAAACCCCATTTCTGTATTTAAGTAATTCTCTACCTTTTGTATCTTGGTGAGAAATAGAAACTGAAGATTCCAAGTACCAGTTTTTTCAGGATTCCTTGCAGCTAGGCCAAGGCACCTGACCTAAGCTTAGCCAATCAGATGCACATACTCTAGTCCTGATGAATCAGATACATCCGCCCAAACTTTGACCTGGGTGATTTACCACAAAGCAGGATGCGGGAAAGTCCCTCCATGGGGTTTAAGTGTTAACAGAACACCCGGCTTGCTGGGGCACCAGGGGCAGCAACATCAGCAGCAATATCTTGTGTCCAGTGCTCATTGGAATGATTCTAAAGCATTATTTGGGCTGTGGTTCTCGCAATGCTTCAAAATGTCAGCTCAAGCCTGGCGGGCTCAGCCAGGTACCATGCCCTTTGATCAGCCCATAAAAATGATTCTTACTATAAGTTAGGGTTTGAGGCACCTGGTCAGAGCCCACTGCACAACCCAACTTAACTAAGACCGTTTTTATTTGCTTCTTGTGTTTCTAGCTTTGATATCTTGGCTCCGTGAGCTCAATTTCATTTTTATTTTCAGGATGATGCAGTGGACTTATTAAAACACACATACTTTTTGTTGTATTATGGTTCATACAGATATTGTCAAATCTCCTCCACTTAAACTATGAACTATTTCATGTATACAGGGTGTACAGAGTGGTACAATGAATATCCAAATACCTCAACTTTCTTTTTACCTTCATGTGACCTTGAGTTTAACCAGATACCTCATTAGAGACTTCAGATTAGCCTTCTCTGTTACTTCCAGTAGGGATTTTATACTGTAGATTAGAAGATCCACTGGAACCTTTCTTACCCTCCCTTGGGAGGGACATATGTATGAAAAGTTCAGAATACAGATTTAAACCTCAAAGTGAACTTGGAGATCCATGAGTAAACTGTGCTATCCCCATATTTTGTGTATAGTTACCTAACCACTGGATGTATGAATTCCTCCTTGTTTGAGTAACTTTTCTTTGTTTTTTTGTTTGTTTGTTTTGTTTTGTTTTTGTGGTACGCAGGCCTCTTACTGTTGTGGCCTCTCCCATTGCAGAGTCCAGGCTCTGGACGCGCAGGCTCGGTGGCCATGGTTCACGGGCCTAGCTGCTCTGCGGCATGTGGGATCTTCCTGGACCGGGACACGAACCCGTGTCCCCTGCATCAGCAGGTGGACTCTCAACCACTGCGCCACCAGGGAAGCCCTTGAGTAACTATTTTTTTTTAAAGTCAAGATAATTTATACAAGGAAAAACATAACATTTCATAGGTATACATTTTGATTAATTTTAACTTACTAGGTATTTCCTTGTAACTAGCACCTAGGTCTAAAAACAACATTGCCAGCATCCCAGAAGTCTTATGTCATATATTTTTCCAGTTGATACTCTCCTGATTAAAAGTAATCAGTAGGCTAACTTCTCATACCATTTTTATGAAGTTCAACAAAGGCAAACTAATATATGGTATCATAAAATAAACTATGTCATGACTGGCTTCTTTGGCTCTAAACTATCTTTGTATAATTCGCTTATAATGTGTCTGTAGTTATGAATCATTATTCCTCATTGCTGTATAGTATTTCATTGTATGATTATAGCTCTATTTATTCTACTGCTGATGGGCATTGGACAGTTTTCAGTTTGCATAGTGTGTTAGTTTTCTAGGGCTGCCATAACAAAATATAGGCTAGGTAGTTTAAACAACTGAAATTTGTTTTCTCACAGTTTTGGGGGCTAGAAATCTAATATCAAGGTTCTGACAGGTTTGGTTTCTCCTGAAGCCTCTCTCCTTGGGTTGCAGATGGCCATCTTCTAGTTGTAACCTCACATGGCCTTTTCTCTGTGCACACTCCCCTATGTCTCTTCTTCTTTTTCTTATAAGGACACCAGTCATATCACATTATGGCACTACTCTTATGACCCCCATTTAACCTTAATTATCTCTGTAAAGGTCCCATTTCCAAAAACATTCACATTGTGGGTTGAGTAACTACTGATGCGTCAAAATGTGACTCCAAAATGTACTGACATAAACCAACCATTTTACTATGATCAGGGAGAAGTGGGGACAGCTTACATATGTTCTATGATATCTGGAGTCTTAGCTAGGAAGATTTAATGGCAGGTGGTGACTCAAATCCTGGGTGCTGGAATAATTTTAAGGTGTACTTGCTCACATGTCTGGTATTGATGCTCCCTGGAGCTGCTGACCAGACCTCTTAGGTGTGGCCTCTCCATGTGGCTTGGGCTCCCTCATAGCATGGCTGCTCTTGGGAAGTCAAACTTCCTCCATGATGGCTCAGGGTTCCAGTCTAGTGATTAACAAATAAGGCAGAAGCTGAATCCCCTCCTATTCTGATCTTCCCTCAGAAGTCATTTCTGCCACATTTTATTAGTTATTAGTTACTCCCAAGCTGCGTAGATTCAAGAGAATTCACAGCATTTTTTTAATAGCAATCCTAAATGACCTCTCTGCAGCTCCTTTTTCTTTTAAACACTTATGGCATGCCCACACAAGCCACTAAGGACCACTTACATTTTGCCTCAGGACAGGTACACTTCAGACTCTCTTCCCTAACATTGACCTTTGAACTTTCCCCACCCCTAACTTCACCTTATTTGTTCACATTGGCTGGTTCGTGTAAATTATTGACCTGAATCTAAACTCTCTCCCTGGTTCTGACCTGACATGACCATGAGGTTCTACTCCTGAAAGCCACCTTTCTGATTCAGGTGTTAAAGCCTCAGGTAAGAGATCT
Organism: Aethalodelphis obliquidens; assembly: GCF_003676395.1. Classification (NCBI taxonomy): domain Eukaryota; kingdom Metazoa; phylum Chordata; class Mammalia; order Artiodactyla; family Delphinidae; genus Aethalodelphis; species Aethalodelphis obliquidens. The sequence goes on from NW_020837993.1 coordinate 3,712,375, forward strand.
GTCCTCATTTGTTTCTCCTAATCCCAGAATACCTCTAGCCCCAATGGGACAAGGCATGAGGACTAGACATAGGGCAGTGGAAATGAAAGAAAAAAAGATTCAAACCTTCAGGAAACTTCTGAAAGCATTATTCACATGGATTTAAGATATTTGACCAAATTTTTCCATTTTAGTAACAGATATTAAGTATAAAATTGATGAAAACCATAGATGAGAGAGAACTCCAGAGTTACATGAGGCAACCAACTACATCAAATTTGCAAACTGAAAGACAAATTATTTCTTCGAGTGATTATTTTCTGAGTTCACTTGCAACCAACATCTGTAGTGCACCCAACTGGTTCTAAATAACAGGATTTGGGATTTTACTGGAGTCAAGATGTCACATTTATCATTTATCATATACATTGTTTATTTTTCAGAGGAATAAATCTGCCTAGAATCAAATGTTTACATTTATTCTTCAGATATTCCTGGCTTAACTATCACCAATGTCTACACCGTAGCATGGATTAAAGACTTTAAAAATCTTGTGCGTTTATATGCAGAATATTCTTTCTTTTCAGGGGACTAGCATTAACAAGGGTACTGTTCTTGGGATCAGGAGTGAGAATCTACCCAGATCCTATAGGGAAAATCCGCTTTATAATTTTCTAAAGCCATAAGTCAGCATATGCTATAATACGCATAACCTGGATTCTTGAAATAAGACACAGCTGAATTCAAACAATATCTACATGAAACTGAATAACTTGATGACATTGTTTTAATGCTCTAACTGGTCAAAGGCAGCCAACAGCTTTATCATAAATTAGGCAGGCTTTTGAGGGAAATTCTTAAAAAACGGCATGTCCACATGTATGGATTGACAGCTGAGCAAATTTCCTGCTGTGCTTTAGAAAGAGGTGCCAGCCAATGAGGTGCTGTCGCAATGACTGAAAACCACCTGCTGATGATTTCTACTCCACTGTATGAAAGTCAGCCTTCTTGTGGATGATCACTGCTGGTAGAGAAAAAACTGTCTCTACACTTGCTGATTGTGGTTAGCTGGTTGAGGAGACTTCGCATCCTGGATCTTAGAAAATTTGTAAGGGTACAAAGATGCAAAGCGACAGGAAGAGGCCAGGGCAACCTGTGACAAAGAAGAACACAACCACTTATTCCACAGTGAGTCAGGGAGGGGATACTAGGTTGGAACACTCATATTTCTTAAAATGCCCTTTGAAAAAAACATGTTTCAGTCAAAAGAACAATGCTCTGACATTTAAAGTACCAAATATTAATTTTCTAGGAGCCATAGTTCTTTTCTTTTGCTTGCATTAAAGAAAAAATATTTGTATGTAACTATAACATTTGGGAATACTCTTACAAAAGAAAAAAATCCATAATTATTTTCATTTTTTAGTATGTCTTAATTTTGATCATGTGAATAAATATTGATATAAAAAGTTACACTCAGAATGGATATAATAATTTATAATTCTTAGTTTAATAAGGTAGTTCAGATATTTACTTGGATTTTTTTCATAATTATTTTTATTAATAAATGTGTAATAGCTCATGTATTTGAGATATATAATATATAACTTATAAAATTTATGAACATTTCTAATTGTGGATACTAAAAACTAATATACAGTAATTGTCCCCAGTTTTTCACTGTCATGGATAAGAGTTAATACATTTTCTTTCTTCTGCAGAATTATTTCTCAAGATAAAATTCTGGGACAGGAATTACTGTGGCAAAAAGCATAAACCCTGTCTGCTGAGTTACTAAATACCTTCTTGCAGATTGTGCATACACAAGTTCCAGGGGTGCCATTCATAAAGCTCCCATCCTTCCCAAAGTTTTACATTGTGAATGGCACCCCCTGCAGGTGTGCAGCACTTAACTTGTGCAACATCATGTAGCAGTTCTGTAATACATCTTGAAATACTAGCCTACTGTTGCGTTACTTTCTCAAGGATTAGTCCAAACAAATCTAAAGGAAAAAAAAAAAGAACAATCCCACTCTCTGTATAACTTGTTTAAAGAGTTAATTAGGAATATAAGAACAGAATATTTAGTAACAATAGAAGTAAAGTTGCTGCATTCCTCTGTAAAACTCATGAGTAGTTGACAATATAGTTCTTAAGATAAATTATTTGGAGAAAATTAATAATTTGTGAATCTGGTTAGAATTTTCAAGGTACAAAAGGATAAACATTTCAAGAAAAATTAAAGGAAGTAAATAAAGATAAAAGAACAAATTTTGACAATATACAAAAACTTTGGTAATGCTTAATAAATATTAATGCTTAATAAATATTTGGTAATGCTTAAAAAATATTATGATGACTTTGAAAACCCTATTAAAATAAATAAAATTTTGGTAAACCTAACAATGAAAAAGTAGAGAAAAATAATAAATAAAACATTTAAAATGAGAAAGGGTAAACAACCAATACAAAAGAGATTAACTTCACATGAACACTACATTAATATATAATAAATCAAAATATATTAAATTTGAAAAAACAATGAATTCCACATCCTATTAAAAAACCATAAATACCAATATGCATGAATGAAATAAAAGGCTTGAACAGACATATGACCAAAAAACAAAATTGGCAAAAAATATTACAGGTTACCAATTTAGAAAAAATCAGAATCTCATTTTTAAATTGTTTCAGACATTCATGGATAAATTATGAGAACATAAAATCTTCCAAGACTGAATCATGAAGAAATAGAAAACCTGAGTAGAGCAATTACTAGTAAGGAGATTGAAAGAGTAATAAAATATCTCCCAACAAACAAAAGCCCAGTATCAGATGGTTTCTCTGGCAAATTCTACAAAACATTTAAAGAAGATTTGATATCTATTCTTCTCAAACTCTTCCAAAAATTGAAGAGGAGTAAAACCTTCCAAACATTTTACAAAATCAGCATTGCCCTTATACCAAAGCCAGACTACAATACCACAGAAAAGAAAATTACAGGACAATATCCTTGATGAATATAGATGCAAAAATCCTCAACAAAATATTAGCAAACCTAACCCAACAATACATTCAAAGGATCATATAACATGATCAAGTGGGATTTATTCCTGGAATGCAAGGATGGTTCAACATCCACAAATCAATCAACATGATACATCACATTAACAAAATGAAAGATAAAAATCATATGATTATCTCAATAAATGCTGAAAAGGCATCTGACAAAATTCAACATCCAGTTATGATAAAAATTCCCGACAAAGTGGGTGTAGAGAGAGGAACTTAATAAAGGTCATATATGACAAACCAGCATCATACTCAATGGTGAAAAGCTGAAAGTTTTTCCTCTTAGATCAGGAACAAGACAAGGATGACCACCCTCACCACTTTTACTCAACATGGTATTGGAAGTTCTAGCCACAACAGTTAGGCAAGAAAAAGAAATAAAAGGTATCCAAATTGGGAAGGAAGAGGTAAAACTGTCACTATATATGAAGAACCCTGAAGACTCCACACACAAAAAAAAGCCTCTTAGAACTAATAAATGAATTCAGTAAAGTTGCAGGAGACAAAATCAATCTGTGGCATTTTTATACACTAGAAATATAATAAACTATCAGAAAGAGAAATTATGAAAACAGTCTGTTTACTATTGAATCAAAAAGAATAAAATATCTAGGAACAAATTTAACCAAGGAAGTGAAAGACAAGTACACTGAAAAGTATGAGACTGATGAAATAAATTGAAGATGACTCACACAAAAATTCAAAGATATTCTATGTTCATGGATTGAAAGAATTAACATTGTTAAAATGTCCATATTACACAAAGTAACTTACAGATTCAATGCAATCCTTATCAAAATTCCAATTTGATATTTCACAGAACTAGAACAAATAATTCTAAAATTTGTTTGGAACCACAAAAGGGCCCAAATGGCCAAAACAATCTTGAACAAGAAGAACAAAACTGGAGGTATCATGTGCTCTGATTTCAAACTAAATTATAAAATTACAGCAGTCAAAACAGTATGGTCCTGACACATAAACAGTCATACACATCAATGGAACAGAACTGAGAGCCCAGAAATAAACCCACACATATATGGACAATCAATTTTTGACAGAGAAGGAAAGAACATACAATGGAGAAAGGATAGTCTCTTCAATAAATGGTGTTGGGAAAAATGGCCAGCCACATGCAAAAGAATGAAACTTGACCACTATTTTATACCATACACAAAAATTAACTCAAAATGGATTAAAGGGCTTCCCTGGTGGCGCAGTGGTTGGAAGTCCACCTGCCGATGCAGGGGACACGGGTTTGTGCCCTGGTCCAGGAAGATCTCACGTGCCGCGGAGCGGCTGGGCCCGTGAGCCATGGTCACTGAGCCTGTGCATATGGAGCCTGTGCTCCGCAATGGGAGAGGCCACAACAGTGAGAGGCCCACGTATTGCAAAAAAAAAAAAAAAAAATGGATTAAAGACTTAAATATAAGACCTGAACCATAAAATTCCTAGAAGAAAACATAGAGGTAACTTTAGTGACATCTGCCTTAGTGATGTCTCTGTGGGTGTGACTGCAAAAGCAAGGTAAACAAAAACAAAAATAAACAAGTGGGACTATATCAAAGCAAAAAGTATCTTTACAGTGAAGGAAATCACCATCAAAACTTAAAGGCAACCTTCTGAATGAGAAAAGATATTTACAAATCATCTGTTTGATAAGGAGTTAACGTCCAAAATATAGAAAGAACTCACATAACTCAATAGCCTCCCTCCCCTCCAAAAAAACCCTTGGTTACAAAATTGGCAGAGGATCTGAATGGACATTTTCCTAAAGAAGATGGTCATCAGACACATGAAAAGATGTTCAACATCACTAATTATTAGGGAAATGCAAATCAAAACCACAATGAGATATTATCTCACACCTGTTAGAATGGCTATTACAGAAAAGACAAAAAATAACAAATGTTGGAGAGGATGTGAAGAAAAAGAAATCCTCATACACCATTGGTGGGACTGTAAACTGATCCATTCACTATGGAAAACAGTATAAAGATTTTTCAAAAAGTTAAGAATAGAACTACCATCTGAACCCATCTATTCCACTTCTGGGTATTTATCCAAAGAACATGAAAACACTAATTCAAAAAGATATAGGGGGCTTCCCTGGTGGCACAGTTGTTGAGAGTCCACCTGCCGATGCAGGGGACATGAGTTTGTGCCCCAGTCTGGGAAGATCCCACATGCTGCGGAGTGGCTGGGCCTGTGAGCCATGGCTGCTGAGCCTGTGTGTCCGGAGCCTGTGCTCCACAAAGGGAGAGGCCACAACAGTGAGAGACCCGCATACTGCAAAAAAAAAAAAAAAGATATATACACCCCATATGTTTGATGCATCATTATTTACAATAGCCAAGGTATGCAAACAACCTAGGCATCCAATGATGGATGAATGAATAGAAGTATACACACACACACACACACACACACACACATACAATGGAATGCTACTCAGCTATGTAAAAAAGTATGTCATCCTGCCATTTGTGACAATATAGATGGACGTTGAGTAAAATAATTCAGATGGAGAAAGACAAATACCATATGATTTCACTCATCTGTGGAATCTAAAAAACAGAGCAAATGAAGAAACAAAATAAAACAAAAACAAATTCATAGGTAAAGAGGACAGATTAGTGGTTACCAGAGGGAAAGTGGGTTGGGGTTGTTTGAAGTGGGTCAATTTTGTGGAGAAGGATGGCAGCTAGACTTGTGGTGCAGATCACTTTGAAGTGTATACAGATGTCAAATTATAATGCTGTGCACTTAATACTCATATAAGTAAAATATTTTTAAAAATTGTTTCAGACATTCAATGAATAAATAATTGCTTGTTATATAAACAAATTGATATCAAAAATGGGATCAGGTTTTTAAAAGTGTTTTTATAAGGCAGATTTCACTGTGATCCCCAAACTTAGAGAGAATAACACATAAATTTTAAATGTGTAATACCTGCAAACTGCCCATTTTATATTACTTGATTAAGACAGGAATCAAAATTGTATATATAGTATGATTTTAGTCATGTAAGAAAAACAAAATTACACATAACAACAAATGAGACCGGGAAGAAAAAATGCTAAAATATTGAGAGTGGTTCACTCTGGATGTGAATGAGTGATTTCTTTTCTTTTTACTCTTCAAAAGTTTCCTAATTCCCACTATGAGTTAATGGAGGATGGAGGGGAAAGCACTGTTATGTACTCTCAAATTGTTATGTTGAAGTTCTAACCCCCAGTACCTTCCTCAGAATGTCACTTTATTGGGAGATAGGGTTTTTAAAGGGATAATTAAGTTAAAATGAGGTCATTAGGGTGGGCTCTAATCCAATATGGTGTCTTTATAAGAAGAGGGGATTTGGACACTCACACATGGAGGAAAGACCATGTGAAGACACAGGGAAATGGCAACCATGTGCAAGCCAGGAGAGAGGTCTAGAACAGATTCTTCCCTCATGGTCCAAAGAAGAACCAACCCTGCTGATACATTGATCATAGACTTCTAGCCTCCAGAACTGTAAGAAAATAGATTTTTGTTGTTTAAGCCACCCAATCTGTGGTATTTTTTTAAGGTAGCTCGAGCAAACTCATACAGGGGCTTTCTTTCTCTCTTCCTTCCTTCCTTCCTTCCTTCCTTCCTTCCTTCCTTCCTTCCTTCCTTCCTTGTCAATAAAAATAATCTCATTGGAGAATATTGAGAAAAAATTTAAAGCCTCTATTACTTCTATAAGTGGGTTTTCATAACACTACTTGTCGTTAACTTGATTGATTGATTGAGGAGAGTGAACTGAATTCCTGGGAGCTGTATTGGTAATGTTAAAATCAGCATTTGGAAACAGCAACTCAGGCTGGGGGAAGCCACTGGGCTAGGTATAAGGCAATTCAGTTTAGGTGGCTTTGAACTTTGTTCACCAGGTAATAAATGTGGGAAGAATCGGGTGAGAGTGCCTTTGTGCCAATAATAGTAAGGGTAGGAATAAAAAAAGAAAAAGTTGTCACCTCCACAAATCAGCTCCTATGTCGCTCAGTGATGTCAAGTTTTTATAGCTGTTTTTTTATAGCTCTAAAAATACCTTTAGTCTTGATACTCCTGAAGGAAAAATAATGTTGTTATTGCCAGGCTGAAACTCTAAATCACAAGACATCTTTATCCCCATTGAATTAATTGTCTTTATAATTCAAGTCTTGGCAGTGACACAGATTTTATAAAATACTATAGTAGAAGTAAAATTTGGTTATGCATAGAAAGAGAATCATACAAGGATCAGGTAGGCTGTTCATATCCTGCAGCAATTCTAAACCTATCAGAGGATCAGACGGGGGACTTTCAAACCAAATGCACTGGTATAAACTTCACTTTCACAAGTAATATGCTCTCTTCCATCATCCCTCCAAATCTACCTTTTATTTTTCATAAGGGCATATTTTCAAAGAAATACTCCTCCACTATAAAGAAAACATCAGTGTGAGCAGGACTGACCCCAGCACTCACTGGGCAGGGAGAGTGGCTGAGACTGCAGAGATGTGGTGAGCACTTCATCCAAAGGGGCGTGGCTCACCCGCAAGAGTGGCCTGTGCAGAAAATCCACCAACTGCTAAAGAGGGAAACATATTTTGGATGGCTATGCAAATTCTCCAAGTTTTTAAATGTTGGCTCAAAATTTTTTAAAGCACCAAGTTAATCACTTCCAGTAACAGGATACAGCTTCTAGTGAAATAAAAAGAGTTCTGCTCTGGAAGTCAGAAGAAGGGAATCCTGGCTCCACCCATTTCTGCTGTGTGGCATTTACTGCATGACTCCAGCAGGGGTAACAAAACAGTGCTGTCTTAGTTTGGATTCTTCTGTAGCCAGAAATAAACTTTAGATTCAGCCTCCGTCACTGGCATGTCCTGGACACCGAGCCAGTATCTATATGTGTGTACGTGTGAGCGGGGGTGTATGTTTGTAGACAAGTATTTTGGGAGTAGTCTTACCTTGAGCCCAAAAGGGTCCTTCACTACCCAAGAAGTAGCTTGGCTTTCATCAGCAGCACAGCTCTTGTTTCATTTCACCTAGCTGTGTCGAGAAGCTTACCAAAAGCTTACGTAGAGACACATAGGAAATGGAGTGCTTAAGTACCTATTTATTTGCAATCCACCTGCACTTAAGGCACTCTGTTATTTTATACTCAACATACTGTACCTGTTCCTTATTAATGATACTCTCTCAGTGAAACATACTGGGGCACTACTGGACTGTTTGGCTGTCAGTTTCAACACCTGCAAAATTCATCAGTTATTTTCAGAGTAAATAAAGCTTCCAGCAGAATGCCTGGTACATACTAGATCTTCAAATAAATGTTTGGTGATCGCAAAGATGCATAAGAAAATCTGCTATCAAAATATGACTTATCAATCAGAGAATATAGAAAAAGCAATAGCTGATATTTAATACCTATTCCAAACAATGAACTTAGAATAGAGACTCTTTCATAATAAAGTTACTATATATGACCCAAATAGATACTAAAATCAGCATGGATCAAGAGAAATATCACCTTAACTTCAGTCTTTAAAAAAAACCTCACCATCATCTTATTGTTTATTTATAATTATGGCAAAATATACATAACGTAAAATTTACTACCTAAAAATCTTTAAGTGTACAGTTCAGTGGCATTAAATACATTCACATTGTTGTGCAACCATCACCACCATCCATCTCCAGAACTTTTTCATCTTTAAAAACTGAAACTCTGTACCCATTAAACAAGAATAATAATCATTAAATCATAAATCCCCATTGGAAAAAAAGGCAAAGTTGTCGTTATTTGTGGATAGCATGATTATATACATAAAAACTATAATAATACGCTAAAATTATAAATAAGCATTTATTAAAATGGCCAGATACAAAAGAAATGCTCAGAAACTGATAGCATTATGATATATGTATAAAATTCAACTAGGAAGTATGATGACAAAATGGACTATCATTTACAAAGTCAATGCTGTAAAGTACTTAGAAGAAATCTTGAGGAAAAATGACATGTACATTTAAAATATAACCGAGCCTTCTTAGGAGAAATTAGTCATTTCTAAAAGTGAAGATTCATATTTTTAAATAAGCAGAGCATGTTAATGCATACATTTAAAACAATTCCAATCAAAATTCCAACCAAACATTTAAAATTGGTGAGACATATTTTCAAAAGATGGTTCAAAGTAAGATCATTGTAGTGGTCAGGATCTGTAAAGAGGGCATGTAGGGGGCCCTAGCCTACTAATATTAGAATATGTTATAAAACCAAAACTATTGCAGTATGGCACTGGCACCAAAATTTAAATATAAGTTTTCAGAAATGGATCAATACATGAAACATTGCATAAGTACTTTAAATGTTCAAATAAAATAAATGAGAAAGAATTGTTAATTAATAATGATGAGATAGCAAGTTGAAGGAGGAAAGAGTGAGTTTGTAGATTTATACATTATGCTATACAACAAAATAAACTCTGGCTACATTGAAGGGCTAAATAGATTTTTTTTTAATTGAACTATAGTTGATTTTAAATTTTAGTTTTAAAAATGTACAATACAATAAAATGTTAAGCAGGTAACTGGGGAAATGATCAAGACCCTTTCAACATGAATCTGAAAAAAAAATCACTAGACAAAAGAATGACTATTTCAAATACATAAAATATTAAAAATGCATTAATCTGATAATGAAAAGTAAAATTTATGCCAAACTTTGCACTAAGTTTGTTAAAGCAAGAAATTAATATTTGCAACACACTAAGAGCCCATTCAATTTTATAAAGGAAGCAGGAAGACTCCATAAATAAATAGACCCAGATAAAAGCAAATAATATTTGAGTGTTTTCACTGAGCCAATCATTCATTTATCTTACATCATGTAATCCTCACCAAAATTCTATGAGACTAGAGATATTAATAACTCAATTTTATAGACATTAACCCACTCGATCCCAGAGACATAGAAAGCAGAGTCTAGAACTTTTGCTTTAACCACCACTCTTGTTTTTTTCCTTTAGGTGTTCCAAAACATTAAAATAAACAGCATAAATGATCAAAAACCTTCTACAATTCATTGACTTAATATTCATTGAGCATCTATTTTATACCAAGCTCTGTGCCAGGCACCTGGAATTAGAGACAGATCGAGATACTCTCAGATGTCCAGTGGGGGAAACAGGCAAGTAAAATAACGACTAAAAATATGTTATGTATAACCCACTGTGCAAATTAAAGCAACATTGGAGGCACCATTTTGATGGCCAAGCCAAAATTTGAAATAATAATAGTTGAAAACCTTGAAGAATTGATATAAATTTTTAATAAAGCAATATACAATTATATATTAAGAACTTTAGAATGTTTATTCCCTTTGACTCAATAACCTCTCTTATTCTTGGAAGTTCATCCTGAAGAAATAATGTATCAAAAGGAAATAAAAGTATCTTTCACTAATTAACTTTTCAAATATTTATTTTTGCCTACTGCCTATACTCAGATTCTGTGCTAGGATCTGGGGAAATGAAGATAAACAAGAAGTTCATTCCACAGAAGTCTTCATTTCAGCCCTCATAGTAATAGAGAAAAATGGAAACAACCTTAATGTCCAATAATGGAGGGTTATTTTACACATTATAATACATTTACTTGCATATATATAGCAAAATATGAAAATTATATTCCAAAATCACATAAGAATAAAGGTCATTTTCAAGATACAATGCTAATTTAAAAATATTAAATTTTGTATACAGTTCTGTTGTTGTAATAAATATTTATTCATAAAAGCAAAAGCTAGAAAAGTATATGCAAATAAGAAAAGTGGTATTAGGGTTTGAGGATTATGGATGATTTTTGTTTTACTGCTATTAATATTACTTCTATATAGCTTTTTCAATGAAAAACAGAAAGAGGAGAAAGTATTCATATGCCAAAAGATTGATCCTGGAAGAGATTAATAACTGATTACAAAGGGGCTTGGAAACATGAAGTTCATGTAACAGCTCACAGAATAACAAACCAGAACTTGCAAGATATAAAGGGAATGATATTCCTGCCTTATACAGACAGACAGTAAAAAGAGATGCTAGAAGATGGAATAAATGCTGTACTAAAATCTCATTCCATATAAAACCATAATTACTCTGAAATTACTGGCTTCCAAAGTCCCACTAACACAGTACTTGCTAAGTGTTGTCAAATATAATTTTAGTCAGGATTCCCAGGGTCAAGTATTCAGCAAAAAAATATGTTTTAATACACTTGTAAAAATGATACAACACTTCAGTGATTCTTGGTCCCTTTGAGTCTTTCTCCTACCTCCAGTTATCCAGCCCAATTATGTGCTCTTAAATCAACTGACCTGCCACTTTGAAAGCAGGAATCCTGGTCGCTCTGGCTTTTTTATTGAACCACATACCCCTCTGCTGCCTTTCTGGTTCCTGGAAGCTTGATATTCTTGAGTCTGACCTTCTGTCAACAAGAAAGAAGCAGTGACAAAAATAAGAAAAAGTTCCCCAATGCAGGGTCTAACATGGACTTCCCTCATTACACAAAACGAACATTCCTTGTGAGCAGAGGAAATAAAAAAGGCTGAGCAAGAACACAGTTCTTCAGGGACAAGTTTCTTCCCCAACCTAAGTGGTGAGGAATGAGTTCAACAAAGAAAAACTGAATGCCTCTGTGAGGTTCTGGGAGCTACACAGCTGCTTCACTAGATGTCAAAGTCAGTTGTGGACTTAAGTGTAGGTTTCATGACATCCAGCACTTCGCTCCTGTAAACAGGAAAACAGTCTGCAGCCTGACCAGGGGCTGTGGCCCTTATGAAAGTACTGGCAACATTAACCCATCACAGCCACTGTAAGATGTTAACCTCTGTGTGGGTTCAGTTTCTGCTCTGTACTGTTTTTGCAGTTGGAGTGATGCTTGGTTCCATAATTCCAAATTATATCTGTATCTTCCCCAAATCTATCTACATTGACTTATCTGTTCTTGTATCAGTTCAGAACAGCCTTGATTGTTTTCCCCTTCGATTAACATTGCATTTGCCATAGACACCTCACTTTTGCCTCAGATGAGGACTAGTGGACCCCTCATAGTGATGCTCATAGAGCAACACTGCTTGGCTTCAACACTGCTCTGTCTACTGCCTCTGCCCTCATACCTCCCCCACTGGAAATTATGATAGGTATTCATCATTTCTTGGTTCTCTTGAGCTAAAATCGGCTATTGCCTCACATAATGCACTTGCCTTTCATGGTAGAATCCACATGGCCAGTATCCTAGAGAAGTCAACCACCAAGGAGGCTTTCATAAGGCTTTTGTGGGATTTCATTTTATATTTTCCACTATAATTTATACTCTGTTCTCTAGTTAACCTACCAAAGATCCATGCCAGAGAAGACCTGAGAAGATTAGCCCAGGCAAATAATCATAAGGCTTTTATGGGATTTCATTTTATATTTTCCACTATAATTTATACCCTATTCTCTAGTTAACCTACCAAAGATCCATGCCAGAGAAGACTTGAGAAGATTAGCCCAGGCAAATAATCAAGGCTACATGGTGTCCTCAGATCCCACCACAAATCTTGTAATACAGGCAGCATTAGAACTCAGATTCTAATTGGTACTCTAGTGCTCATATCCAATGCAAAAAATTTTAGTCCCTAAGATACGTGAGCAAAGATATTTCCAACACAATACCTAGAGATTTCTTCCTCAGGTGCTTGGTTATTTCAATTAGTCCAAGATGATCTGGTAATATCAAAGCTTCCAAATTGCCATGCTAAACTCAATGGGTGGGTATCCTTTATTTTTGCATTCAAGACAGAAGTGAGATACACATGAAGCAAGGGAGATTGGAATAGGGAAGAAGGGCTCAAGATGGTGTGTGTGTGGGATATAGCATTTGCTGAGTTCGATGATATAAATTTTCCACCTTGGCCAATTTCAAGCTACTGCCACTATGAAGTCGACCAGCTTGCCAAATATTTGAAAATTAGCTCTCTCAAGCCACTTTTGAGCAGACTCCAGCACAACACTATCTCTGCCTGTCCTCCTTTCTATGAATTACCACCTGAAGATATGGCTTTGGCTCTCACATACTTGCATAATACTGTTGTTTTGTTGTTCTACTTGTTTTTGATTGCCCACAACTATTTTTTGCAGTCCCACTGATATGTAAAATGTAAGTAAATTACTTCTTGGCTGAGGTATGGGTATAAATTCTAACATATGAAAGAAGAGAAATTCTTGTGGCTATACCCTTTCAAGTATTTCTCCTCCAGCACTTTCTGGCATATGGCCTGATGGAAGGGAAGAGCTCATAAACATAGATTGGGAAATATGGTAATATTTTGATTTATAAATGATTGTGAAAGCTTCTCTCTGTGTCAGGCTTGAATGCATAAAATGTCCTATGATTCTTCCAGTCAAGAAATTGTATTCCTTTAGGATACAGAAGGACTGCAAAACACCATGACAATTAAAGTAAGAGATGAAGAGGAAAGAGGGGAGCCCTGGTGACCACAACAATGAAAACAAAAGCAATATACTCTATATTTTATGGATGTTATGATGCACTTGCACACACATCCTCACAGTTCCGGGCATTGCATTTTAAGAGGCTTTGATAAATGGGAGCACATTCAGAGGACACCAATAACAATAAGAGATGCTCACACTTCTGAACTCTTTACAATGGGGCCATGCACTCTACTGATGGTATTACATGTTCAATTTTATTTAATTCTTCCAACTCCTAGGCTCTTACAGAAGAGGAAAATCACAATTGGATTATGATTTGTAATTTCTCCTCTATTGTATATTTAGTAAATGGTAAAGCTGACAGTCTGAACTGTCAGTTCAGGACTAGGCAGTCTGATTCCAGAAGTTGTGCTCTTAAGCACAAGTTTCATTAGCACCACCCCCCTCCCCTGCTAGATTGAGGAATTACATCTATAAGTGTCCCAGAAGGAAGCATTAGGAATATAGGGTAGAAGATGCAAAAAGGCTGACTTAGCGACAGTAATAAGTTTATCTTTCTCTTAGCAAGGCCTTTAAGTGGAAGAGGCCATCTTGGGACACCATGATTTCTCATCATTGGAAGTGCCCAGACAAAGACTGGATAACAGGTGTGGGATACTTGTAGAAAGAATGTGGATTAAGAGGTATAATTTGGATTGAATAATTTCTCTGTGCTATCCAATGCAGTAGTCGCTATCCACATGGGACTATTTAAATTAAAATTAAAGTTACAAATTTAGTTCCTTAGCCACTCTAGCCACATTTCATGTACTCAATAGCCACATATGACTATGGCTACCATGTTGGATGGTGCGGACATATAGAACATTCCAAGCATCACTGAAAGTTCTACTGGACAATGTTGTTCTAAACTATAAAATCTACCTCTTAAAATTCTATCTGCCTTTGAGAAAAGCAGGATGAGTAACTATCTTGATTTCATATATGAAGAAATTGAAAATGAGAGCTTTATTTTCTAGTCTAAGTGTTAACATTTCACGATCCCCTGATGCCTACACATACCTTGCTCCTCGCCAACAAATGCCTTTCCACTGCTGGATCTGCTGAGGCTGTGGGTTGTACACTCAGGCTCCCTCCATCATTTCCAGTGCTTCCTCTTTGTGGCCACAGGAGAACTTGGCATTGTACTGTTTGGTGCATAGATAATTATCAGTTATTTCTGCCTCCCCTTTAATTTGCTCACAGAGCATTTCCTGGAAAGATCTTTGAAAGCAATTGGGCCAAAACACTGTGTGTGCAAGAAGAGGAATTATAGTGGCTGGGAGGAAGATAAATTATGATGTCAGCTTGATTACAGTGCTGGTTACTGCTCAATCAAAACTTTGGGCAAAAGAGCCTTTCCATGGGAAATCTATTTATAGATCACCTAGCACAGTGTCACCTGTTGACTGCCAAGGGTGTAGCAAAGGAAGTCCTGAGAGATGACTTGAGGTCAGCCTGGTAACGGTACAGGGCAGGTGGACTTCTAGGGTAGGCTCTGGCCTTGCAGAATGTCCTCAGTTCAGCACAACTGAAATGTATTCACCTCAACAATCAAGTAACTGATTTGAGAAAGAAGGTATTCAAGACCTGACACCTGATATGCTTTCTGGTTACTCAGTAAATTCATTCTGATCCATTACTAACTGGTAGACTTTCTGGTGGGTTCTGACCTTTATTTATAATGTCTTAACAAGATACAAGTCAGGTGTAACCACTTTGGGGTTGTATATGCTTTAATTCTGGATAACTCTCAAGAAGGAACACTCATGAAGTCCTCTCTGTGTCAAGCATTGGGTTGGCCAAAGAGTTCGTTTGGGCTTTTCTGTAAGATGTTACAGAAAAACCCAAACGAACTCTTTGGCCAACCCAATACATCTACACATCTTATCCTATTTAATTTACAATGACAATGCAAGTTAGTTAATATTATTATCCCAATTTTATAAATGAGGAGGCTGTGGTAGAATAAGCAGCGGACTGAGAAGTTACACCCAGGTCTTCAGATTCTAATTCTAGAGTTCTTTCCACTAATAAACTAATACTTCTCAGGTGAAAGGTGGCATAACCTCTCAATTTGAATGGCCAATTTCTGGATTCCCAGGACATCCCACTATATCGCATTAGTATTTCACCAACTTCCTTCCTCTTTATGTCTCTAATAATGTCTTCAGTAGCAATCATACTGAAATGCTACCAATACATAAGTTGGTCATTCTTTCCTCCTATGTTTGCGTATAACATTTCTCTCACCTAAAAATGTATTCTGCCTTCTCTCATAACTCTTTATAAATCCCTTACTGGCGAGATCATTTCAATAATCTTGTCATCTCAAGAAAGGCACCTGGCAAATGCCCACAAAACATGAATTACGAAGGACTGCTGGATGAACACACATTTCCTTTGAACTTATTTATAAAGCTGTTATTATATCACTAATTAGTTTTCATGGCCCAGGTCTTCTAATGCGTGCATCTTGTGTACCTTTAATTGTGTTTCCCTTTGTTACCTTCGAACGTTGGTTCTTCTTTGCTACAGTATAATCACATTTTTGACCCAGAGAACGTCCAGGGTTTGAATTTAGGATGAGAGATTAAGTTGTCTAAACAAGTTGGTTCTTTTAAAATTTGAAGTCTAAAGCTTTTGTTTTTCCTAACCACCCATCTATTTTAGTGCCCTAGCAGAGTTATAAATTCAAATTCATACTACTTATTACATTCAGTATCTCTTTCTTCAATAACCATAATGACTCGACCATTAAGAGACACACCAAGCCAACCACTTGGATGTATACACTACATTAACTACACTCTATTTCCATCATATGAATTATTATCAGAGGCAGAGAGTAAGTTGGGGAGCACTAAAAATAAATTGTCATCATTATAAGCCATTATAATAAGTTATTCAATTTGATGAATAATCTTACTTTGACCTCACATCACATGTATCTTTCAAGGAGCTGATAGACTCCATGGTATTTACTAAATACCTGAAATTCACTAACGCCCAGTATATGGAAACCATGAAGTCTTCACAGAATGATACATTTGGGCTGAGCATAATCAATAGTAATACGTGAAGAGTGTCCTGAAGGGTAAAGAGGAATCCATTTTGAATAAATGAATCTTGAGAAATTGAAGGTTATCCTTTTAAGTCATGAGATCTTTTTTTTTTTTAATACAATGCCAAAATATCTGACACGCTTCTTTGCCTAAGAAAATAGGGTGGCAGGTAAAACAAAGTTTACTTTGTCTTCATGAGTTAGGGTAACTGTTATGAACATCAAGTAATGCCCACACAGGCAAAGTATGTATAACCAAACAGAGCATGGATTTGGATTCAAAGAGACCTGGATTTAAATCTTTGCTTCATCATTCAGCATGATTTGGGGTGCAAGTAACTTAAAACCCCAACTCATGTACCTTACACAGTAAAGAAATAATTTCACATCAAGAAGTTGGGAGGTAAGGTGGTTTCAGAGTCAGTTAAATTTTCACTTCAGGAAGTCATCACAGAACCAGATTCTTTCTGTCTTTTTTCTTAGTCATACTTAGTACTTTGGATTTGTCCTCAGGCTACAGCTGGACATTATGACAGTTGCACCTGTCACAGTCAGCCACAGTAGCATCCAGGAAAAGGAGAGATTGTTTCTTCTTTAGGTCTTCTTTTAAAAGGGACACAACCTTTCCCAGAAGCTTCAGAGCAGCCTTCTCCTGATGTCTTCTTATGTTGAATTGGGTCACATGGATATCCCTTAGCCAAACACTGGCAGGGGGACGGGATTATCAGGATTGGTTTAGAACGATCAGTATTTATCCCCTGGGCTGAAGCACATGGAGGGGGGTAAGCAAACTTGGGGCTGTGCAAAAAGAAGGAAGGATGGAGTGAAAGAAATAAAACCTAGTCACTAGTTGTGAGGTCTTGGGCACATTACTTAACATCTTTAAGTCTTAATTTCTAAATCTGAAAACTGGAAATAATACCTGTATCTCACAGAAGTCTAAGAATTAGAAAAGGTAACCTTTTCCCATGGACTGGCACATAAAGACACTAGCAGTTTATTTTGTATAATTGCAGTCTTTACTATATTTCCCTGTTCATCTTTTTTCTGCCTTCTTCTTTGTGAAATGTGCTATTCCCAGTCCCTGGTTTTTGGTACTCTCCATGAACTTGCATCTTGCTATTTATCACCGCTTTTTGATTTGGGTTTTCTGTCACTCATTTTCCTCCTCTGCCTTGTCAATTTCTTTTTTTGTTTCTTTCTCTTTGTCCAGACTCTAACTTTACTGTACCTTTCTATTTCTAAGTATTATAATTTGTGTGCATGTGTCTATTTAACATATATTCATGGGGGCTTCCCTGGTGGCGCAGTGGTTGAGAGTCCGTCTGCTGGTGCAGGGGGCGCCAGTTCGTGCCCCGGTCCAGGAAGATCCCACGTGCTGCGGAGCGGCTGGGCCCGTGAGCCATGGCCACTGGGCCTGCATGTCCGGAGCCTGTGCTCCGCAGCAGGAGAGGCCACAACAGTGAGGGCCCCGCATACCACAAAAAAAAAAAAAAAAAAAAATTGATATAAAAAGATATATCCATGGCTCATAAGGGAGAGAATTTCTTCTGCTTAGCCAACAATTTCAGACCCTGGGAGAACCTCACATTTATTTGATGGCTGTATAATTATGTCTTTAATACTATATTTGAAATCAGAATTGGTTGATAAACAATCAATGGAGATAAAACAGAAAGTGGAGAAAAACAGAAAGAACATTCAACACACATTCCAGGTTCACTATGCTAAATTCCAGGTAAAGGCAAATGTGAAGCATAGAAAAAGCAAAAGAAATGCTGAGGAATGGTGAGTTTGTACAAAGAAATAGTGAGCAATATGATAGAAAATGCATTGTGAGGACACATTTGGAGAATTTTGAGAACCATGCTAAAAAGTTGGGACTTCATATTTTGACATGAGGCAGGGGACAGAGTGGGACCATTACATATTTTAATTAGAGGTGAAATATGAAGAAAACATGATTACAGAACTCAATATGGCAGTAGTATAAAAGAATAACTGGAAGGAATACAAAATACTCCAACCGAGCCAGTAGGAGGCTATCAGGCAGGTTAGGCTAGGTTATGCTAAAGAGACAACTCCAAAACTCTCATGACTTAAAACAAAGACACACACACACACACAAACATTTGTTTCTCACTCATATGAACTGTTCATTACCAGGAAGCAGGGAACTCTGCTCTTCATATTCACACAGGGATCCAGCTGAATCCAGCTGATAGTGAAGCTGAATCCAGCCTTTTTACCCCGACACCAAATCAAACCTCAGAGAATTTTGAGTGAAGTAGAAAAGAAAAGCTTTACTGCTTTGCCAGGCAAAGGGAGCCACAGCGTGCTAATGCCCTCAAAACTGTGTGTCCCAACCTGGAGGGGGTAGTGAGAAGTTTTATAGTGATTGTTCAAAGAAGGCATGATCAGCTTGTGGACATTCTTCTGGTTGGTTCGTGGTAAGGTAAGTGGGAGTGAGCACCATCAACCTTCTGCTTCCAAGAGGTCTGGAGTCTGCATGCTTGTGGGCAGCATACGATTAACTTCTCCCACCTGGTGGGGGTTTCAGGATCTGCAAAACAGCTCAAAGATATTGGTCTGTATATCCCTTGAGGGGAAAGCAGGACCCTGCCCCAAGGCTGCACTATTGTTTCTTTTGACTGCTCCTCCCTTGTCTCTGCATCCCCTTCCTTCCCTAATTAGCAACTGTTTGAACCTACCCCTTGGAACTCAGGGAAGGTCATGGAGGCTGAATAAAGCCTATTTCCTGTAATCAAGAAATGGGGGACACAGAAAGGTTTTTGTACCCAGGAGCCCCACAGGGTCCTGCTCAGTTTCAATAGTGATGGTGGTACTACTATCTTAAACTTTGACAATTACCATGACAAAGCCAAAGAAAGCTCTGGAGGGTCATACACCAACAACTAAGTCTTTGGCTCTGAAGTGACTCACACAGTGGTGTGTTGGAGTCAGCTTATATGGTCTCACAAGAGCCCAATGTGTACACCTCTTCCCAACTCCATACTCAGCGGCCTCAAGTTGGTAGCTTGAAATCAGCAATAGCAGCAGTATTTGCACCAGAAAAATAAGCTAGTGCTACAAATCACACTCCCCCTCCACCCACCACCAAAAAAAAAACAGTTGTTAAATGGTCACCAATACATTTCTTGATTCACTTCACTTTCACTCGCAATTCATTGGCAAAACTATTCAGGCTCAACCCAAACACAAAGAGATTGAGAAGCCAATCTTACCATTTGCCTTGTAGGCAGAGAGCCAGAAATATTTGGTGAACAGCAGCAATGATAACCAGAGAATAATGCAAACATCCAAATATTCATTCATTTATATATTCATTCAATAAAGGAATATTTCAGACTTTAACCTAAGAACCTAACCTAAGAATAAAAATGAGAAGCAGAAGACTTTTAAGCATGGGTGGCATGGTAGTTATCAATTTATTGCCTCTCAGCTCCTAATCCACCCTTTATTTCCCTCCTTGGGATGCTAGAGATGGATCTTGTAAACCATTTCTCCTTTGCTAGTAGAGATTGCAGATAGATACTGCATAAGGAAAGGGCTTCTTCCTGAGTCTGGTATGATTTCTCTATCTCTTTATCCTGCTGTGCTCATCTCACATGAGAGCTACCAGTGGAGCTCATGCCCAGAAAGTTTCAGAGGCACCCCCAAGGGTAGCTTTCTAGCAAGTTCCAAGAATGCCTCAGCCAATTTCCCAACATGTATAGCAGCATCCTCTGCAGGTGTCTTCCTGGTGGCTTTCTAGTATACTGATGACCTAGCCAGATCCCCAGTGAGTTCAACAGCATCCTCCAGAGCAGCTTCCCACTAAGTTTTTCTAACACACCAGTAGATGGCTTCCTGCCTGCCAGCCTTAATCTGGCAGTACCTCAACAGAAGACTAGCTTGCCAGTTCCACCCCACAGTTCTCTGCCTGCCAACCTCAACCCACCAATAGTGGACCAGCTCTAGTCAAGGCAACCCAGTGAATTTATTTGCCATCTGGTGAGCTGCAACCATATCCTTATCCTCCCCACTAAAATTGAACTCTTGCTCTTGGGGAGGAGAACTCTCTACCAAGTTTGGGAACTCCCCTGCAGCCTTAGGGTGTTCTTTAATATTTATCCTCTTTTAATAGCTAATTACCTGTACATAGTTAACAGTTCTTTATTTTAATCCTTCCCAGTTCAAATCACCATGTGGCTTTTGCCTTCTGACTGGACCCTAATACAGGTGGGAAAACTAAACTTAAAAAAGATAATTTAGGCTGCTGTGCAGAGAACAGCCTGGAGTTGGCCAAGGGTAGAGACGGAGAGACTGGTTAAGTGACAGATTATGGTTAGTCAGATGGGCTCAAATGATGGCAATGCCAATCAAGAGATATGGACATATTATAGATGTTCTTAGCAGATAAAATAAGTAAGTCTTTGTAATGAGTTTGAGTGGATGAAGGAAAGAGAAGAATTGTGCTGTCATCCACCAAGTTAGAGGACTCTGAGAGAAGAATAGATTTGGAGAATCACCAAAATGAGTGGTTTTGGACTTGTTGAATTGGAGATAACTTTGAGTCACCTAAGTGGAGATGTCAAGCCAGCAGTTGGATTGATGCGTCTGTAGCTCAAGGGAGAGTTATGGACTGAAGATATAAATTTGTGTCATCTGGAAATAATAGTATAGGTGTATAGGTTAGGGTAGATGTTTTTGCTTGTCCAGCATTCCTTCCTCCATATTATTTACCCACAAAATTTTTCTTTGCAGAACCACTCCTTTCTTTAAAATTAAAGTATAGTTGATTTACAATGTCATGTTAGTTTCAGGTGTACAGCACAGTGATTCAGTTATGTGTGTGTGTGTGTATATATATATATATATATATATTAATTACATATACTATATATATACTCTTTTTCAGATTCTTTTCCCTTATAAGTTATTATAAAATATTGAGTATAATTCCCTGTGCTATACAGTAGATCCTTGTTGTTTATCTATTTTATATATAGTAGTGTGTATATGTTAATCCTTAACCTCCTAATTTATCCCTCCCCTCCCCTTTCCCCTTTGGTAATCATAATTTTGTTTTCTATGTCTGTGGGTCTATTTCTGTTTTGTAAATAAGTTCATTTGCATCTTGTTTTTAGATTCCACATATAAGTGATATCATATGATATTTTACTTTCTCTGTCCGGCTTACTTATTCCGGCATGAGAATCTCTAGGCCCATCCATGTTGTTGAACATGGCATTATTTCATTCTTTTTTATGACTGAGTAATATTCCATTTTGTGTGTGTGTGTGTGTGTGTGTGTGTGTGTGTGTGTGTGTGTATGCATTTTCTTTATCCATTCATCTGTCTATGGACATTTAGTTTACTTCCACGTCTTGGCTATTGTAAATAGTGCTGCAATGAACATTGGGGTGTATGTGTCTTTTTGAATTATAGTTTTGTTCAGATATATGCCCAGGAGTGGGATTGCAGGATCATATGGTAACTCTATTTTTAGTTTTTTAAGGCACCTCCGTACTGTTCTCCATAGTGCCTGCACCAATTTACATTCCCACCAGCAGTGTTGGAGGAGAACCACTCCTTTTTTAAATGGACATTTCTGGTGCAGCATCACAAAGCAATAAATATTATATTCCAAAGGGGTTGTTAGGCTGTATGCAAATATGTGAAGGAAGTAGTCAAAAACTAGTCATACAATGAAACCCCTCACCTATTTCAAAGGTGTACAAGTGTATTCTGCAGGGAGGTACTATCTCTTAGACCCAAGCTTGGTGATAGGGATCCAAATAGAAGATTCACAGAAGATATTTAAAGATAATTTTGGAATGTTGGGAATCTCAAATAGATGAGTGATGCCTCCTCTTCACCATAGGTCAAGAGAGAGAGCTTAATATGTGTCCCCTCAATGTAGATGGAGAGTTAAACAGTTGTCTGAGATCCGACTCATGCGTTATAAATCTAAAGGTTGAGAGGCTGGTGGAAATAGCCTGTGAGAGCAATATGGAAGCAAAAGGACGGGGGCTACTACAGAGGACAGCTGGAGTGGAATCACCTTAGGGCCTGTCTGTGAGCCATTTGCATGCGTGAATAGATCTTTGCAGAAAGTTGTGGAAAGTATCATCAGATGTCTGGGTGCTAAGGAAAGAGGAAACAACCAGAAGAGATGGAAATGCACCTGTCCTGAAGGTTAGAGATCCCCAGTAATAAGGGGAAATAATGAGGAAAATAGTATAGGTGAAAATGGAGGGTTGTAAGCATAATAGTAGCACATTTAGGGCATTCCTATCTACTGGCACCTATTTATTCTAGAAGGTAGGGGATAGACCATATGCTGCGAAGAGTTTGTGAGTGTTGGTTAAGAGGACCGGGGATATTAGGAGAGTGGTGGTGTGTTCAGTAAAACTAAGAACTCTGCAGGAGATCAGTCATGTTCAAATTTGAAGGAAGTGGCCATACTGAGATGGTTTTTCACAGTTCAGCGCTGGTGAGTCATCCATGAGATGACAGAGATCCCTGAGGGTCAAGGCAGAGCAGGTGAGGGAAGTCTCAGTGGGAAATGATCCATTTTGAAGACCCCACACTCTGCTCCTCAGCTTGCGAGGAGCAGGTCCAGGCTCCATTAACATCTGGCTTCTAAAGGCTCCTTGATTTCTCCTTGCACCTGCACCCAGTATGAAGACTCCCTTTCCTTCATATTTTGCCCCAAAAGGATTTAGGCATTTTCTAAAAGAAACTTTTAGTGGAGAGAATGAATGACAATAACAAAAATTCCAAAAGTCTAACAATAGATGTTTTCAGAGTATAATCTGCTCATTGAAATTAAAATGTAACTAGAGTTCTGAATGCAAATAAGAGCAGCCTGCAGTCGTGGCCCACAGAGGCTCTGCTTCATCTTCCTTAACGTATGTACTCTTATTTCTCTGGTCTGCTTGCTTCGTCTTAATCATATCCATTAATAGATTGGTAAGGCTGTTTCTACTGGTTGGTGAAGTGATGATTCCTCTCCAGTTGTTCTAAAATAGAATTAAGGTCTCACTGGGGGCACACAAAGAGACATATTATGAAAGGAAATTAACAATCCTCCATCAAATCACTAAAAACTTTGGTTAAATGTCTCAGAGATCTACAAAAGAAAGTATTCATATATGCATTTTCCCCTGGTGTGTATTTTTTGTGTGTTTTCCACAATGAGCGTATATTACATTTTCCATAGGTAAAAATAAATTGCATTTCAAAGTAATTAGAAAAAAATACGGTGCTTAAAGATTCATCTAACACAAAACAGAGTAATCAGGTTATCCTGTGCAGAAAATTGCATTCTTGATTCTGGAGTTTTGTGCATTTTCCATAGGTCATCCAGGATATATGTCAGAGCAGTCTATTATTTCTTGTATTATTTGGGACATACACCATTAGAAAGACTTGCAAAAAGCTTTTACTGATTAAATATTTACCAGTAAACACTTGACAACAACTCAACTACCTCTTAAGCATTCAAATAAATGGTGCAAGTGTCCCAGAGGGGAGAAACACAAGGAAATTATAAGAGACAGCATTTCTAGCAACTCCCTTCCTGCATCCTTTATGACCCTTGGAAAACTAAAGAATATCTGGTCTGCAATATATTTCACACCTTTGCCTTCAAAGCTCAACCTTCATCAACACAGAGCAACAAATTTGCCATTTTTGGAAAACTAAGATAAAGAGTTGCTCCAAAATACAAAAAAATAAAAAATAAATTCAGGAGTTCTACGAAGATCCCACCAAGAAACCCTTCATCCATCCACTCAACATGAATAAATTGGGTACATACACTCTATTAAGCGATATATTTGCTACTAGGAGACTGAGAAAATAAACATCACCCTTATATATTTTATATTTGACTTATATTTATATATATGACTTATATTTTAGTAGGAAAGATAACATATGCACACAAACAATTAAAACAACACAAGGGAGCCTGTAACCAGTGTCTTAGGAGATCTTCAAAGAAGGTGCCAGGAATAGGAAGTAATCATGTCCTACTGGGAGGGGCCAGAGAAAGTTTCAATTCAGAAATGATGTAAGAATTGAATTTGGGGATATTGTTTCCCAAAGCAGGCTCTTACGGCAAGCAGGTGAGGCATTCAAGTATGAGCAGGAAGATAAGCAGGAATCAAATTCATGTTTTGAGAGGACCTGAAGCTTATGCAGTTATCACAACCCTATTTGAGAAAAGAGATACCAAACTTTGTTTTCTTAAATACTAGGAACCTTCCAGGTACATGATGGTCCCTGAAGCTTAAGCTTCCTTAGCCTCACGGGTACATGAGGCCAAGTTTGTTGGGTCAAGCAGACTGAGGGCTAGTTGGTCTCTGTCACTTATTATCTATATGATTTTAGGCAAATCACTTCATTTTTCTAAACATCAGTTTCTTCAAATAATACCTACTTTATCTACTTGTAGAGTTGAAAATAGCAACACAATTTTCCTTTTGGGGAACCCTACTCTCAGCCAACTTGTCAGGGTCTACCTTGCACTTCATGGGTTGATTATATCGCTTGGCCCCTGAAATAAACACACCCCATTGGGCATGTGGCCCAAGTCAGGCCAATCTGGACTGACATCTCCCTCCACCCTGCCCCCAGGATATTGCTGTAACCAACAGGAATTCTTTTTCCATTGGGGCTGCTAAACTAATAGAACATAAGCCTAGAGCAGCCAGTGGCCAATTGGCTTCCACAGAGGGAGAGCTTGAAGCCAACACAATGGATGGCAGAGCCCACAGACAGAGATAACATCTAATGGCACAGCTGAACTGTGCTGGCCTCAGTTTGAAAAGATTTCTGCCATCTTCAGCCGCTAGTGTCCTGACCAATACACGACAATTATGGCAATCCTGTAAATTTTGGATTACCCAGCAAACCTGCTTTCAAGTCAATATTTAAACATTTGTTGATCACCTACTATGTGCAAGAATGTGCAAGATGAGGAAACTATTGAGAACTCTCAGGTGCTACATACCACGTGGGCTCACTGGCTTCAACACTGTCCATCCATAATTCTCTCTATTCTATCTTAAAATGCCTATGTCCCCTCATATCTATTATAGTCATGCCTGAGACAAATCAATCCACCATTGTGACTGAAGAAGCTGAATTTACTGATAAAATTGGTCAAACAACAGATGTAACTGTATCTTCCTCAGATAATTTAAGATTGTATGGATCATCTTGTGTGGGTTAGGAACAACTCTTGGCCCTAACTCTGTCTCTAATTCTCATCAAAAGCTGGAATTGAAGTAAGCGAGTGACATTACTTTGGGGATAGCTACAAATGCACCACAATTTATTTATCTAGAGTAAATTCTTTGCAAACTTTGGTAATTTAGCTATGGTGATAACACATTACTTATGGCACACTAACAACTGATTAATCTCACAAAAAGAGAGAACCATCAATGTGTAAACAACACAAAACCGCAGATCACATTGTGTGCGTGATTCCTGCCATAAAGAGGGAGCTGAACACAAGGACTTTTGTTTGGCACTATGTCTATCACCCAGCAGAGTGCTTGACGCAGGAAGCTCAATCAATGTTTGTTGGACTGAACTGAACCTCATCTACTGTAAATGGATGAAACATTGCTCTCTGCTTTACCAAAGCAAACTGCATACCAGTTTTAAGCTAAAGCCCACCCGTACATTCCTCCGTTTAGAAAACTCACTGGAGCAAATCATATTCCTTATCACCTTCAAAAAATTCTTAGTACTCACAGCCTCGATGATCAATTATTAGCCTAGTCCTTCTCAAACTTAGCTGCAAGCTAGAATCACCTGGGGAGCTTTTAAAGTTCCTGAAGCCCAGGTTGTGCCACAGATCAAGTGAATCAGGGCTGCTGGGGGATAAGACCCAGGTGTCAGTGTTTTTTAAACCTCCCCAGATGATTCCAATATGCAGTGAAAGTTGAGAAACACTATAGTAGAACAATCTTTATGCACTTCCTGCATTATCTCTGTAACTATATCAAGTTTTTATTTGTAATCTATGCTGCCCTAGTCCAGACCAACACTGGAGTATAATAGTCTCATAAAAGCAGGAATATAATATTAATTTTTGACATGGTCACCTCCAGTGGAATTGCTAGAATCTCAGATACCTCTCTTAAGATTCAGGAGGGGAGGAATAATAAGCATTTTCTGGGGTTTCTTCACACCCTGATTTCTTTTTTAAAGAACTATATAAGCCCTACCCATTCACAGAAATGGACCACTAAAGTCATGGGTATGGTCTATAACCCTGCTTCCCACACTCCTATAATCACCTCGCTGCTTCCTCTTACCATAGCTCAAAGAATTTTAAATTTGAGGGTACCTGAGAATCACCAGGAGGACTTGTGATAACAGATTCCTGGGCCCCACCACTAGAACTTCTGATTCAGTAAGACTGGGATAGGGTTTGGAATCTGCATTTCTAACAATTTCCCAGATGTTGCTGATCCTGCTGATCTGGAGACCACACTTGGAGAACCACTGCCATTGCTGGTTAGATCTGACCCAGACTTGGCTAATAAAATTCCCTTGTTCTTGACTCAGAGGTAAACTCTGAAGACTGATGTATTAGTTTCCTAGGGCTGTTGTAACAAAGGACCACAAATGTGTCCTGGTGCAATTCACACCCTCAGTTTCCATGACTTAAATACAGTTCCTTATATTTGAAAAGTCTCCCTTTTTGAATTACTCTATTCAGATTGGACTGCTGTTATTTGCAACCAAAAGAGTAGTGTCTAAGGGTTGCATCTATGTCTCACCTGTGCTCCAACAGACCATGACTGACTCCTTCCCCTCCTGGCACTACCATTTCTCCAGTTATTGCTGATGTCCAGTCCTTGAGGCCAGCTGTTATTTCTGCTCCTGCTGCATTTTCCTGAAATGGAGAAATGGCTTTCCTTTGGCCATTTTAGATTCTGAAGAGTCCACACAGCAAAACTGCTTAGCATGCTACCTTTTGAAGGATGTCTAGTGATGTATTTCATGTTTTTAACTGTCTTTTTAAAATTACAGCCTTTTTCTCTAACATAGACTCCCTGGAGCAGGGCTTCTGGGACATCTGAGCATGAACACACCAGGCTACTTTCTAAATATTCTCTATTTCAACTACCATGCAGTGTTTGGAGACTTATTATGCGTACTCAACTTTCTCTCCATTTGAGTACCTTCAGGACACCAGGCCCTTCCTGGAGTGTGAAGGGATGGCCATTGTTCCTGACTTTGGAGACCCTAAGTTCTGGTTGTTGGAAAGGATCTATACTGGATATTTTCCATTTGACCCTCAGGTCTGATCTCGGGTGGCCTCGGCCTGAAGCGGCTTGAGGGAGGATTTCGGCTCCCTGGCCAGAGATTGAAGTCAGGTGGAAGCAGTGAGAGCACCAAATCCTAGCCACTAGACCACCAGGGACCAGTGACAAGGCCCTGGCCCATCAGCTTTGTAGAAATAAATTTCCACAAAGAGATGAAAGTAGTGAAACAGGTACTGTTTAGTAGGAGGGAAAACGGTACGTGTGAATAGACTCACACGGGCGGACTCAGAGGGTTGCACCCTCATGGTAGTTTGAATCACTTATATGGGGCATTTCTTCTGGGTTCCCTTGGCCAAGCATCCTGCTTTGCCTGGTTCTGAGTCCATATCTGATAGATCTCAGGGTCTTCCCCTGTGTGCATGCGCATCTCTTAACCAAGATGGATTCTAGCGAAGAGGTCTATGGGTAGGTTGATATCACTCCCTTTTTGACTTCAAGGAGTCTTTCTGCACGTGTGTAGTTGGGAAGGTGTCCTTGACTTCAAGAATGAGAAATATGTGGTCTCTTTATCTCTTATCTGGGCAGGGCTCAGCTTCTCCCTCCTGCTATTGTCTTCATCTTGGAGTATCTGTCCACTGGGGACAGACTCCAGCTGCTTAGCCTGGGGCCCATCTATCTCCTGCCTCAGGTCCCCCCTCCACAGTCTCCACACTGCCCTGATCCCCAGGAGGTTGCCCCACATGGACTGCATAAATAAGCTTCCTTCCCCTCTGGCTTCTGAATAGGTTTGGCTGAGAAACATGGACAGGAGGTTGGATGAAGAGAGGTGGGGAGAGCAGGACCAGGGTATGTGTTTCCCCAGCTCCCTCCTTAGGGTCACGCTGACTGGCTGCTTCCCTCAGCTCCTGTCAGGAGGCCCTCTCCACAAAGTCCTCTCTGTCTCAGTAACTGCTCTCTCTCCCTGCGCCTTCAAGTCTAAGAATGGTAAGAAGACTCAGACATCTCTAGCCTCAGATACTACACCATCTCTTGCCCACACCTTTAACTCTTATAAGCTTATATATTTGGAATGTGTATCTCTTTCCTGCTGGGTCTCTGACTGATACTGAGATTTGGCCTTACGTAAAGAGCCACTGACCAACTAAAGGCTCATCTACCCCAGGGAAATTCTTGACTCTTGTTTCACCATGTCTCAGTGAGGCAGGAGATAGATGGGCTCCAGGATGAGCAGCTAGAATCTGTCACCTGTGGACAGATACTCCAGGACAAAGATAATAGCAGGAGGGAGGAGAAGCTGAGCCCTGCCCAAATAAGAGATAACAGATCACCACATATTTCTCATTCTTGAGGTCAAGGAGACCTTCCTGAATACACATGCCCAGAAAGGCTCCTTGGGTGTCAAGGAAGGGGGCGCCACCCTATAGTAAGTGATCTCAACCTACCCATAGATCTCTTCTCTAGAATCCATCTTGGCTAAGAGATACGCACACGTGGGAGGACCCTGAGATAAACCAAATACGGACTCAGAACCAGACAAAGCAAGATGATTGGTCAGAGGAAACCCAGAAGAAATGCTCCGTATAAGTGATTCAAACTACCGCAAGGGTGCGACTCTCTCTGAGCCCGCCCGTGTGAGTCTTTTCACACATACTCTTTTTCCTCCTAACAAACACTACCTGTTTCACTACTTTCCATCTCTTTGTGGAAATTCATTTCTACAAAGCCAATGGGCCAGGGTCTTGTCACTGGTCCTTGGTAGTCTAGTGGCTAGGATTCGGCACTCTCACTGCTGCAACCTGACTTTAATCTGTGGCTAGGGAACCAAAATCCTGCTTCAAGCCGCTTCAGGCCGAGGCCACCTGAGGTCATCAGGAAATGTCAGGGTTGACTACATTTTTCAATATTTTCTTAGACTCACACCTGGTGCCCTTGCTTGCTACATGTTGTTCACAATTTTCTATTCCTTCTCTCTTTTGTGTAGCCCAGCGTTTCCCAAACTTGTATGCAGATTAGATAACCTGGGGAGAGTTTCTAGAAATTCTAATGTCCAGGTTGCTGAGGGTGAGACTGTAGGATAAGAAAACAGTACAGTAACTCCCCTACATACAAACTTTCAAGTTGCAAACTTTCAAAGATGCAAACCTGTGTTCCATCAATGTCATGTGTGAGTAAAATTGCAGCTTGCCCTGCATCTCCTATTGCTGACGATCCTTCAGCTCTACCATCTCCCACCTCCTCTCCCTCCTCCAGTCAGTAACCCTTCTTGCCTCTTCATTCGATGCCAGCCACTGGATGCCAGCTGTTGTACTGTACTACTGTACTTTTCAAGGTACTGTACTGTAAGATTAAAAATGTTTTCTTCATTTTTTGTGTTTGTTTTTTTTTGTATTATTTGTGTGAAAGTATTATAAACCTATTACAGTACAGTACTCTATAGCCGATTGTGTTAGTTGGGTATCGCTAACTTTGTTAGACTGACAAACAAATTGGACTTATGAACGCATTCTCAGAATGGAACTCATTCTTTTGTAGGGGACTTACGGTAGATTAATACTTGCTGATTGAGTGAAAGGCAATATATTTGTATAATAATAAAGTAGCAATCAGCATAATGCATACCCATTGATCATGTTAATCAGGAATTTACATTTCTCTTTTAGTGCTCACTCAGCTTTTACCCTAGTTCTTCATTTGAATGTAGGGAATGTGCCAACCTCTTTGGAAGAAAACTATGGTAATTCATTCAGGAAATCATGCCTTGCTTCTCTTCCTTCAACTCTTCCATGGCTTCCCATTGAATTGGAATAAAACTAAACTCCTTATCATGACCCAGGAAACCCAGGTGATCTGCACCACCTCCCCACCTCCCACCCAGACCCCTTCCCTCTCTCTGCCCATAGATTATCACATCTGGGCACACTAGCCTTCCAACAGTTTCTAGAACAAAACAAGCTTTTTTCCCAGACTCAGGAACTTTATACTTGCTGTTTTCCCTTCCTCTTCTCTCTTGTTGTTATTTCTGCTGTCAAAAAAGAATAAGAGACAGACTCAGACAGAAGTTAAAGCAGTAAAGGAACTATTGCTGTAGGAGAAGACCTCTGTAGAGAACCAGGCTCCATTTTGAATACAACAAGGCCAAGTGGGGATTTATATCCAAGAAGCAGAGTGGAAGTCAGTGGATGGAAAATTACTAAATTAAACATCAAAGATTAAGGGACTCCTGGAACTGACTTGATAGGATAAACTCTGAGACATATTTTACATTCCATGCCTTCTCTACAAGGTGAGGCTGAAGCTCCTCTCCTAGGACTTTGCCTCAAATCGCAACCTTTTAGATTTCTTCCCCATCTTGGTCCAGCTGCCCTCTAAGGAGTCCTCCTGAATGCATACCCTTAATACATTGTTTGTACAGAAATCCTTATCTCAGGATCTGCTTCTAGGAATCCTGACATAACTTACACAGGAACACATTTCTGTTGGGCATATCTGGGTGTAGTATTGCTGGATCAGAGACTATACCTGTGCTCAGTTTTCCAAAGTGGTTGCACCAATTAACCCTCCTAGCAGCTGTTTATGAGAGTTCCAGTTACTTCAGATCCTTGTCAACACTTGCAAAATGTCTTTTCTTCAATTCCTCATTTTTTTCAATGGGTTAATCTATCTTTTTCTTATTGATTTTTAGATGTTCTTTTTATATTTATTCTTGATATGAGTCCTTTCTAATTATATATATGTATATATATATACATATATATAATAAATATCTAGTCCCATTCTTAATTTTGACATACACAATCATCTGTGAACAATTATCATTTTATTTTACTTTTCTAATTGTTATTTTTCTCTTGCCTTCTGGCCTACCTAGGTCCTCCAATATGATGTAAAGTAGAAATAATTATGGAGAACATCCTTGTCATAGACCCAAATTTGACTTTCATTACTTTGACTTTATATGGGATGTTTGTGGATAAGTTTCTGTAGATATACTTCATTAAATTAAGGAAGTTTCCTTCTATTCCTAATTTGTTAAATTTTATTTTGTTTTGTTTTCATGATTAAGGATTAAATTTAATCAAATAGTTTTTATGCATCTCTTAAGAGGACCATATGATTTTTTACCTTCTTTCTGTTAGTGTTAAAACTAATCTTGCATTCCTGGATTCCAACTTGGTTGTGGTATATTATATATTGTTGGATTCAGTTTATTTTCTTTTTTAAGTTTTTGCATCTATGTTCATGAGAGATATAGGTAAATAATATTCCTCTCATAATATCTCTATCAGGTTTGGTATCAAAGTTATTCTGGTTTCATAAATATGTCATGAAGCTCTCCCTCTTTCTCTGGAAAATTTTGTGTGATATTGGGTCCTTGATTCCCTGAATGTTTGGAATAATTTAACTCTGCATTTCTCTTTTTTCTTGGATTTTGACCACTAAACATTCTGGCTGTCTTGGCTACTTTGTGATGTTTTCACATAGATCTTTTCAAAATTTTAAGCAGATTTTATCATTATTCTCAGTAAGATGGTGGTTTGATAGATTACAAGGTCCTATTTTTAGGATCACATATAAATGAAGCATAGATTTTGAACAATGAATGGTTGGAAACATATACACTCTGGTATTTTTTTTTAACATCTTTATTGGAGTATAATTGCTTTACAATGCTGTGTTAGTTTCTGCTTTATAACAAAGTGAATCAGTTATACATATACATATGTTCCCATATTTCTTCCCTCTTGCATCTCCCTCCCTCCCACCCTCCCTATCCCACCCCTCTAGGTGGTCACAAACCACCAAGCTGATCTCCCTGTGCTATGTGGCTGCTTCCCACTAGCTATCTACCTTACGTTTGGTAGTGTATATATGTCCATGCCACTCTCTCACTTTGTCACAACTTACCCTTCCCCCTCCCCATATCCTCAAGTCCATTCTCTAGTAGGTCTGTGTCTTTATTCCCATCTTACCCCTAGGTACTTCATGTACTCTGGTATTTAATCATGAAGGACTTTGGATTCCAGAGAATACTAAACAATGGAGATCCCTGACAGTTTTTGAGTAGAGAGATAATAGATCAGATCTAGAATTAGGAAAGTAAATGTGGCAATGATGTATGACATGAAAGGAAAAAAAGAACAGGTAGGAGGTTATTACAAAAGTTCACTGAAAACAAATATGAGTCTGCTTAGGAGAACGCCAACAAAAACGTAAAAGACTTCCTTTCAACCAGTGATTCTCAAAGTG
Source organism: Aethalodelphis obliquidens (assembly GCF_003676395.1). NCBI lineage: Eukaryota > Metazoa > Chordata > Mammalia > Artiodactyla > Delphinidae > Aethalodelphis > Aethalodelphis obliquidens. The sequence goes on from NW_020837993.1 coordinate 3,745,587, forward strand.
GATCATGGAGCAGCAGCAGCTCACCTGGGAACTTTTCATAATGCAAGTTCTCAGCCCTGCTCCAGACCTACTGAATCAGACTGTCTAGGGGAGATGTCCAACAGTCTGTGTTTTAACAAACCCTCCACATGGATTCTGATGCTCATTCGATTTGGGAACCACTACTTCAGACCAAATCTAACCTCCCTCACAGCTAGGGATGATTGTATGATGCCAGTTCTGGCCAATGAAACAAAAGAGGAAGTCCACTCAGGGTAATTGTAGGAAAAGTTTCTTTCCTGATAAAAAGGACAGATGAAGCTGGAGCTGCCCATTTTCCTTCCTCCTATCATGAATGTTGATTGAGATTGTGACCAAGAGGAATAAGGTCTGAGGGCTGAGAAATCCAACAGGTTGAAGATGGCAGGTCAGAAATATCCAAGAGTTGGGGTTCTTGATAACAGTAATTTGCCTCCCACCAGCCCCAGACTGTCTACCTTTACCTAATTAAATGCATTGATCATTCAATTCGCTAGTAACTGGGCATTCTGCTGCTCATAGCGAATGGATTCCTAACTGATACCTGTGTCAAGTTTATAGCTGGCATCTAGTAGGAGATCATAAGTGACAGTTCCACTTGACAAAATCAGGAAGAAAATTGTAATCTGTTTATTTAACCCATTTCTGCAGAAGACATATCTGCTAAGCATTTTTTTCTCCCATGGAGATCACAGCTTTGAGTAACATTCTACTGTTGCTTTAATACCTTGGACAGTGAAGGCAGTTTTGAATGTTATAAAGAATTTCTTTACTGGATGAAGTCACTTCTGTATGTGAGCCCAGAAAGCAAGGTATCATAGTGCCATCTCCTTGGAATTACCATTTGCCTTGTTCTCATTCAGAAAGGGGAAATCCACTGGGAATAAAAGTCCCACCAAGTAATTCTCACCAGAGACAAGTCTGTTCATCCCTACTTCCTACTGTCAAGGTACGTCACTGAATACTAATTCTTGCTTTCCCAGGACTTTGTGGAATAAGAGAATGGCGATTTCTGGCAGAGAAGACAATTCCACAGCACAGTGGGCTGTGCGTGGCAGCTTCCTCCCAAAGCAGGACTGGCTCAATTACTCAGAGCTCTATCTCCAAGTGTGTTCCAGATGGCAGCAGAGACCTCTCCAAGTCTCAGACATGCTTGGGTGGCATTTATGTCTTGTGTGTGACAATCCTGTTCTAGAGGGACTGGCTCACAGTGCACAACAAAATACTCTAGTGGGAAGCATCAGCTGAGTTGCTTACAAGGAGACTGCCTGGGGAGCATCACCCACATATCCAGCTCCTTGCTCCAAATTTCTGCTTTGAGGTGTAGGTACCATTTTTGGTCTCAAGCAGGTTTTTCTGTGAATGGGTACAAATTCTGAATCACCTCCACAGGGAGTTTTTTGGCACTGACCACCCTGTTTAAATTTACAAACTTCCTCCAAACTCTCACATGCATACTCCCGCATCTTTGCTTTATTTTTCACTTAGTACTTATCACCATATGGCATACTATCTGCTTTACTTAATCAAGTTTTTATTGTCTTTCCTCCTCCACTAGATTTTAAGGTTTATGAGAGCAGTGATTTTTGCCTGTTTTGCTCATGGCTATATCCACAATATTTAGGAAAATACCTGGCATGTAGTAAATGCTCAATAAATGTTCAAGGATGGATGTTTCTAAAGTGATTGGCTGACAGGTCCTGGAAAATGGCGTACCTTTTTCCTGCCCTTTACCGTTGTTTCTCTAAAGTATAAGCCTTAGAGGATATTAGGCTTCAGATTCTGCTACGGTTTACTCCATATCAATAGAAACTGGTTGAATAATGATAATGATTAATAATATCTATTCTTTTAGGGTTCACTATGTAACAGGTGAATGCTAAGTGCTGAGATACATTATCTTATTTAATTCTCAGACAATGCTAACAGCTTTAGCTCCATTTTATCAATGAGAACAAGGAGGCTTAGTATCTCAGACGACTCATTCAAGCTCTCCCAGCTCATCAGTGGCAGAGCTGGGATGTGAATTTGGGACTATCTGACTCCAAAGCCCAGGCTTTTACCTGTCACCTCATTGGAGAACAGCTTCAGCATTAGTTGACACATTTATGTTACCCTGATTTCTCCTCCTCTCTTACTAAAATATAGGTATTTTTTGTGTGAGCCCTGGAATCAAATGATGGAATAGAAATGTTTTTTCCAGAGCTCCCTCCTGCCTGGAAAGAGTGAGAGCAAGAGAGGGAGAGAGAAAGAGAGAGAGAGAGAGAGAGAGAGAGAGAGAAAGGGAGAGAGAGAGAGAGAGAGAGAGAGAGAGAGAATTACTTGGCAGAAGTGAAGTTCTAACTAAATGTTGACTCTTTAGGTGTTGATGTACCTTCCAAAAGAAGAACGTAAAAGCATTTTATGTAGAATGAACGTATTTCAGCAAAGTTTATTTAAAAAAAAATAGTATCAATGCAGACTGTCTTAAAGGTCCTATTTCCTGAAAGCATCCTAATTATAATTAGACATTAGCACAAATCTTAGAATTAGTAATAATAATAGTGGCAAGTGCTTAAATAGTGCTTATTTATATGTAGGCTTAAAATCTGCAACAACCCTATGAGCAGGCAGAGAGGTACACTCAGGTTTAACCAGCTGCCTTTGAGGAAATGGCCAACGCTGCTCACCACCACCCCCAACATTGTTTCCTTTGTAGTTTGTGCTCCAGCAGCACCTAGATGGCACACAGGTCCTTAATTACCCTCTGTCATTTCATGCTTTTACACCTCCACTCATACAGTTCTCACTTGGAAATGCTGTTCCCGTCTTGTTGGCACTGGGAACTCCTATTTGTCCTTTAGGGTTCTTTCCTCTTGGGTGTTGTGTTACTTCCCCTAAGAAGCCATCCTTAACCCTCTTCGTCTTAGTTATCTTTTTCTCCACTGTTCACTCAGACACACTGTCATTACTTGTGTAATACACATGGAGCAGTCAATTTCCTTCCTTAGAGTGTAAGCCTTATGAGGGAAACAGTGAAGCCACTTCCATCTTTGCAACGAACAACACCTGGTGTACTGCCTGGAACAAGAATGTTACAGAACTGAGATGAAATCAAAGGGGCTACAATGAAATACATTGTAGCATGACCAGTCATGGAATCAAGGAACCCTACTAACTAATATTATACCCAAAGTGTTAGACATTCATAATTCCTCCCCCCTGGATGCTCTCAGATACTATCTTTGCAAACTTTTTTGAGTCCGTAATTTTTGAGCATGTGCAATGGCTATAACAGTGTTGTGTAGGAAAAAAAAACAGTCTTCCTTCTGTGTTTCTCCTTTGCTCTAACACTACTATCACACTCACATTTCTAACACCAGATGTGTATGGGTTTTCCCCAACCAAGCAATTCTCTGTGACTCCAGCTGGGTGTCTTACAATTTAACTCAATTTTGATACTATTTACCTGGAGATAGCATCAGATCCCACAGGTTAAGAACTCAGTCCCACAAGGCTTCTCCCACCCCACTTCAGGCCACAGACTCAAGTCACAAGTTGTCACCTGTGCTTCTGACTGATTGGCTATAATTCTGAGGTTCCCACGACCTCCTCCTTGGGTTTGATTAGTTTCTAGAGCAGCTCACAGAATTCAGGGAAACAATTAGGTTACCAGTTTATTAAAAGATATGATAAAGGATAGAGATGAAGAGATACGTAGAGTGAGGTGTGGTAGGGTTCCAAGTTCAGGAGCTTCTGTCCCTGTGGAGTTGGGGTGTGTTACCCTCCTGGTATGTGGATGTGTTCATCAACCTGGAAGCTCTCCAAACCCTATACCATTGGGAATTTACAGAAGCTTCCTTACATTGGCATGATCAATTATTAACTCCATCTCCAGTCTGTCTCCCCTCTCTGAAGAGTAGAGATTAAAATTCTAAGGTTCGAATCATGTCTTGGTCTTTCTGATGATGAACCCTGATCCAGGACCCCACCCAGAGACACCTCATTAGAACAAAAGATGCTCCTACAGCTCTTATCAATTAGGAAATTCCAAGGGTTTTAGGAGCTCTGTGCCAGCAACAGTGATGAAGACCAAATATATATTTCTCATTATAAATTGCAATATCACAAATGTGTTAAGCATAATCAGGGTAAAAGTGAGGTATAAACATGGTCCTTGAACTACTCTGCATCAAAGGAAAAGTGACCAAAGAGAAGGGCCCAGGGGGCTGCAATCTGTTTATTCCCTGGCCTAAGTCTGTAGCAGGTGGTGCTGAACACTGCAATATAGGAAAGAAACTCCTTTGACTCTCCCACAGGAAACACTTCAAACCCAATGCTTTAATTATTTTAGGTGTAGACTGAAGAATTCCTTCCCGTGGGCTTCCCTGGTGGCGCAGTAGTTGGGAGTCCGCCTGCTGATGCAGGGGACACGGGTTCGTGCCCTGGTCCAGGAAGATTCCACATGCCGCGGAGCGTCTGGGCCCGTGAGCCATGGCCGCTAAGCCTGCGCGTCCGGAGCCTGTGCTCCGCAACGGGAGAGGCCACAGCAGTGAGAGGCCCGCGTACCGCAAAAAAAAAAAAGAAAAAAAAAGAGAATTCCTTCCCTGGATCTCAGACACACCACATTGGAACATTACAGCCAAGAGACAAGCTGACTGACATTTTAATGGATTTCTCTGCAACAGGTTTGCCGAAGTGCATCTATCCACAGCCAACCAGGGATGCAAAAGGCTTGGCCTGGGTACAAAAACCTTTCCAGCATTTTTCTACAAACCATCTCTGTGAAGATGATGATAGAATACTGTCTAAGTGTCTGAAGCTCCAAAGGTTCTACTCAAGGCAGAGACAGTGTATTTATCAAACAGAGGAAAGTTTAGTTTAGGATTATTGGAAGACAGCCAAGTACCCAGGATCTTTAAGGCTTGACTTCTTTGGGAAAAATATTAAAATGAAATGAGCCTTTTGTGTGATGAATGGGTTAACCCACCTTTCCAAATTTCCAACTCTATAATCTGCTGTGAATCTCATGTCAAGGTCACCTCTCTGCCCTCAACACATGGGAGGGGCTCTTCGTCTTGGACCAAGACCTGACTACCATTGGAAAATGGTGAATTCAACAAAGCTGAGCAGGTTTCTTTATAATGGAACTTCACAAAGTCTTCACTCTCCATGATGTGTACAGAGTATGCAGTATTTCCCAAGATGATTCAACCATGGAATCACTGTCTTCCTTTTCCGTGGAGTATTTCATGGGGCTATTGAGCCACAAGTGCATAATTTGGTATAATCAAAAATTTGATCTCATGTTTAAAGACCTAATGCTAAGAGCAAGAAGCCTGACACAAAAGATTACATACTGTATGATATCATTGATATGAAATGTCCAGAATAGGCAAATCTATAGAGAAGGAAAGCAAATTATTATCTACCAACGGATAGGGTGAAAGCAGTGGGGAGTGAGATGTGACTGCTTGCAGGTAAAAGGTTTCTCTTGAGGTGATGAAATATCCTAAAATTAGATTATGGCAATGATGGCATAATTGTATAAATATACTTTATTTTTTAATTTGAATTCTATTTTTTGAATTTTATTTTATACAGCAGTTTCTTATTAGTTATCCATTTTATACATATTAGTGTATATATGTCAATCCCAATCACCCAATTCATCACACCGCCACCACCACCCCCAGCACCTTACCCCCTTGGTGTCCATATGTTTGTTTTCTACATCTGTGTCTCTATTTCTGCCCTGCAAACTGGTTCATCTGTGCCATTTTCTAGGTTCTACATATATGCATTAATATACGATATTTATTTTTCTCTTTCTAACTTACTTCATTCTGTATGACAGTCTCTAGATCCATCCACGTCTCTACAAATGACCCAATTTCGTTCCTTTTTACAGCTGAGTAATATTCCATTGTGTATATGTACCACATCTTCTTCATCCATTCATCTGTCAGTGGGCATTTAGGTTGCTTCCATGACCTGGCTATTGTAAATAGTGTGGCAATGAACATTGGGGTGCATGTGTCTTTTTGAATTATGGTTTGCTCTGGGTATATGCCCAGGAGTGGAATTGCTGGGTCATATGGTAATTCTATTTTTACTTTTTTAAGGAGCTTCTATACTGTTCTCCATAGTGGCTATATCAATTTACATTCACACCAACAGTGCAAGAGGGTCTCCTATTCTTCACACCCTCTCCAGCATTTGTTTGTAGATTTTCTGATGATGCCCATTCCAACCGGTGTGAGGTGATACCTCATTGTAGTTTTGATGTGCATTTCTCTAATAATTAGTGATGTTGAGCAGCTTTTCAAGTGCCTCTTGGCCATCTGTATGTCTTCTTTGGAGAAATGTCTATTTAGATCTTCTGACCATTTTTTAAATGGCTTGTTTGTTTTTTTAATATTGAGCTGCATGAGCTGTTTATATATTTTGGAGATTAATCCTTTTCCATTGAGTCATTTGCAAATATGTTCTCCTATTCTGAGGGTTATCTTTATGTCTTGTTTATAGGTCCCTTTGCTGTGCAAAAGCTTTTAAGTTTCATTATCTCCCATTTGTTTATTTTTGTTTTTATTTCCATTACTCTAGGAGGTGGGTCAAAAAAGATCTTGCTGTGACTTATGTCAAAGAGAGTTCTCCCTATGCTTTCCTCTAAGAGTTTTATAGCATCCAGTCTTACATTTAGGTCTTTAATCCATTTTGAGTTTATTTTTGTGTATGGTGTTAGGGAATGTTCTAATTTCATTCTTTTACATGTAGCTGTCCAGTTTTCCCAGCACCACTTACTGAAGAGACTGTCTTTTCTCCATTTTATATCCTTGCCTCCTTTGTCATAGATTACTTGATCGTATGTGCTTGGGTTTATCTCTGGGCTTTCTATCCTGTTCCATTGATCTAAATTTCTGTTTTTGTGGCAGTACCATATTGTCTTGATTACTGTAGCTTTGTAGTATAGTCTGAAGTCAGGGAGTCTGATTCCTCCAGCTCCTTTTTTCCCCTCAACATTGCTTTGGCAATTCAGGGTCTTTTGTGTCTCTGTTCAAATTTGAAGATTTTTTGCTCTAGTTCTGTAAAAAATGTCATTGGTAATTTGATAGGGATTGCATTGAATCTGTAGATTGCTTTGGGTAGTATAGTCATTTTCACAATATTGATTCTTCCAATGCAAGAACATGATATATCTCTCCATCTGTTTGTGTCATCTTTGATTTCTTTCATCAGTGTCTTATAGTTTTCTGAATACAGGTCTTTTACCTCCTTAGGTAATTGTATTCCTATGTATTTTATTCTTTCTGTTGCAATGGTGAATGGGATTGTTTCCTTAATTTCTCTTTCTGATCTTTTGTTGTTAGTATATAGGAATGCAAGAGATTTCTGTGCATTAATTTTGTATTCTGCAACTTTACCAAATTCATTGATTAGCTCTTGTTGTCTTCTAGTGGCATCTTTAGGGTTATCTAAGTGTAGTATCATGTAGTATAATTCCAATTTGGATTCCTTTTATTTCTTTTTCTTCTCAGGTTGCCATTGCTAGGACTTCTAAAACTATGTTGAGTAATAGTGGTGAGAGTGGGCATCTTTGTCTTCTTCCTGATCTTAGAGGAAATGCTTTCAGTTTTTCACCATTGAGAATGATGTTTGCTGTGGGTTTGTCATATATGACCTTTATTAGGTTGAGGTAGGTTCCCTCAATGCCCACTTTCTGGAGACTTTTTATCATAAATGGGTGTTGAATCTTGTCAAAAGCCTTTTCTGCATCTATTGAGATGATCATATGGTTTTTATTCTTCAGTTTGTTAATATGGTGTATCACATTGATTAATTTTAGTATATTTGAGAATGCTTGCATCCCTGGGATAAATCCCATTTGATTATGGTGTATGATCCTTTCAGTGTGTTGCTGGATTCTGATTGATAGTATTTTCTTGAGGATTTTTGCAACTATATTCATCAGTAATATTGGTTTGTAATTTTCTTTTCTTGTAGTATCTTTGTCTGGATTTGGTATCAGGGTGATGGTGGCCTCATAGAATGAATTTGGGAGTGTTCCTTCCTCTGGAATTTTTTGGAAGACTTTGAGAAGTGTGGGTGTTAGCTTTTCTATAAATGTTCAATAGAATTTGCCTGTGAAGCCATCTCGTCCTGGACTTTTGTTTGTTGGAAGATTTTTAATCACAGTTTCAATTTCATTACTTGTGACTGGTCTGCTCATATTTTCTATTTCTTCCTGGTTCAGTCTTGGAAGGTTATACTTTTCTAAGAATTTGTCCATTTCTTCCAGGTTGTCCATTATATTGTCATATAGTTGCTTGTATTTGTCTCTTATGATGCTTTGTATTTCTGTGGTGTCCATTGTAACTTCTCCTTTTCATTTCTAATTTTATATATTTGAGTCCTCTCCCTCTTTTTTTTGATGAGCTGGCTAAAAGTTTATCAATTTTGTTTGTCTTCTCAAGGAACAAGCTTTTAGTTTTATTGATCTTTGCTATTGTTTTCCCTATTTCCATTTCATTTATTTCTGCTCTGATCTTTATGATTTCTTTCCTTCTACTAGACTTGGGTTTTGTTTCTACTTCTTTCTCTAGTTGTTTTAGGTGTAAGGTTAGGTTGTTTATTTGAGATTTCTCTTCTTTCTTGAGGTAGGCTGGTATTACTACAAACTTCCCTCTTAGAACTGCTTTTGCTACATTCCATACGTTTTGGATCATCATGTTTTCATTGGCATTTGTCTCTAGGTATTTTTTTATTTCCTCTTTGATTTATTCAGTGATCTTTTGGTTGTTTAATAATGTATTGTTTAGCCTCCATGTGTTTGTGTTTTTTACTTTTTTTCCCCTGTAATATATTTCTAATCTCATAGCATTGTGGTCAGAAAAGATGCTTGATATGATTTCAATTTTCCTAAATTTACTGAGGCTCGAGTTGTGACCCAAGATGTGATCTATCCTGGAAAATGTTCCATGTGCACTTGAGAAGAAAGTGTAATCTGCTGTTTTTGGATAGAATGTCCTATAAATATTGATTAAATCTATCTGGTCTATTGTGTCATTTAAAGCTTTTGTTTTCTTATTAATTTTCTGTCTGGATGATCTGTCCATTGGTGTAAGTGAGGTGTTAAAGTCCCCCACTATTATTGTGTTACTGTCGATTTCCTCTTTTATAGCTGTTAGCATTTGCCTTATGTATTGAGGTGCTCCTATGTGGGGTGCATATATATTTATAATTGTTATATCTTCTCTTGGATTGATCCCTTGATCATTATGTAGTGTCCTTCCTTTTCTTCTGTAACATTCTTTATTTTAAAGTCTATTTTATCTCATATGAGTGTTGCTACTCCAGCTTACTTTTGATTTCCATTGGCATGGAATATATTTTTCCATCCCCTCACTTTCAGTCTTTATGTGTCTCTAGGTCTGAAGTGGGTCTCATGTAGACAACATATTTACAGGTCTTGTATTTGTATCCACTCAACAAGCCTGTGTCTTTTGGTTAGAGCATTTAATCCATTCACATTTAAGGTAATTATTGATATGTACATATTTATTACCATTTTCCTAATTGTTTTTAGTTTGTTTTTGTAGGTCCTTTTCTTCTGTTGTGTTTCCCACTTAGAGAATTTCCTTTAGCATTTGTTATAGAACTGGTTTTGCGGTGCTGAATTCTCTTAGCTTTTGCTTGTCTGTAATGCTTTTAATTTCTCCGTCGAATCTGAATGAGATCCTTGCTGGGTAGAGTAATCTTGGTTGTAGTTTCTTCCCTTTAATCCCTTTAAATATAGCATGCCACTCCCTTCTGGCTTGTAGAGTTTCTGCTGAGAAATCGGCTGTTAACCTTTTGGGAGTTCCCTTGTATGTTATTTGTCGTTTTTCCCTTGCTGCTTTCAATAATTTTTCTTTGTCTTTAATTTTTGCCAATTTGCTTACTATGTGTCTCAATGTGTTTCTCCCTGGGTTTATCCTGTATGGGACTCTCTGCACTTCCTGGATGTGGGTGCTATTTCCTTTCCCATGTTAAGGAAGCTTTCGACTGTAATCTCTTCAAATATTTTCTTGGGTCCTTTCTCTCTCTCTTCGCCTTCTGGGACCCCTATAATGCAAATGTTGTTACGTTTAATGTTGTTTCAGAGGTCTCTTAGTCTGTCTTCATTTCTTTTCATTCTTTTTTCTTTAGTCTGTTTCGCAGCAGTGAATTCCACCATTCTGTCTTACAGGTCACTTATCCATTCTTCTGCCTCAGTTATTCTGCTATTGATTCCCTCTAGTGTAGTTTTCATTTCAGTTATTGTATCATTCATCTGTGTTTGTTTGTTCTTTAATTCTTCTAGGTCTTTATTAAACATTTCTTGCATCTTCTCGATCTTTGCATCCATTCTTTTTCCAAGGTCCTGGATCATCTCCACTGTCATTATTCTGAATTCTTTTTCTGGAAGGTTGCCTATCTCCACTTCATTTAGTTTTTTTTCTGGGTTTTTTTCTTGTTCCTTCATCTGGTACATAGTCCTCTGCCTTTTCAGTCTATCTTTCTGTGAATGTGGGTTTCATTCCATAGGCTACAGTATTGTAGTTCTTCTTGCTTCTGCTGTCTGCCCTCTTGTCTATAAATATACTTTGAAACCATGGAATTCTACACTTTAAATTGTATGGACTTCATGATATGTAAATTATATGTCAACAAAGCTGTTACTTTTTTTTACAAAGACCCTATAAAGATCATTTCACTCTTACCAATTAAAGTAGTTCTTTTTTTCCCTTTCCCCTTCTTTTTTTTAATCTCTTTTCCCTCTACAAACTTTTTTGGTCTGCTGCACCAATTCAGTACCTTTCATTATTTTCTAAGGCTAATTTTACTAATAAGGAATATATGTACTCATTTAAAAATTATAATGAATGCTGAAAAGTGTAAAATGAAAAATAAATCTTCCATTTCTCTCTGAACCTCTGTCCCAGTCTTAGAAGTAATTGCTGTCTCTTTAGAAATTGTTTACACATTTGCAGTCTGTAACCAAATGGTGTCTATATTTTTACACAAATTGGACCGCACTCGATTTTGCATCTTGTTTGTCTCACTTAGTGGTACATTTTGGAGATCTTTTTGTGTTTGTACATATAGACAAATTACATCTTTCCAACAGCCGCACAGTGTTCATTGAATATTTATGCCATATGTATACTGTCAGTTCCCTATTAAGAGATATTGAGATTGTTTCCAGATGTGACTGGTTTTTATTTTTTATGTTTTACTATTACAAACTATACTGTAATAAATATTTTTGTGGGTTGGTTCATGTAAGATAATTACTAGGAAGTGTTCAGGGGTTAAAACCCATGTGCCTTTGGATGTTGTTAAATGTGACTAGGTTGCCTTGCAAAATCATGCCCCCACATACAATCCCTCCTCAGGGGATAAGATGAGAGAGCTGGCATGGATTTTTAAAACTATCTTAGCCCTGGACAAGTTCTACCCTTTCTCATCCCTTACCCCCAACCACACCCAAGTAGTGCCCAGGCTAAAGTCTTGTACCAATACTGTAATGATGTGTTTTATTCTTGGAATGCAACCTTCTTCACTGGAGGATGCTCACTTTATTCTGTTCTCTGTAGTTTTCCTGCTTGACACCGGGCCTTGCACCAGAGACACAATCAATATGCAAATGGGCCATTACTGCCCTGTCCAAGAAAGGGTCATGTCAGCTCATGTTCTGATTTTATGATCCTCTGACTGATGGTCTTAGTTCTCGCTTTGCATTCCTGCTTAACTTCTGACAACTTCTGTCACTGCATCAACTTAAGTAGCTGGTGGGGATGGTGGCAGAAGATGGTGTCAGCCATGTGTGAGGCTTTGCCTATTTGCATGTGTGAAGGGGTACAGAGGGGCATGGAGGTGGGCATAATACTAAATGGCTATTTTTGAGTTTTCAGGGAACCAATAAAAATATGACTAGAATAACATTGTGAACATTTTAGCTCTCTTACAGATGGTTTGATACAACTAAAAGGGATGTGGTTTTAGCTGTGATGTAGGGTTGTCACTCTTAAGAAAGAACCCTTGTAGAATAGAAAAATCCAAGCCTGTCTAAGGCTAACCACACTTACACTATCAGAATCAGGCCCAGTTGTATTACACTCTTAGATTATTGGAAGTGCCCTGATTCTACCCCCTTTATCATATTACCTTTCTCTGGAGTCAAATTTCCATCCCCCAGCTACAATAGAGTTTTGAGACTCATTAACATAAGTGTTCTGGAAGTGAAATCAGATGAAGAGTATAAATACTTCCTCTTCTTTTTTTTCTTTCTTTTTTTTTTTTTTTTGCGGTACGCGAGCCTCTCACTGCCGTGGCCTCTCCCGTGGCGGAGCACAGGCTCCCGACGCGCAGGCTCAGCGGCCATGGCTCACGGGCCCAGCCGCTCCGGGGCATGTGGGATCCTCCCAGACCGGGGCGCAAACTCGTGTGCCCTGCATCGGCAGGCAGACTCTCAACCACTGCGCCACCAGGGAAGCCCAATACTTCCTCTTCCTAAGCTTTGCATCAGATTAGCTCCATAGAAACACTTAATAAGAATTAGCTTATTCACTTCTCGAAACAACCCGAAGATACAGAGACTGTAATTATCCCCATTTTACAGAGACGAAAACAGAGACAGAAATGAAGTAACTGTCCTGACCTGATATTTCTAGCAAGTGGTGGAACTAGCTATCAGTCTCAGGTGAGTGTGACATGCATGAAGCCTCCAAACCACAGGGATGTGTGGTGCCCTAATGTGACCTTTCCTCAGCCCTGTCTCTGAGAATGTCTTCTTTCCACAGCTGGACCATCTCCACCCTCACCCTGTGTGCCACACCACGCAGCCCCTGATTCCAGTCCTAATAGTCCCAGCACAGGGCTCAGAAGTCAATATAAATTCCTCCTGGCGGCTGGTACAGCTCACACTGAACCCAGGAATTTTCTCAGCACACATCCTTTTTCATGTCCTTCAGCATCTGCCTGAGATGCATCCCAGCGATGTACTGGGCACCTCCACTTCATCCATCTGATTGCCCCCAACTTCTCCCAACCTCCCAGCTCTCCCTGCAGGACTCTGGATATCTGGACTGCAGGCTTTTTCTCTTTTATTTGCTACACCGGGTCTTAGCTGCGGCATGCAGGATCTTCCTTACGGCATGCATGCAAGATCTAGTTCCCCAACCAGGGATCGAAGCCAGGCCCCCTGCATTGAAGTGTGGAGTCTTACCCACTGGACCACCAGGGAAGTCCCTGGATTGCAGGTTTTTAGATGGTGAGAAACAGTCACTGTCAGAACTCTTCCACCTCCTAGCAGGCACTCCAAACCAGCTCCTGTTCCTGCTGCTGCCTTGTTACTTGTTACCCTGGTTTCTCACTGGACTTTCTCTTTTTTTTTTTTTTGTTTTTTGTGGTACGCGGGCCTCTCACCGTTGTGGCCTCTCCCGTTGCGGAGCACAGGCTCCGGACGCGCAGGCTCCGCGGCCATGGCTCACGGGCCCAGCCGCTCCGCGGCACGTGGGATCCTCCCGGACCGGGGCACGAACCCGCGCCCCCTGCATCAGCAGGCGGACTCCCAACCACTGCACCACCAGGGAAGCCCTGGACTTTCTCTTGATGCCTGCAGGGTGGGTCTTCTCCCCAGAACCTGCTTCACCTCAGGAGTGGAACTGGTTCTAAGCCCAGACCTTCTTGGTCTGGCTATTTCTGCTGTACTTGAGTGGTCCCCATACATGCAAGTTCTGACATATACTGTCATACTGATCCTTACGTACCCCACACCTCCACTTCATAAGTCAAAGGCAAGAAAGGTCATAGATTCTTTGGTCTTTCCCAGCCCAAAGAATGTGTACCTCCAAGAAGATGGGTGATTCAAGGAAGGAAGGCCAGACAAGAATAGATAAAATAAGTCAATTTCTGAGGCCTTGTATAAGTGACATCATAAGAAGTTTAAGTCCTCACAGGGGTCCTAATGGGTATTCCCATCAACAGACCAAAGAGATGTGGGCAGTGTGGGGGGAGAGATGGGAAGAATCATGGGAAATGAGGAAAGGCTGCCTGTCTTGGGTGAGCCCCAGGAACACTTCAGAGCACAGTTTCTCATCCTCAACAGAAGACTGTGGCTCCTGCCCTTCCTTTTGCATGAGCTTGTCATGAAATCCATGACACTGGTAGTGAAAGTGGTTTGTCAATTCTAAAACAGTGGTCAGTAATGAAGTATTGCTGATTTTCTGAAATTAACTTGATGTTAAATGAATTAGAAGTCCAGGGGTGACAAGCCCTACAAGAAATAAACATCATTTTTTAAATTTTTTATTGAGGTATAATTGATTTGTAATGTTGAAATATCATTTTCTTAATCAGCATAATTGTGGTTTGGACTTATTTGGTACCTAAATGACTCATATGAGTATGCCTGCCATGGTATGTTTTAGATTCTTTCTTTAGACTAAGCTGAATTTGTCTTTAAAAAACAAAATGGAAAAGCATTTTAAGAACAATTGCTTTGGTCCTACTCTTAGTCTATTCATATTTCTGCTTTAAAAATTAAAGGAGAAAGTATCTGGGGAATAATTAAACTGAATCTGGTGGGATATTTCACCCCGATGGGAGAGTAGATGGAATTGGGGGATTTGAAGTAGCCCTAAGAATATAATACTATGCTACTGAGCTACAAAAATCCTGCCTGATTTGTAAATTTGTGTTTCCATGGCAACGCAAGTGTATAGTTAAATAATCCTCAGTTGTCTACGACTGAATTCTAGCAACTCGTCCTAAACCTTCATCCTATTCTAATCCCACAGCTGTTGCCATGGAAATGATCAGATAAGATTCAGTCCTGGAGGCAGATGGGCTGGTGGTGGAAGCTAAGTCCTGGCCTACATATATTGCTCCCTGAAATACTAGGTTTTGTTTTGATTTGTTTTTTTCCAGTCTTTGAACCACAGAAAGCAGCTGTCTCCAGTGAGAGGTTAATGTAGAACGATGCCATGAAAGTCATTCGTGGGGTCTGGGCATCTGGAACAAATGAGAAAAAACCGATTCCAAAATACATCTGAGGAATGGAGAAATTGGAAATGTGTTTCTTTGACTCATTTTTGAAAACTTGCTCTGAAAGATCATCACACCAGGGGTTTTCTCGTGGAAGTCCGCATCCCAGAAGTGATTTCCCCAGGCTGTGTCCCCACCCCAGGAGGAGGGTGGGTCACACCAGGCCACTCCCTGGGCTTTGCCAGTGCAGGAGGGGCAGTTCATTCCTCATTGTGCATGCGCGCTTTCATTTTTCATGGTTGATGGGAGTTTATCGTGTGCCTCCAGCGTTCAGTTTGGTTGTGTCAGCAATGTCCTGAAGAATTTGTGATGCCTCGAATAGCATCCTTTTATCATGTGCATTCTTGCAAACAGATTGTTTGGGGAGATCTAAAATTTAAATAATTGTTTCTAGGTAATATCCCAATGAAGTTATGTTTTGTTTAAAATAGAAAGAAGTATACCTTGCCTCTTTAGTTTGAACAGTGTCATTTCATATGCCGTGATGTCTTTGCCAGATACTTCACTCAGGGAGGTGAAGCCAGCTCTCAAAGCAATTGTGCCTTTCACTAAGGCAGATTCCCTGCAATGTGTGAGCCCTGATACGTCATATGAGAAAAGAACAAACCTCAGAGTAAAATTTACTGAATCCTAGAAGCAGAAGAGGACTTGCAGGGTCTCAGGCTGTTCAATTACTGGGAAAAGTTTTCAGATGAAGAAACTGAGGCCAAGGTTTCCAATGCCTCACAGTTTAGGGCTCATGCATTTACATCTGGGACCCTTCCCACTCTGTCTCTGGTTTAACAAAGGATCCAAGAGTTCTGTCTAGCTTTACTTTCAGTCTCCTTAACCCAGGCAGCTCCAGCTGAATTCCTGTACTGTAGTTTTTATTGCTTATTCCCTTTTAGAAGTTTTATTCATATATGCTGTATATAATTTCATAAATTTTCACTTACATATAATTTGTTCAATAAACACCTGTTGAATGAATATCTGTGTTATATGATTGGAGACAGTGCAGAGGATTTGGAATAAGAAGCCACTATTGATCTTGCTCTGTATGACTCCTTTCACCATAGCTACAGAGCCAGAGAGTGACAGCTTTTAGAACCTGCTTAGCACTTTTTGGGCAAGTTGTACATTTTAGGAGGTAAAGGCTATGCTTTTCGATGATGCTAAGTAGAATTTCATTCTTGCCCTTCTTCTCTCAGCTTCCATAATTGTAAATGATGTTGAAGAGAGACAAGAGCTGAATCATTTCTCGCATGAAAAAAAAAAGTGAAAAATTTGAACTGAAAGCTTGCCATTCTCCAGCGGACTTCTGTGATTCTCACCAGCGCTAAAAGGTTGCATTCTCTTTCACTGAGCAAAAATGTAGCTACATTACCTACCATTTATGCCTAAATGGAGCACGAACTAATGCAGATAGCCTTCTGGTGCCTGGTGTGCTCTTCGGATCAGCATTCCACTCCTTGTGTTAATTCAAGCTTTGGGGACACCCTGTTCTCCTGTCGCTGAGGTCTATCTATTTTCAAAGAATACTTTTCATGTGCAAGAATGTGTACTTGTTACCATGGTGAGGAATCATGTCACTTCCACAACTATGAGAAGTTCTGATTTGGAAGTTTGCAGTGAATTGGAGGAAAAACGGTTCCACGTGTGGCCATGCCAAGTGTCCCTCTTCAAATTCTCCGTCTCCAGACCCAATCAGGTTACAAATTCCCACTAATGTACCTCTGAATATCTCTCAACTTGACCCTCTCCCAAGCCTCCATCACCTCTAAGGCAATTATAGTGGCCTTGATTTGTCTCCCAGATCCCCTCTTAGTCCCATTCAATGCAGAACCAAAGCAATGTTTTAAAAAACCTAAATCTGAATGTGTTCCTATCTTGTTTAAAACCTTTCAATGACTCATCTCTGACTTGGATTAAAATCCAAAACCCTAGCATGGCTCTGCATGAGTAGCCCTCTTCCCACATCCCCAGTGCAGCCTGGAGCCACCTCCTCTGCAATTCTCACGTCCCAGCCACATACCCAGAGGTCCCCCACGTGCACACGATGCCCGGAGCACTCCTCCTGCTGCCCCTTGCTCCAGAATGACTTCTATTCACCCTTCAGCCTTAACTGAAACAGCACTTCCCAAAACAAGCCTTTACTGAGCTCCCAGATTAGTTTGGGTCTGATTCATAAACTTTCCTTGCACAGTGTACGTGTATTTAGAGGAATTTATCACAACCGTAACCACATAGCCTCGTGTAAAATACTTTACCTGTAGTCCCTCCTAGAATTAAGTTCCAGGAAGACAAAGGCTATATTGGTCTTGTGCATCTTGGTCTCCCAAGTGCCTGGCACAGATGAGGTACCTAAAAAGTAGCAGGTAAAATAATGAAGGAATAACACTGGCTAAATGGAAGGTGAGAATGGTTATTGGCATTGAGAAGGTTTGGGCGGTCAAAGGCAGATTATTTGAAAGATCACTGATGTTTAAGAATGGATATGAAATAAGGGGCACCATTGGGTCCAGTTCAAATATTGAGCATCTATATGTGCCAGACCCTGAGCCAGACACATCTCTTCCCTCAAGTTTTTCACAACCTAATGAGGGTGACATACACATAAGTGTAAATGTAAATTAGTGATGTTACACCATATACTCTTCTAAGGTACATGGATTCAATTATATGTGCCTCACCCAACACACAATTCCACATGTCACGTTTTATGCCACAGGATGTCGCATGATAGGGATGATCTAAATATTCTGTGCCCTCAACGAGGCTGAGTTCCTACTAGCATATTCCTTAGGGAAGCTGATTCTAGTACTTGAACATGGGTATTTTTCTTATATCATGGATCTTAACTCAAGCCACCTACTTCATCTGGTGTTCAACTAAAGCGAAGATGATCTGCTTCAGTGCTAGAGGGAAAAAAAGGCTAAACTTTGTGAACTGTCACAAAGTCTCAACAAAGGCCTCAGCCAATACCATAGGGAGCTCTAGAGCTGGGACAGCCCTCTGGAGTTGTTCTGAAGTCAAGCAACAAGGCTGGGTCTTTGAATTCCCACACGGACCAGCCATTGGATGCCCTAGTCATGGGGATACCCTTAGATGAAGCAGCTCTATTAGGCTGAGAGCAATTCCTCGGGAGAAATTCAGCTATAAGCATTCATAGGAAGCACTCAGAGAAGCTGGGGAAATGAGTGTCTTCATCCTGAAGGTGGGCCCTGGGGAGGCGGGGAGTAAAAGATTTTACGCACGACTTGCCTCCCAATAATTCCATCCTTTCCCATTTTCAACAGGTGCCGACTGGTGGGTAAAGGCAAGTGGAAACGTCCTGTCCCTCCAAGAAAGAATTAAAAATATTTCTTAAGGATGTATGATCACTTCGCCCTTAGGAACAGGAATGGTAAACATCGATGAGTGTCAGGGAGTTTCACGGACCTGGGCAGTGCTGGAGGCCATAGCTCCTTGCTCCCTGGTACCCTTCTCATTTTTAAAAGGAGCTGTTTGTCTTCAGCTGAAGTTTAGCAATGACTAACAAGGAAGATCCCTGAGTTTCAAGAACTCACTGAGACTTTGCCTCAAGCCACGCAGAGTTGTAGCTGAGGCTGGCTGCAGGAAGGACACATCTGAGAGACAAGCCCACTACCTGGTCTCTTTCAAGAATCCAGGTGCTCCCTAAATCAGGTGCAAACTACGCATCTAAGAGGCAGTGCTTGTAGCAGTGACAGGCTCTCCGTCACCAATTATACGCACCAGGCAAAGGGCAGTTATTTATAAATACTTTGTTCCTAATAAACTGTCAGTGCAGCCACGGCCCTTCAGCCACACAATACATTTATTTTTACAGGGCCCTGGTCGCCTTTCCTCTGCCCTTTCTCATCTGGTTGCAGTGCTGTGCGTTTATGGCCATGGGAGCACCTCCTTCCATGCAAAGGATGAGAAGGTCAAGGTGTGACCTTGCCACCTGCCTCTGCATCATTCTAATGTATCCCTTAACTAGACCAAAAGCAATTAGATGGTCAGATCCTTCCTTTCTAAGCTTATTACAGAATTGCTCAAAGCTCCTACATCTTCCCAAGGAAACTGTCGCATTGCTGGAACTCCTTTCCCGTTGGGATCAGCCTGGAGCTGAAATCTCAGTTTTTTAAAAAAGGCTGACAGTGCCATATAGGGGTCTGGATGGAATCCAGAATCACAGAGGCACTTAAAAGTTGGGCAAACTTTCTGGGAATAAAGTTAGCTAAGACATTTTTGTTCTTTTTAATCTCACTGTATGAAATCACTTGTCACTCAGAAGGAGAATCTGGGAGCTTATTTATGCTCACATATCTTCATTGAAAATTGAAGAGAGTCCAGGTTAAAGTCGTTTCTTTCACCCTCACCACTAACTCGTGTTTCCAACTATTCCTTAATTCAAACATGCAGTGAGCACCTGCTGTGTGCCAGGCTCCATCCTGGCTTCTGGAGGTGTGGAGATGAGAGACACTGTTGATGCCCTAAGGCTGTCCCAGTACAGGACAGAATAGAGTGAGGGTGTGCCCCCTGGAGTTGTGCAAATAGAAGGACCACCTGCCTTCAAGGACCTTACTGCCTAGACCGGAGCTGCCAGGACTTAGCCACTGGCCACCTGTGGATACCGAGCACTTGAAATGTAACTGAGGGACAGAGTTTGTAATTTTCTTTAATTCCAATTAACTTAAATTTAAAAGCCAGTACTTGATCCCATTACTGGAAAACTTTTAAGTATGCTTGGGACAACTTGGGAAGGTGAGTCTCCTTTTGGAACTCTAAATGTTCTGAAATATAAGCACAGATCAAGTATTTCCAATGAAAATCTAGCATCCAAATTGAGATGTGCTATAAGTGTAAACTACACACTGAATTTCGAAGACTTAGGATGAGAGGAAGAATGTAAAATGTCCCATGAATAATGTATATATTTATTAAATGATAATTCATTGGATATATAGGATTAAATAAAATATATTATTCAAATTAGTCACCTAAGGTTTTATTTTTACTTTGTAAAATGTGGCTACTAGAAAATTAAAAATTAGACATGTAGCACAGGTAATAGTGGATAATGGTGTTCTAGAAGAAGAGATAGCTAAAGAGATAGAAAATTAATGGGGTAAGTGTGAGATAGAGAAATAAGGGACAAATAGGTGAGGTATCCCATACAGGGGATGGATAGAAGTTCACAGGCCTAAGAAAGCAGAAAAGAGAGAAAAGAGAGTGCCACTCAGATGACTTGACATGGGCAAAGACATGGAAGCATACACAAACCTTCTACATCAATAATACATTGATAAATGAATTCAAAAAAATTTTTAAATGGGACAGGTGATAAAGGCAGCATGAGAAACTGAAGAACCTTGTGCACCAAATTAAGGGACCTAAGCCTTAATCTAAAGACAATGAGGAACCACTGAGATACTTTAAGGAAAGAAATGGCATCTTCCGAGCTGCCTTCTAAAACTATCTCCCTCATGGTCATTTGAAGAATGGAGTGAATTGGGTGACCCAGAAGACCCTCCTCTACATCCAAAGAGAGCAAGGCCAAAACCCAGGTGTCCTGCAGGAAGGGACGTTGAGTGAAGGGGGAGAGGAGAGGAAGGAACAATCTGTTTGCTGCTACGCTGTAGGGATAATGAAGTTATTTAGAAATGAAAAAGAAGGAAATTGATATTTATGTTCACGTTACTTCCTTTTCTAAAAAAGATCTAGTCCTTCTTAGAAAGTACGGACCAAACCTGTGAAAACGAACACATTATTTAGGAAGAAAAGTTACAACTTGAAAACCCTGAAACTATGAGCTTCTGACAAACCAAATCAATTAATTTATACCCTGTGGCATGAAGAATGCAATTACAAAAAGAAGAAAAAAACTGGCCATGTTGTGAAGACAGATTTTCCAGGATTATGTCCAACCTTGACATTACTCGGATGCTGTTTATTCAACTGCTCTGTGAGGTCAGGTCTCCCTTTCATGTTTTTGGCCTTGGGACCCTTCAGGCAAACGCCTTTGAATACAAATATTTCAGCTCTTCCTTGGAACTTTCATTAGGTTCTGGCTTCATTATTAGTTCGAACCTCAATTCATTACTAATTTACATTTACTTCCCTACCAGGAGGTCAGAGGGTATTTCTTATAAGGAAATGTAAATTGCTGTATTTCTGTTTTTCCATTAAACCCCTACCACTTGGGAATTATGTGTTTTTCTGTATCTCCCAAGAAAGATTGAATGAATCAGAATTTAAGATGTGTAAAATGCCTCAGGCTTCTTAGAAAAATAATGCTCCAAAAGGATAACATAGAAATGTAGATTTATAAGTATTACAGAAGATGCCCTGGGTTTAATCAACACACTTGGTAACCAGTTTTCAGGCAGCTTCTTGGACAGGTTTGGGGGCAGGAGTCAGACGGCTGGGTCTCTGGTCGTACTGTGCATCTGACCTCTGTGCTAAATGGGCCACTCACTTCATCACCCTGCGCTTGTGCTTCCTGGCGTGTGAAATTAAAATAATAATATCTGCCCCTCTATACCCCGGGGGTCATTGGGAGAATCAAATAAAATATCTTCTGTAAAACCAATTGGAAAGTAGACACTTTCCATTGTGTATCACTAGAACTGGCAAATGTCTGGGGACAGTGATTAGGATTACGGTGGTTGGCGCTATTGTTTTTCTATCTCTCCAACTTCAGCACATACCTCAGCACATGACCCATCACAGGTTCTCAATAAATATTGTTGAATGGAACCATTCTTTCTCAGGAAGTTTTTTTCATGACATTGTTTTGAGAGATCCTCCTCCCCACCGTACACTTCTTTTCATGAATTCTTAAAGACATCTTCCTTCATCTCCAATATATGTACCTTAGTCTTTGATTTTTCAAAGGTGGCTTTCTATGCTAATTTTTCTCCCAGCCCCTCTCTTTTAAACCTCATTTCTGCTTGAATGCTGCCTCCAATTTGGTCTCATCTAGGGCTTTCTCTGTTCACTTGAACTTTGTTTCCTGCTCCTCCCTATTTGAGTTCTAGAAAATCTGTGGCCTCCCTCTTCTTTTACAGACCCACAAATGACTATGAAAATGTCATTTCTCACTTAAACACTTCTGCTGCTTTTTCCTGCTGCTGCTTCTTTTTTTTTTTTCCATATCAGCAAATCCTTTGCCTCATTGTCAGTGAAATTCTTTTTCTCTCTTTTTCCTTTTTTATACAGTTCAGTTTAGTCACCACTATAATCTTTCTCATCACGTGGTTTCCCTTTTGGTTAAACCCATTATTTTGACACAGTTTATAGCCTCCTTCCTTCCCTTACCTTCACTGGCTCGGCTCTTATTTAAGACTAGGTTTCACATTGATTGTTTCCTTCTGAGTTGGAGCCATTTTTGATGCCATAATATTTTATGATCCCAGAGTATTTGGTCTCCAAGAACTTCTTTAAGTACAATGCAGTTTGGAAAGAGTAAAAGAGATACGGCAGACCACCATTTTTAAAGCACAATTGAGGCTTACAGGAAACTTGAATGGCATCACAAGCTATTCTCTGAAGTGTTAATTAGCCCTTTGTCTCACCAGACAGACTGTATTTCACGACTGCAGGGGTGTAAATTCTTTCATATGTTTATTTTGCTTACTCACTGCATTGCTCAGTGTTGTCCCAATGTTCTAGGCAAGCCAGAGGACAAAAAGAGATGATGAAGAAGCTAGTTATAATAGTAATAACTAATATTACTAGATGCTTCAGCAGACAAGCCAGGCACTCTTCTGAACACTTTATATTTATATTATATTAACTCATTTTTATCCTCCAACAATTCTATGATGTGGGCACAGTAAGTATCCCAAGATTATAAATAAAGTTGAGACACCGGGCTTAAATAACTTACCTAAGTTACACCGCTAGTGAGAGATGGAAAATAAAAAGGGCATAAAAGCCACATTTAATTCACAGTTGTGTCTGCAAGAGGTTGGTCTGCTTGTCCCAATGAGCTCACACCATCTCCTAGCATGTTTCGGTGAAGGCGGTCCCTGGCAGTGTGGTGATTGTGTCCACTGTTCAGGGTAGTTGTAAGGGCCAGTGGAAAATGCATCTGTGAGCAAAAATTGCTAACTGAAAGAGAGAAAACTTGTTTTGTGACCAGTTGTAAGAAGACCAAAGTGTAGGATTTCCCGACGGAAAGGTTGTGCCATCGTAGTGGGAGAGTAGTAGTTTATGATGGAAGTACCACTATCCTAAACCTGTGGCCACACAGGTCAAAGGGTAGCTGCCAGTTCACACTGGTGACTAAAGGGACAACAGATCGGGACTCCCTATTATGGTTCTACAATCCACAATGACTGGACCTGTGATACTGACTCTACTGCAATTTCACTGCCTGAGATTTCTTTCTGTTTCTGTGGGACACTGCAGATTGGTAAATAGGAAACAGAGGGGAAAAGGAATTGATTGGCCCGTTGGAATGTAGAAACTATGCATATTAAATCATCCTAAATATTCTTCAAAAACATTGAAAGTCGTGAATTGAATAAGGTCTTCTACAAGGAAACTCACTGCCATTACTCAGACCTTTCTACACAACTCAGTAGTGGTTTCCCACCTACAAATGTAATATTAATCATCTCTGAAGATTTTCCCAGTCTTGTCCAATTGGGAAACCACCATTCATCCTTTAAGTTCCTGCTCATCTAATACCTCTTAGGAAAATCTTTCTTCAATTTCCCCAAGCAATAGGAGATGCACCTTTCTCTACATCCCAGTGGTATTTTGTGCTTTCTTATTATAGCAGTTACCACATTGCATTATAATCCTTTATTTATGGCTCTGTTGTCAGTAGATTGTGAATATCTCCAGGACAGCAACCCTATTGTATAGAATCTATATTATAGACTTTTAATACTCAGAGCAAGAGGATTACCATGCAGCAAATATTCAATAAATATATGGATAAATGAATGAAAACACGAATAAACAAATACCCGGGCCAACCTTCACTCTACCTTTCAACTATTTTAAATTACCTATTCTAACCATAGGTGTGTCAGGGTTTAATCAGAAAAACAGAACCACAATGAGTGAACTAGGATAAAAGATTTATTATAAGAATTGGAACTTACACAATTGTGAAAGCTGATTAAGCAGTCTATGTAAAGCCATTGCTTCTTCATCTGAGGTGAAGGTGGAAGTCAGTAGTGCAGGCAGTTAGGAAGAAAAAGTGGACATGAAGTGGGTGAAACAAGGGCAACCTGGGATCCATGAGAACGGATTGGAACGCACATCTGCCTCCAAACTCAACAACGCAGGTGATATTGGTGCCTTTCTATAGATATCATGCAGTGGTACGTGGACCTTGGCCAAGATTCAGAGCAGCTGACAGAGGAGCTCCAACACAAGCTGAAGGACAGGGCTGTTACTCCCTGCCAACGAGGTAAGCCATCAGATCATAGGCTACAACCTGATGACCTGCCTGATGACCCTACACTGACCTTCCAAAACTGGCACTAAATTCTCTCATGGCCAACCCTAACCAGGAACCATGAATAGGGACAGGATTCTGGGAGATGCAGTTCCAACTTAGCCAAGTTGACAATGTACAAAGCCACCACAATAGGTATACTATCAGAGCCCACCCAAAGTGAGACCCAGGCCCCACTGTGAAATTTGAGTTTCCAACTCAGTTAGGGCCCATGCAAATGAGAAGGAGAGAACTGGAAGAAGAGCCAGAGAATGCAATGACCAGGCAGCTATGGTAGATTGCATTATGGGCTCCAATTTCTCACCCCTCCCTGCATCTACACCTTTGCTTGCCTCAGTGGGCAAGTTGTACTTTCCTGAACCTCGACTTTGGGTGTGGCCACGAAACTGACTTTGGCCAATAACATACGGGCAGAAGAGATAATGAGGTAGATTTGAGCCTAGATATTAGGGGGCCACACATGTTTCCACTTGCCTCCTTGCTCTTTTCCATCTCTGTGAGAAGATCCTGAGAGGGGAATCAGAAACACATGGAGCAGAGCCATCCCGCCCCACTGCAGATGCCTGAATAAGGCCCATTCACGGTTGTTTTAAGCTCTGTGCTTTGCAGTTGTTTGTTACACAACAATAGTTAATCAATACAACTAAGAGCAGAAGGAAGAGGGGGCCAGTTGGAGGCGCCTCTCTGAGAGCCAAAGCCTAGTGTTTGCCTGAGTACTACTGCCACCACAGTTCTCCACTTATCAGCAATCCTTGTGTTTTTGTGCAGCCTTTGCCACTGTTTTGTGCAATGAGCTATGTGGAGCAGGGCGTGTGTGGTGTGCGGGAAAGAAGATATCTCTGATATGGGCCACCTCTGGCCAGCCATGGCACGAAAGGGATGCCCAGTGATCAGTAGCCAGAGCCTGCAAATTAGGTGAAGCTGAAGCTAAGGTGTGCAGAGAAGAGGTTAGG
The DNA here is from genome assembly GCF_003676395.1 of Aethalodelphis obliquidens. Classification (NCBI taxonomy): domain Eukaryota; kingdom Metazoa; phylum Chordata; class Mammalia; order Artiodactyla; family Delphinidae; genus Aethalodelphis; species Aethalodelphis obliquidens. The sequence goes on from NW_020837993.1 coordinate 3,771,069, forward strand.
ACACGGCAGGAAGCAGAGTTCTTCTAAAGGGATTTTATTTTCAGGTGCAGTTTGGCTGATGGACAGCTGAGGACTGGCAATTGCAGAGCTGCTGCATAAACAGCTTCTGATGGTTTCCCATCACCTGCAGGATAAATGTCAAATGCCTCAACAGGACAAGTAAGGTGCTTTACTGGCCTGGCCTCCTCGTGCCTTTGGAGAGCTCTCTCCAGCCCCTCCTTGTTACTCCTGCTCTCACACACCCGTGAATTCTCTTTGCCTAGAATGCTCTTCTGTATTCTCTACTTAGCAAGCTCCTGTTTGCTCTTCAGAGGCTATCACAAATGTTCAATTTTCTCTGCGGATGTCCCACTCTTTAACTACTTGCAGCCTCCTAACCACCCCCTAGGCAGAATTATCACTCCTCCAGGTCCTGTCTTGCTGTCCTCCTCCATTAAATGATGACCTTTTGTGGGCAGGGACCAGGTCTCCCTTACCACTACATCCTTCTTCAGCATTTAACCCAGAACCTGGCACAAGAAAGTTGAGCCACAGATTGTGGCTGCTGAGATTCAGTTGCTAAGATACATTTCAAGAGGATGAAAGTTTTTCTCTACTGAAGCCATTATTGCTATCTGAAAATGTGACCTCCTAGGGTCTTGTTAATTATCAGTGGATGCCACAGCAAAGATGTGAATTATTCAATTCTTTTTAGAAAGGAAGTCAGCTGGGAATAAAAGAAGAGCCCGAACCTTAAAATATACCTAAAAATATCAGACATATAGAATGACTAAGTTTCCATCTAATGCAAAATAGCTTAACAGAAACCCACTTTAAATGGGACACAAATAATTGCTGACCGGACTTGTGTTTATCAAGGCTTTCACTTGGTTTCAGAGCCTTCTCTCTAAAACATCTAGTTGTTTTGGTTTTTTTTTCCAGAATCCCATCTCATTTTCCAAACACCACTCAATCTTTCAGCCTGTGAAAAAGCTGAAGTGATGTTTTCTCCTTCCTAAACTGACAAAACAGGAGCCAGTACTTGGGCAAGGTAGCACTCCTCTTCCTTCAGTGTCAGATTTAGCAGAAGTGAAATGCAGTCTCTCATTGACCTTCATGCTCTCTGCCCACATCTAGACTAATCATCACCCATGTCTAGGGGTAGCCTTACACACATCCAGGGGTGCCAGTTCTCCGAGCTCTCTGCACATCACATTTCAACTTGGCCAGCTGTGTACCATTAGGCACTGTCAATAGGGGGCGCTAGAGAGCGCCTGCAAGATCACAGGAGGGATCAGGAACTTGCTCCTTTCTCTCGTACCTTTCAGGCTCACTGTAGCTTCTTCACCTCGCTCCTTCCTGTGACAGCAGATTAAGTCCAGTTTTCAACATTTGCAGAAAATGCCTTATTGCACATTGCACCCCTATCCCCATAGATGCCAGATGCAGCCAAGAAACATTCCCCCTAAAGAGTCTGATCAATTCCAGGAATCCTCCTCTGAGTTTCTAAGTTTTAAAAAAATTCCAATCTTTTTACTTTGTCCCTCCAGCCCTAGAGGTGTTTGCTACTTCTGCAGTTGTGACGCCCTGAAACCTTAGAATTGCCTTATTTTTCTTCTCATTTAACTACGTAACAACTTTCTACTTTGCTAATAATTCTTGATATTAAATTCTTTATGTTAAAATAACTGGTGTGATTTCTGTCTTGTGAGTGGACCCTGGCTGATACCGGCTGGTGTCAGAAAATATTTTAGCTACCTGTTCCCTCCTCTGCACCCACTGTGAGACTTCATATGGTGCCGATGTCCCTGTTAAGATGTCCTGACTGGCAGGCCCCATGCATACCCCTGGATCCCCCTACTGGGTTCTGCATCACTCTCCCTGTGGTTTTCATGCTCATCACAAGCTCCAGTCACCACTTCAGCCCTCATTCTGATCATGGGGGGTCCCATGCTCAAGTCCTCAACACTCACCCTTGTACCATAGTTCACAGCCTTCTGCTCTGGGCTTCCTCAAGACTTTCTAAACCCCCAAACCTATGCTAAGTGCCCTGATTGCTAACAACTGACTCTATAGGGGGAAAAAGTCCTGTTTTATAGCTTTTTCTGATTTCTGCTATGTGTAAATACTCCCACCAAGGCCAATTTCACTGAACATGGAGTTGGGGGAAGATACACAGTACTACTCCATTATATAGTAGTTTCATCATAAAGGTAAAATAGACATAAATGATCTCAAGAGTATAAATAATAGAAATATGTAGTAAAATAATTAAAAGTTATGAGTTTTGAGTATATCCTTTCTTTTTATCAATAATACAATTTAGTTAGCTGTTATTTCAGTTAACTTTCATTTTTTAATGGCTCTATTTGAAAACTGGGTCACAGAATTTCTGAAAATTTAACAATTAGCTCCCACCAGTCAATAAGAACTAGCTCTACTATAGCATGGGTCAGAGCTGTACCCACAATGTGTCCCCACTTTGTCAATGGAACCCTGGACCTATGCAGAGGAAGCACAATGTGAAAACCAGCTCCCCGGGGATCAGTAAACCCAGGTCATCATTCTAATTCATCCCATCACCCCAGCCACACATCTCAATAACAAGTCACTGATTTGGGGAAGCACCCTGCAAGGTATTTAAAACACAGACACCCCAGAACTCCAGGGGTACCAGCCTCCTATCTTTTTTTTTTTTTTGCGGTACGTGGGCCTCTCACTGTTGTGGCCTCTCCCGTTGTGGAGCACAGGTTCTGGACACGCAGGCTCAGCAGCCATGGTGCACAGGTCCAGCCGCTCTGCAGCATGTGGGATCCTCCCGGACCGGGGCACGAACCCGTGTCCCCTGCATCGGCAGGCTGACTCTCAACCACTGTGCCACCTGGGAAGCCCCCAGCCTCCTATCTTTAAAAAAGGATTCCTCTGCCTTTGAGAGTTCTCCTTTTGTGAGAAGCCTTCAGCTAATTTGAGACAGAAACCACAGAAGAGGACCAATCAGAAGAAAGGCAGATGCAGGGGGCAATTTGGAGCAGTGGAATTTTCTACTCTTGGCACTGGCTCCTAGACCTTGGTCTACAGTGAATACGACCTCCCAGTTCTCTTACTCCAGAGCCGCAAATTCCCCACAGGTCTCATGAAGGCCAACTATTTTTTTCAGCAAACTTGGTCTCTCACATCTCCACCCCCCCCAAGATCTTTACCCTCCTGGGTACTCAAACCCAGAAAGCTAAGTTCAGGTTCAAGTTCACTTCCCTCTCAGTACCCACTAATATCTATTTCTCTCACTTCCTGTTCATCCCCCCATCCCCTCAACTTCTCAATAGCTCAGAAAACCTCCATTTTCCTTAAGGCTGGGAATTTGGGGAATAAATATGGGCAAACTCTTCCTTTTGGCATCCTACCTGCCTGCCTTGAGTCAATAGGCAGTGAAGATGTAGCTGTTGTAAAGCAAAGGAGGAGAACCCAAAGAGAAAAGCCAGTTAATACTTCTGTGATGACTTCCATGAGTCTCAAACATAATAAATATTAACTATCATGATTTTAATGTGAAACTAACATGATTGTAATGTGGCACTTATATAATGAAAGCCCTTGTACTGGGCTCCCCATTGCATCAGATGTCTTTCCTGAAATGTTTCTGTATACTGGTTGCGTCTCAGGGACCTCTAAGACCAAATACTTGGTTGTATTAAAATCAAAGGAATAAAACTTTCACCAGACTTAACACTTTCATAATAAGCTATCCATTCATAAACTTGAAGGAATCCCAGAAACAAATTAGTTGCTGATTTTGCAAAGTCAGTTCAGGTCTGTAAAAGCTAATGTTTGCCACATGCTAGGCATTGGACTAAGTACCAGCTACCCAAAGAAGTAAGCACTGTTTTACACCCATTTTACAGATGAGTATATGGAGGCACTGAAGTTAACATTTCTAAGGTCACTCAGCTAGTAACGGCAGAGCCAGGAATTAAAACCACCCAGTCTTAGTTTACAGCCTCTTCATTGTGCTACACTGACTTAACCCCTAACCCTTGTCAAAGCCACTTAACCCTTGCTGCTAAGAATTTTCTAGAGTCTGAAGCTGCAACAAAGAATCTTGAGAATTTGCCACCCGCCTCCTTTCTTGCTCCATCTCTGCACATTCTTACTCCTGATTTCACACAGCCCATTTGTTTTGAAGATTTAATCTTTGATTCAGCAAACAAAGAAGGTGCCATCTGCCTGACACCCCTCCCAAACTCTTCTGACCTATGGTCTCACAATTGCAAGAATCTAAGCTGGATGCTTGGTTTTTCCCCAAATAATACCAAGGGTTAATGTCCATGGGGTGCCTACCACGTGCTGGGATGTGTTAAATTCTCAACATGTGGTGGTCAGTACCATCATTTATCACATTACCCCCCTTTTACCCTCATAACTGCACTCAGATGTAGGTCTCACTGTCGTCATTTTTACTAGTGAGGAGATTGAGGCTCTGTAAAGTGCCCTGAAAACATTCCACAGCTAGACGGTGGCTGAGCAGAGATGAGGGCGGAGATGCCACCTCCAGCCTTGCCCTTCTGCTCCTTCTCAAGCGCACTTCTCTGCGAGGAAGAGCGATGATGGAGAGAGTCCCCAGGCACACATTATTCGAATTACACTTAACTACAGCAGAGCCTTATTATGCATTTTCATCTTCTTAGTGCTTTCTAATTAAAAAGGAGGAGAATAGTGATCTTTTTGCTCTGTAACTTCTGTTTTCTCTGAGTGGAAAGCAGAGGGCCCCCAATGAGAGCCTTTGCATAGAGCTCATTGTATTGCAATCAGCTGTTTTAAGTGCAGAGTTCTCCAAGGTCCCTTTTTACTGGAGAGAGTTAATTAAAAACACAGCCACTAATCACTTACCCTTGCTTAGTCTTGATTACAAAGACTATGTGGGGCTTCCCTGGTGGCGCAGTGGTTGAGAGTCCGCCTGCCGATGACACGGAACACGAGTTCATGCCCCGGTCCGCGAAGATCCCACATGCGGCGGAGCGGCTGGGCCCGTGAGCCATGGCCACTGAGCCTGCGCGTCCGGAGCCTGTGCTCCGCAACGGGAGAGGCCACAGCAGTGAGAGGCCCGCGTACTGCAAAAAAAAAAAAAAAAAAAAAAAAAGTGAATCGACTTAGTCACCTAAAAGTCTAAAGTGTGCCCCTACTGTAACAGGCTTTCATTAATGGTAATAATAATATTATTATTCCTATTTATCATCAATGGAGTGCTTACTAAGGACCAGGTACTCTGCTAAGTGATTTTTATTTAATCCTCACAAGGACTTTAATTAGAAGCTGACACTATTATTTTTCTCTCCACCTTGCCCATGAAAAGCCCAAAGTGAAGGTTAGGGTGAAAGTGAAAGCTGAGACTTGAACCCAGGTGTATGCAAGCCTTGATGGCCTCCACGTCTTAGGAATGGGTATAATAAATTATTTCCTTTTATATTATACCAAAACACTCCTTTATTCATATAGTAGAGCTCAGAGTCATGACATCTAGGAAATTGAAGACCCTTACAGCAATAAACTGAAGTTACAGACCATTTGACTGTAACTTAGGAAAACTTCCCAAGACCTTTGAGTCTGGGTCAACGGAAGCTAAGCCCAAGGCAAGTAGCAATCAATCCTCTCAGCTGGTACCCCTATGACTGAGACCTGGACAAGGCAGGGTGTTGGTGGCCTCTGAGTGGCTAAGTGGAAACCCAGCTGAGTAGTGCAAGCTATCAACTCCTTTAGCTGAGACTGGTCCTTCACTGTGCAGATCCTTCAGGTGGGTGGTTGGTGGGAATCGAACAAAGAATTTAGAATTAGAAGACTGACACTTATTAGCACAATCAGGCCCCTGGTTCTCTCCTCAGCCTTTCCCCCGCCCCCGTTTTTTGTCATTACATTCACAACTTCACAAGCTATTTCCTCTGCCTTGAATATTCCCCCTCCCCAGAGGTCTCTCCTGAGACCCTTTAAGTGTCAGCTTTAAAGCCCCTTTTTTCACGTAAATCCCTCCTGACCCCCAGAAGAGGTCATACCTCAGCTTCCTGTGCCAAGGAACCATCTTGTGTGTATCACAACCGTGAATATTTATTTGTATAACTGTAGATTCAATATCTGTGGTCAGTGCCTGATTATAAATTCTGTGTCTTATTCTTTGTTCTATCTCTAGCTTAGTACAGAGCCTGACATATAACGGATACTCATAAATACTGATTGCTCTAACAAAGTACCAAAACCTGGGTGGCTTAAAACAACAGAAATGTATTATCTTGTGGTTCAGGGGCTAGAAGCCTGAAATCAAGTTGTCAGCAGAGCCCGGCTCTCTCTGACAGCTGTAGGAAAGAATACTCCTTGTCTCTTTTAACTTCTGGTGTTTGCTGGTTATCCTTGGTTTGCAGGAACATCCCTCCACTCACATGGCTGTCTTCTCCCTTTGTGTCTTCACATGGTCTTCCATCTGTGCATGTCTCTTTGTGTTCAAATTTCCCCTTTGTATAAGGTTGCCCCTCATGTTGGAATTAGGACCTATCCTAATGACCTCATTTTAACTTGATTACCTCTGTAAAAAACCTATTTCTTTATAAGGTCACATACACAAGTACTGGAGGTTAGGACTTCAAAATACCTTTTTTTTTTTTTTAGAGAACACAACATAATCCATAAGAGTGACAAATGAATAAATAAACTTGCTTGGGCATATCTCTTAACCTTTCTGTGCTACGATTTTCCTCATTCGCAACATGATAATAATACCTGTCTTGACCCCACATATATTTTTGAGATGAAAGAAGTTAATGGCAATATGATATAGCATTATTCTTCCCACTAGTAAATTTGATTTGACTAGCCAACATGTTTGGGGATATCTTATTTTAGGTGAAATCAGAGTAAGACTATTAAATTTTAGGTGAAATCAGAGTAAGACTATTAGAAGAGCAGAAGTTACACAGTATGCAGAGTGGGAATTTTGGATGAGACACTCCTGAGCTTGAATCTTGCTCTCTGCCTCATTTTAGCTATGGGATTTAGTCTGAGTCTTAGTTTCTTAATCTGCAAAATGGGTCAATAACCCTTTATTAATCCTACCTAAGGTTATTGGGAGATTGAATGAGATTATGTTTATATGCACTGAGCACAGCATCTAGGATATAAGAACCAATCAGCAAGTGAAACAACATATAAGATACACATTTTATATATATATATATATATGTATATATATGTGTATATATATGTTTGTATATATACATATATGTGTGTGTGTGTATATATATATATATATATATATATGAACTGTGCTAAAAACCCAGGCCATGCAACTGCTATAACTATGTGACAAAATGGGAAAAATGAAGGCTGACCTATGGTGGAATTGACCCAGAACAGGCAGCTCTCTGGTCCTCAGCAGTCTCTCCAGCTCAGCCAGGAGAGGACCGTAGAATACCATCCTCTGTGCCTGTGTTCTTTCCCTTTGCCGTCTGACAGCTGACACTGAAGAAAGGGTGCAGAAGGGGTGAAGGTACAAAACTGTGTCAGTGGTCAGTGTCCTGATCTCCCAAGACAGATGTGAATGAATTTTCACTTTTGATGCATTAGAATTTCTTTCCAGGAGGACAGGGACAAGGAGGTAAGAGCAACTCTGCTGAATGCTTCTGACCAAATCTCAGATTGCACTTTGCCATCAAGGAAAAATAAAGTAAAGGCATTGTCTGAGATGCCAGGAATGTTAAGACATACTTCAGTGATGAAGGGCACTGTGGGGCAGAGCTCCAGCTGCCCTGAAAACAGGACAACGGCCCGTGTGGCCGAGTGTGTACGTGCTAAAAGGGCTGGAAATTCTGCACGGGTCATTCGTCAGGCTCTTTGAAGTACTGCACTTCTATTTTTAAGACTACGTTGGTGTGATGTTTTAGAGTCCACCAGACCTTGATTCAAATCTTGGCTGTATCACATCCTAGCCCAGTGACTATGGGGAAATTACTTAATCTCTGAGTCTCGGTTACTTCAACTGGGAGGTGAGGATGATTCCCATTTCCTAAGGCAGTCAAAAGGAGTTAATGAGATGGGTATGCAAAATGCCTACCACAGTGCCTGGAACAAAGTAAACACCCAATAACAAGTAGTCAGTGACACTAAATGTTAGAGGTAGAATCGAGTAGGGGAGACATGCCAGACGTTGGTTCAAATACCAGGACTCACATCCTGGCTCAATTACTCACTATGGGATCTGGGGCAAGTCAACTTCTTTGTACCTCAGTTTCTGCACCTATAAAATGAGAATCCTTACGTATGTCCACAACCCATTACCCACAATTTCCAAATCCCCAAAATTCAGGAAATCACAAAGTTTTTTCCTAACTCCATTGGTGACAAAACCTGACTTCCACTGTCAAGAGTCTACTTCCAATCAGTTTCTATCCTGCTTGGTAGAAATAGTCACATTGATTATGAAGTGCTGACCTAGACTTTGCTGGGGTATTTTATTACATCTAGTACATGAGTTGAACTGCCTTCTGAAAATGTGAAAACTTCTGAATGCTGAAAACCATCTGGCCTCAAAGAGTCTTAGACCAGGCAGGGTAGACCTGAATGTAGAACCCACTTCATGGGGTGGTGGGCTGATGGGACCAACTATGTAGAATAGTGCAGAGCACATGGAAAGGGCTCAGTAAGTGTGAGTAGGGCACAGGGCATAGACTTGGCACAAAACTGCAAGGGTCCAAATCCCATTCCACTTCCCTCCTGCGTGACCTTGGGTGAGCTGCATAAACTTCCTCAGGTTACCCATGTGAAATGAGGATGATGGCCATGATATCAACTAAATCAGTGAATATATGCAAAGTACTTGGTAATTGCTTGGTACATAATAAATACTAATAAGTGTTAGCTATTATTATAATGATTGCACTCTGACATGTATATTAAAATTACTCTTTTATAAAGGACATGGCATTACAGGAAAATTCAGAAAACGATGCAGCTCAACCTGTGTTGGTATTCCAAGAATTTTACAGAAAATAGAAAGGTTACCCAGAGTATTAATCTAAGCTGAACTTTTGTGCCTTCTTTAATCAGATTAGAGTACTTTTTCATTAAAGTAGTTTTATTTTCACATAATGCTCTTGATGGATTTTTTGCCCCTAAAAGTTCTAAGACAGAAGCAAAAACAAAATGGTTCTTTCTTGTTTTAACCAACACAAGCTATTTCAGAGGGACAGCTGAGGAAGGGCAGATTGGAGGAACCCCATAAGGATGATGTTCTAGGGATTGTTGGACTGAGCACTTGTTTCTAATCCCTTCCTCCCCTTGTGGGGTGGCCGTGGATGTGTGCCACTCAGATTCCCAAGAGAACTTGCTGCAGGGAGCATGGCTGGTACACAACTCCACATTCCCTCCAACTGCATCCACTACACGTGTGTCAAGACCACTGATCTCCCAAAACAGATGTGAATGAATTTTTACTTTTGATGCATTAGGACTTCTTTCCAGGAGGACAGGGACAAAGAGATAAAAGCAACTCTGCTGAATGCTTCTGGCCAAATCTCAGATTGCACTTTGCTATCAAGGAAAAATAAACTAACGGCATTGTGTAGGGGAAGAGCAGTCTTGACACACATGTGGTGGATGCAGTTGGAGGGAATGTAGAGTGTCAAGCCATTCCTGCCACCAACATGGGATTCTTTTTATAGGCAACTATTGCTGGGGATGTCCCATTGTCCTGTCCAAGACTTTCTTAGAACTACAGTCTGAGTCAAACCCAATCCTTCCTCCCCTCTCTTCTCATACAGGTACCTGATCTGTGTTGGGAGTCTGAAGACTCTCCCTGCCTAGTTGTGATTTCTCCCCCTTTATTACTGAGAGACAATTCCCCCAATAAATACCTTGCCCATCTAAGCTCACCTAATTCCATCTTGGTGTTTGCTCTTTGAAGGACCCTAATTGCCACACGCAGAGTTTATTTCCCAGAATCCTTCTCCTTGAGGGTCCTGGATGTTATTGAGGTTCTGTCTCTGAGATGTTCTTGCAGATGATTTGGAAAGGAGAAGGAAGGAAGACATTAATCTCTGTAGTAAGGATAGTTGACAATTGGGCTCCAGCAGATATGGGATTTTGTAATAACCAGACTCTACTTTCCACTGTCTAATCACCAGTCTTATGGACTCAGGATGCTCTGACATTGGCAACAGCAGGGAACCTCAGATCACAACTGCTATGGCAGGATTTCAGAGCTAAGCAGCGTCCCTTTAGCTCTTGCCCTTCCAGCTTTGCCAATAATTTCATAAGCACTTGTTTTTTTGAATTGGATTTCTTTCTTTTTAAAACACCGGAGGTGATTTTCATTTCTTGCACTGAATGCTGATTGATACACCAAGTGGATTTGCAGATTGCAAAGTTGACTTGTTTATGCTCAGGGAACATATTTAATAAAGCTGTAAAACTTGGAAGTGAGATTACATACTTACCAAGCCACTAATTCAACAGGAAGGGACTATAAAGAACTAGAGGATTCATTTGTGTTGGCTGCCCCTCACAAGGTGTTTCAAGAAAAATTGAGCTCCAGCAAGGGTTTGCCAGAGAGCAAGCCAAGATAGAAGGGAAGAGGGAGTCCGGGGATTAAGGTTTTCACTGTGTCGGAAAAGGCGACTGATTCTATACCTGGTTTCTTTGAACCAGTCCTTGTTAGAGTCCTTGTTTACATGCTCAAAGGGGTCTCAGTTTGAAAAATAAATTACATGGCCAACCTATTTATGTCCCAAATAGCTAGAGAGGAGACTATTGTTCAAAAGGTTTTTCAAAGACCTATTGAATTGAGACCTTTTAGTTAAACAGTAAGTCAAACAAAAGTAGCCCTTGCTAACTGAAGATCAAATTGAAAATGTTGCCTTTCAACCCAACTTATTGTTTTAAAAGGCTTCAGTGTGTGTAGCTATCAAACTGAGGAAGGGGGATGGGTATAACAAAAAGGCAGGTTTAAGATAATGTCTAGGAGAGAACTTGGGTATGGCTTCTGGCATGTGGAACCCACTAGAAGCAAATGGAGTTGTATTGCCAACAAAATTATAAAACTGGTTTGCAAACCCTGTAACTTCCAGGTCTTTAAGCAACTCCCAGATCCTCCAAATTCTCACAAATAGAATAAGTTGTAAAAGCTCTGTCACAGGGCTTCCTTGGTGGCGCAGTGGTTGAGAGTCCGCCTGCCGATGCAGGGGACACGAGTTCGTGCCCCGGTCCGGGAAGATCCCACATGCCATGGAACGGCTAAGCCCGTGAGCCATGGCTGCTGAGCCTGCGCATCCGGAGCCTGTGCTCCATGGCGGGGGTGGGCCACAACAGTGAGAGGCCCGCGAACTGCAAAAAAAAACAAAAAACAAAGCTCTGTCACAGCCAGGGAGGTCTTACTCTACAGAAACTGCTCCAGATGTGACTGCAGAGAATAAGGTACCATCAGGAAGAAATTCTCAAAGTCAAGGTCAGGGAATGCAGAGGAAAGTGGATAGAAGTGTTTCTCCAACAGAACAGAGCCAGTGCAAAACCAAGTAGCTAATTCCCCTGCCACTTAATGCTCACAAAACCTTTCGAGGTTGGTGTTAAAATACCCCATTTTATAGATGAAGAAACTGAAATTCAGACAGTTGGAATGATTTCTCTGGGACCCCACATTTGACTGTGGAGATTTAAACCAGGTTGGCCTGACTCTTGAACCGATGTTCTTTCAACTGAGGTTAGCCATGTCTCTATCCAGGGAGCTGCAGTTTGGGGATGCACTTAATAATGCTCCCCCTGGGTAGATGCCTGCCTGTCTGACCTGCCCTAAACATTCATGGAACTCATTGCCACATCCACAAGGAGAGGAGAAGTGCTCCCATTACTTGACTTATTGGCTTTATTTCTGACCAGAATAAAGTACTCACTACCTGCAGGACTGCCCTCTTTATTTCATACCAGATTTGTTCTAAATGACTTCAGCCCATTTCCCAAAAAAGCCGGACTTACAGGACAAAGATTTACCACCACACAAGTTATTCCAAAGAAACACCTTAGGCTCTGACCACATTTAATCTCTATGTCTGTAAGCTCCTGGGCAATTGAAAGGACAAAGGGACCACTTTCCACTGAGTTTGAAGACCCCATTTTTAGCTATCTGAAAAAAGGGACATTTTAACCTGCATTAACTCTAGGGGACATCTTTTAATGACCCAGAATATCAGTGACAAAGCCAACACTTGTCTCCAAATACTAGATTAATAATTGGACAAAATGTAGCACCCATGCACCTCCTCTTGTAAAAATTAAAATGAAACTGATGTCAAGAGAGATTTTATTTGTGTATCTCCTTGACTTTATAAGAGGGAATGAGGACTGTAGTTGACAACTAGAAAGGGTCAAACTAAGCCTTTCCAAGGTCCCAAACCCAATCTGCCCCACTTCAGGTGATGCCCACTTGCCAGTCTCTATCACTTTTGCAAATGATCTTTTTTTTTTTTAACTTAGAAAAGGATGTTTTGAAGGCAGCTGAGTTTTCAAAACAGGAACTGATAATATAGCCTCAGAGCAAGAAGGTCATATATTATGTCCAGTGACAGCCTGGCCACGATGCCCCCCTGAGTTCTTATGGAGAAGCCATTGGATAGCAGTAAATAACGAGTAGAACACACAGTGTTTTATTCCAGGGAGTTCATGATGCTCTACCCGTTCTTTACTCACAAAGCACTCATCAAACTAGGTGTGAGAAGGGCACGTTAAGGTCAATTTTGCAGGGACAGAGAACAAGACATGAAACAATTATACCCCAGATGACACTTGTCATCAAGAAAAAAACACACTTGTGGGTACAGAGTCTAAATCTTCTGGGTGAAGTGCCCACTGTAAACACCAGCCCATTCTATCCCTGTCTATTAGGCATTTTTGCTAAACTCCAATAATGATCAGAGTGACAAATCTAACAAAGGTCTTACCCAAACCTGATTGGATATCGCGCTTGCCAATATGCATACAAAATAACCCAGTTCACAAAAAGATAAGAAATTAATCTCACACCCGTTTGGGGGCAGTCCATAAAAATAAAATAAAATCTGTACTTTCTCTATTCACGGGCTTAGATTATTAGTAGGCCTGGATACATCTTGATTACTGCCACTGCTCGTCAGATCCTTAGCATAGACTGAAAACTGAGAAGATATGTTTTATCCATGTGAAAGAGTTAAGTTTTTTTCTGGCATCTTAAAAGAGGCTCCCAAGAACAGTTGAGAATTTAGGGGGAAAAAAAAGAGATAAATCTGTCTTTTTTTTTTTTTTAAGAAGAGGAATACACTGAAGATATGAATTGCCAGAGGCCCAGAAGAGTTTATTTTGTCACTTCCCTGTGACTAAAGGTTCCTCCTCAAGGGCTATAGGTAACGTTCAGAGCTATACCCTTTGAGCTGTCTTATAGATACTGAAAGCCTCACCAGGTGGAAGAAGTTAACTACATGATGTATAGTTATGTAGCCGTGACATAAGCTGCCATAATTCTGAGAACTGGCCTCAAAGAAGTGGGAACAAACCCACCCTGGAACTAAAGACTAACTGTACTGAAAACAATCAAGATGACGCTGATCAGACCACCACATAAGTAATTTCAAGATGACTTTCAGAGCTGACTGTACTGTTTCTGCATGTAGCCCCTTCCCTCTGTCTATAAAAGCTCTTGCCCCCCCCATTGCCCCACCCCTGCATTGCCAGCCTCTGAAATAAGGAGAACTTTTTTTTTTTTACTTTTTTAAAGTTTATTTTTTTAATTTAATTTCTGCTTCGCCCCTGTCCTTCACTGGGCCTGGTATCACCAGAGTCTAAACATTTTATGGTTAAATATCTCTAGAGACGAAACCTACCAACTCTTGTATTTTTAAACAAATTTTCTTTGGGACAATTTACTCCCAATTGGAGAAGAAAATTTAAATTCTTGAAATCAATGCTGAAAGGAGTAGAACAAGCAAGAGGAGAGAAGCTGTGCTGTGTGTGTGTGTGTGTGTGTGTGTGTGTGTGTGTGTGTGTGTGTGTGTGTAGGACTTCTCCCTGGGGACTTTTGAAATTGTTGGTAAAAAGCTATGAAAAAAATCAACAAGCAAAATGAAACAAGTGGAATAGGCTGAAACGAATGAGAATTTTCTAAGTGAAAAATTTGGCAAAGCTATTTAAAAGCACAAACTGATTTTAAGATTAGTCTTTAAGTTCTTGAATTTTGTCCTATTTGTTTAACCAAAACAGCTGCTTCTGTGAACTCCTGCTTGTTCTTCAGATAATACGCAGCTCATTGTTCATCACATTTAATGCTTCATTCCCTGGATATCCATTGATTCTCTTCAGAGTCCCTGGCAAAGTGTGAAATAGTCCACCTTTGACCTCCCTCACCTCTGCTCGCTCATTCATTCATTCAACAAACACTTGTTGAGAGTCTTTCCTTTCCACCCACCGTGCCTCTTTATTGGATTCAGAGCAGCACGCAGCCAGACCCCCACATTCAGTAACAGTTTTGTGGCACCCAACGTGAGGCTGTGCTCTTGCGATATCTGGCTCCCAGTGTATTCTGGAGCAGAGCCACCAATCCTGGCACCATGCTGGGATGGTTGTGAGGAGCCTGCTGCTCATGGCTCGCTGGCCTCTAGAGGGGGATCTGGGGGGACATTCCTAGCAGCTGCCAAAACAATTTGTTTTGGGGATCCTCCCTGTTTCTCCCCTGCTCAGCGCTGGCTGCCAACTTACATTTTTCCTTGGTGGAACAGAAACATGCATCTGGAAGAGCTGACAAGCTCCAAGACTGAGTAAGTTCACCAGTGTGCACCTGGGCAAACTTCTCTTTTGAGCATGAAGTGTTATTGGCCATTTTGCCAATTGGTTCTGTTGTGTGTCTGATGTTGAGGACCATTGGTAAGCACAAAGTGCTATTTGGGCATTTTGCCAATAGGTTCCAATGTCTCTCTGCCATTGAGGACTGTTTGTGAGCACTGAGTGTCATTTGGGCATTTTTTCCAATTGGTTCTGACGTGTGTCTGACATTAAGGACTGTTTGTGAGCACAAAGTGCTATTTGGGCATTTTTGTCAATTGGTTCTGTTGTGAGTCTGACTTCGAGGACCATTTGTGTTGGGGAAGTGTTTGTTTGGGATTCTGTACTGGTCATCCTTTCCCAGGATTTGTTCTGCCTGCTGGTGTGTGAATGTATATTCTACTTGTGTGATTGGTATCTTTGCTGTCTTTTGTAAATTGGAAAATTCAGGTTCAATTCATTAGAAAAATTTTAGCTATGAAATTATGGCTCAAGAAAAAGAAAGATGATTTTTTTTAACAATGTATGGCAACAGTATTCTTCATACTCCAGAGAAAATTGGTTAAGATGAGACTTTTGAAACTCCAAAACTGGTTCTTTTTGCATAGGCAGTTAGAAAAAGCTAGCTTGATAAAATACTGTTTTCAGAATTCTGTCCCTGAGAGAACAAAAAATATGCCTAAGAGAAAGCTTAAAGTTAACTCTTATCATGTTCTTGAACTACAAATACAGTCCACTTTGCCTGAGACTTCAGGTTTGTGTTAATTAGTAGAAGTTCGAAAGATGTTTGGGTTCACCAAACACTCATCTTGTACCACATTAGAGAGAAATCACGCTATGAGAAAGTGTATTTTTTTAGAAGGTATGGAATATGTTCTTAAGTTTGCCAATCAGAAAATGTTGGTATAACAGTTCAATTACTTGTTTCTTGGTTTTGTTAAGGTCTGGTAAAGGTTAAAAATTGTAATATGTAATTAAAGATACTAAAATGATAAGGGAAACGTTTCAATGTGTAAAGCAAGTAGTCTATGTGTTGCCGGTAAGAGAAGGTATAAAGACCGGAGATAGTTTTGTTGAGGAAAAAAGGAGAAAAATTTGGTCCTAGAGCTGGTTGATAATATATGGGGAAAATAAGGGACAAATTAATCTGGATCCAGAAAGTGATAAAAGGTTTGTGAAAAAGAAACTTTGAAAAATGAATTTTGTACATAGTCAGGATTGATTAAGAATAGATTGAATTTAATTAGATAAATGAATTTTGTTTTTAATATAAGCTGGTATAAGACTGGAATTTGGTTTTCTCTCTCTGTTAAGAGAACAAATTTTTCCTGGAATACTGAACTGCTTTTGATAACACATTTTAAATTTCTTTTCTAGCTAACATTGAGTACTACAGAAGGCCCCTGAAGCATCTCAGAAGAAATATTAAAGGAACTAGGATTATTTGGTACATTAAATTACATGAAAAACATTGTCAAATAATAATGATAAACATTCCTAGGTTATACTGTATGGGTAAATGTCATTAATATAAATGTTCTAAAAGTTATTAAACAAATACAGGTCTTTTGATAACTTGCAGATCATACTGCTAAACAGAGTAAAACATTTAATGAATTCCAATGGAAAGTTATTATTTTGATTTTAACCATATTTTTGATGTCAATATTTAGGATGAAAAAGATTGTTTAGTGAAGTTGTCACAGAGTATAACTACTCATGATGCGTATCACTGCTGGCTTTAAGTTTACTGCTTGAAGCACATATGCAGTGTTTGTGTGACAATTTGATATAATTGATAAAATGTATAACCTATAAAATGTTTCCCCACAAGCATACCTCTGTACTTGTTTGTTATGTCTGATTAGTTTTTCCCCAATGTGGATGACTAGGCAAATATATAAACAAAAATGTAGGCTTAGCACTGAGGGACATGAACGGACCCAGATCAGGCAACTGAGCCACTCTGGCAAAGTTGGAAAAAATATATTGATCATCAATGGTTTCTATGGAAAGATTTGCAATTAAAAGGGGAAAATAATGGAAGAAATTTTCACATACTGAGGTATGGGGAAGTCATTTTGGCTTATAAAATACATGATTTAATTTGAACTTCAGGCTAACCAGAACAGACTGTTTATGGCCTATTAAACATACGTGGTACATCTGCTTTAACCATTAAGGAAGAAAAATACATTCAGAGAATAATACAAAGATACATTTTGATTATTATCCTCATTATAATATGTCTACTAATTTTCAAATGTTTGTCCAGGAACTGCGACAAAGTAATCAGAGAGAGAGGTGATGTTTTCATAATACAAAATATTGATGCTAAGCTTAGAACTCAAGATTATTTCCAAGTCTGTGTCCATTCCCCAAATTAAGCAGGACTGTGCCCCACTTCAGCAAAAAGTAGCTAGAGTGGTCGTTGCCCCATTCCCTCAAAGAGTTGGGGAAAATTGGAACAGAAATGGAACTAAAACCGAGTTCCTCTGCCAAGTATATGATTAACCTCTCTATCTAAAACTATTCTCTTTCTTGTTCTGTACCTGTCCCTCCTCAAGATTGAGGAGCATCAAAGAAAAGGTGGGATTGAAATGAAGCAGGACCCTATGGTTCTCCCCCCACCCCCCTACCCCATGTCCTCAGCCTGCCTAAACACTGCAGCACACATCTCCTTACACTAAGGCATTTCCCTCACTACAGCAATATGATTTATCACACCTAAAGTATTAGAAAGTGTCTAGTATCATCCATAATCCAATACCCAGTCCATATTCAAATATCCCCAGTTGTTTTAAAAAAGTTATAAAGCTTTTTTAAAAAATCAGAAGCAAAATTTCAATTCACACATTAAATTTATTTTTTTTTTAATTTTTTTAAGAAAAGCCCCTCCGTC
Source organism: Aethalodelphis obliquidens (assembly GCF_003676395.1). Taxonomy (NCBI): domain Eukaryota; kingdom Metazoa; phylum Chordata; class Mammalia; order Artiodactyla; family Delphinidae; genus Aethalodelphis; species Aethalodelphis obliquidens. The sequence goes on from NW_020837993.1 coordinate 3,788,761, forward strand.
TCATTTTTTCATGACATCAAATTTTGAAAAGTCCAGGCCAGTTGATGTCTGGATTTGTCTGAGTCTGCTCTGAAAAGACTGAACACACTGTCTCTCAAGGGCAAAAATTCAAGTCTACCCAGCATTGCCTTCTGCCAAAACACATACCCTGCCCCTACACAGGGTCTTCCCATGGTCCCCAGCATCTATGATAATATTTAATATTTGTGTGTATCAACAGCACCCAGTAAGTTTCTTAATTTGTCTTTATATATTTACTAGGGGTATAAGTTCTAGCATAAGGCCTGGCACAAAGTAGGCCCTCAGTGTATGTTTTTAAATAAATATACAAGCTAAATTTCTCCTTTTAACCTTTTTTAAAATTTCAGAATAAAAACATTCATAACAGTGCAGAAGATTTAAGTGAAGACATCTAAGATCTGATACAAATATACACCATGGAACTGCCACCTGATCCAGATAACAGCTTTTTCCAGCCTTGAAGAAGGCATCCTCACACCCCTGCCAGTTACCATCCCCAAAGGTAGCCATTGTCTTGACTCCTGTCATCATAGCTTAACTTTACCTGCTCATAAACCTATGAATGATATGGATTTTTTTCTGTGTGTGGCTCTTTCACTCAAAATGGTGTCTGCAGATTTATCCATTGTTGTTACATTGTTCTTCATAATTCAAAATTTGTTACATTGATTCAAAATGTAATACTTTTCGCTGTAGTATTTCACTGCGAGAATAAATCTCAATCTATTCACTTATTTCAACTCTTTGGATTATTTCCATTTGGGAGCTTTATGAATAATGCTTCTAACAACATTTTTCTATCTACCTCTGTTGCATATATGCCTAGTAGTGGTATTTCTGGGTCATAGCGAATGGATATATCCTCCTCTAGTAGATACTGCCAAACAGTTTTCAAGGTGTTTGTTCTTCAGTTTACACTCCCAGACATAGTGAATGAGAGCTGATGTCTTCCATATCTTCTCCAACACTGGATGGTGCTAGCCTTTTTAATTTTACTCATTCTGGAGAGTGTGTGATGGCATATCATTTGGCTTTAATTTGCACTTTTCTGTTGTCACCTTTCTATATTCTTATTGACTATGCATATATTCTCTTTTGTGAAATGCCTATCCAAGATTTTTGCCCTTGTTGAACAATAGGTTGATAGTATTTTCCTTAGTTACTAACTTAGAAAAGTTCTATATATTCTGGATGCAAATATTTTCTTCTGTGATTTGCCTATGCACTGTCTCAGTGGTGTCTTAAAGGCATTTTAAGTCCTATTTAAGAAAACTTTGCCTAACCCAGGATCATGAAGATATCTTCCTGTTTTATTCTGGGAGCTTTATTGCTTTACCTTAACACATTTAGATCTGTGATCCACTTGAAATTGATTTTTTCCATATAGATATCCAGTTATTTTAGCACCATTTATTGAAAAGACATTCTGAACCACAGTGGCAATTCTGTCATAAATCAGGAGACCACATACATGGTAGGCCTATTCCTGGGCGTCTCTTCTGTTCTTTTTGTATGTTTACCTATTGTTATATTAACACCACTCTGTCTTGATTACTGTAGCATTATAGTTAAGTCTTGAAATGTGGTATCAAAAGTCCTTCAATTTTGCTCTTTTTAAAGCTCTTTTTGCACTATATTTGGTCCTTTGCATATTCATATGAATTTTATAATTAGCTTGTTAATTCCTATTTATGTGAATATTAACTGAGTATGCGAATATTAACTGAGTGGCCCTGAATCAGAGGGGATGTGTGACAGAGAATACAATGGAATGGCAATAGACAGTGGTTCGTAACTGCTTGCAATTAATATATCTTACTTCTGCCAATTGTCCAAAAACATATAAGCACTTGAACACATTGCTAGGCCTGTTCCCAGGGCCTTGTAAGGGGTCCATGTAAGTGAGGAACTGGTGTTAAAGCTTCTTTAGCTTCTTGGCAAATACACCCTTGCCAGGACACACCATCTTTACCTGTATCCAAGTGTATCTTCCCTTGTGTGCGGCTAAGAAGTTCTAAATTAGCTAGAATTTTATCTGTTGCCTTTATTACTTTGTATTTATTTTCCAAAAATGTCCTCCCATATTCAGCAAAGTACTTTACATAGGCCCGTGTGTTAGACTTGTGGAGATGGAGAGGACAGAGTAAGAAAGGGCTTGGGGGGACTTTTCCTCCAGGTCCCCAGGGAAGAAGGAGCTCCAGCCCATCAGGAGAACTACACCAAGAAATTGCCGGTAGTGGATGACTTTGGAAGAGCTGTCCATCCAGGAGGGTCCCAGAGAGAGCTCAGTTGGGTCACTCATACCTCTCTGCAAGGCAGGGTTCCCAGGATGATGTGGATTTGAGAGACAATAAGTGTGCCTTCAAGAAAAGTTCCTTCTTCCACGCATCCCCACACAACTGCTCTGCATTTGCCATTTGGCCCTCACGGTGTAGCCAAGACAAAGAAACTCAGATTCTGAGGCCATTTAACAAGGGGGAAAAATGGAGCTACAGTTGCTGGTCTGTAAAATTTCTATAATTTCTTTGCTTAGGTCAGTTTTGGTTAAAATATAAATTGAAAACTGCCCCCCCCCCAAAAAGGCCCCCAGCCAGTGACACTTTGGTCAGCTCAATCTTGAATACAATGGCCTCTATTGCTAACCAGCATGGAGGGTGGAGGATACCCACTCTTGACTGGACCTCAGTCTGCCCAGCAGACTGAGGCTCCTGTCCCTGTGACACCAGCTGGCATCAAGTGGACATGGGAACTGGGGAGTTAAGACAACCCAGACACAAGGGTCTAACAGAACACTAGGTTCCTGTTCTTGATCTTTGGCTGTGGAATTTACCAATGTTGCATTGGACTGAGACCAGGTCCTTTCCCTGGTTACAAAGGCCCATTCTCACTAGGGCAAAAGGCAGCATGCATGTGCCTTCCTGGAATTCTAGAAAGCAAATGCCATGCTGATGTATGTGTGTGGCAGGGGGTTGTGCATATATGGCAAACATTTGACAAATGCTTATGGGCCTCATACTGGGTCATAGTTACTTAGATATTCTGGCTGATTCCAAAGTTCATAGCTATTCTACTCCACAGCTGGCTGTCTCATTAAAAGAGAGAAAATAGACTCAGAAAATAATAGCCTTCTAGCACCACTGAGCTATGCAGACTATGTGATGAGTTGAAATAAAATACACCATCATAAGAATAGCTAATAGTTATTGAATGCTTACTGACACTGTGAATGATGGAATATTAGAGCTAGAAAAGACCTTACAGTGAATCATGGCTTCAACTAATATTTATTGAGTACTTAATATATATCATTCATTGTTCCATGCATAGAAGATACAGAAATGAATGAGACAGGCAGATTATTTACCTTCATGGAATTTACATCCTAGTAGAGGAGACAAATAATTAACAAGTAAATAAATAAGAAATTCTGATAATTATAAATGCTGCAATGGAAATAAACTAGGCATACAATGAAAGTCACTGAGAGGTGTGGGAGAGTTTATTTAGATAGGGTGTTCAGGGGAAGCCTGCATGCTGAATATTCTCCATTCTCCCCTTCAGATCCCCTGTCCACCCTTTCCCACAAGCTCTGAATCCCTGGAGGCTGATTCAGCAAGTCCAATGATATCCAAAGTGTCTGGGAAGGGACAGGGATGCATCATGAAAGGCCTGGTGAACCCCAACAGAAGAATCACTGTGGAGGTCTATCGGGTTTGGAGTGGGGCCACCCAAACGGCACCATTCTTTTGGAGGACCAGCCAGTCAACTGGTAGCAGAAGGTGAGGATCTTCATTTTCCACATAATACCCTCCCAGAGGGTATCCACACTGGAGGAGGCTATAGACAATCATATAGACGAGATTAACCTGCAAATGTCAGCCAGTCTCTTTTCTGATCCATGCTAGTGTTTGCTCAGAGGGCCTATGAACAAAGTGGCCCTGACAGCAGAGATGCAGAAAACACCTTAGCTCAAAAGCCTGGACTTTTAGCTAGTGCCTTCCCGAGGGCCCAGCTTCTCAATAAGAGTGGCCAACATTGGGACCATTCTCCTGGGGGACCTGCCAGTCACTTGGCAGTAGATTGATTGCACTGTAGTCCTTACATCATGGAAAGAGTAACATTTTTTTCACAGTCATAGATACATATTTCAGAAATGGATTTACCTTCACTTCCTACAATATGCCAGGGATTCATTCTTTCCCTCTTCTTGGTATCACTCACATCACCCCTGCCAGCAAAAGTGAGGCAACGAGAACTGATAGTCAAGAGATTGTATTTGATCCTTTGGCTGGATTAGTCCACATCACAGCCCCACCATGTAAGCACAATTATCGTCCACATTTTGTGACTATGCAAACTGAGACTTAGGGAGTTTAAGAAACTTGCCCTAGCTGGTCAGCTAGCTTACAACATGACTAGGGTTAAATCAGGCTTTCTGGACAAAAAGTCTGTGTTAGAAAATAAAATCACGGGCTTCCCTGGTGGCGCGGTGGTTGGGGGTCCACCTGCCGATGCAGGGGACACGGGTTCGTGCCCCGGTCCGGGAAGATCCCACGTGCCGCGGAGCGGCTGGGTCCGTGAGCCATGGTCGCTGAGCCTGCGCGTCCGGAGCCTGTGCTCCGCAACGGGAGGGGCCACGGCAGTGAGAGGCCCGCGTACCGCAGAAGGAAGAAAAGAAAGAAATAAAATTAAAATAAAATAAAAAATACAATAAATAAAATAAAATCACTGTACCTTGGAGAAATGACTGATTCCAGGGTTGGAGTAGGGAAAATACAAGATGAGTGAGAAACATCTTATAGTATCACAAAGAAAGGAAGTGCTCCTCCCCCCCCTCCAAAAAAGCAAAAAGAGGAAGGAAGGAAGGGAGGGAGGGAAGAAGGGAGGGGAGAAGGAGAGTGAGAAGGAAGGAGGGAGGGAGGGAGGGAGAAAGGAAAGAAGACGGGTGGGGTTTGTCAAAAGGATACAGGAGCCAATCTAAAATCACTCAATGGTCAAATCTGGAACAATTTGAGAAACAAAATAAATAACAATACTATCAGATTGTAACCCAAAGAATAAAACAAATATCCCTGAATCTATACTGATATAAATAATTGACTGAATAAATAGGTACATGGAGGAAAACGGATAAATCTTTCTTACAGAAGGATTCCAAAAAATATATGTAAATTCTCCCTCCCCCAAGAGATAGAACTTAATTCCTCTCCCCTTGAGTTCAGGCTGGACTTAAAACTAGCTTATAGAAAAAGTAAAAGAGTAACTTGACAGTGGAGAAATCTGGCAGATACTCTCTTAACCAAGATCACCAGTAATAAGTCATATTGATATCATGTGTTCCCTGATACAGTACCATGAGAAGGACACTCACTGTGGTATTCTTTCCAAAAACTCTTAACCTTAGTCTGATTGTAAGAAAGGATGATACAAACCCAAATTGAGGGACATTCTACAAAATATCTGATTGGCACTCTTCAAAACTGCCAAGTTTGGGGCTTCCCTGGTGGCACAATGTTGAGGGTCCGCCTGCCGATGCAGGGGACGCGGGTTCGTGCCCCGGTCCGGGAAGATCCCACATGCCGCGGAGCGGCTGGGCCCGTGAGCCCTGGGCGCTGAGCCTGCGCGTCCAGAGCCTGTGCTCCGCAAAGGGAGAGGCCACAACAGTGTGAGGCCCGCGTACCGGAAAAAAAACAAAAAACAAAAAACTGCCAAGGTCATGGGAAACAAGGAAGGACTCGGAAATTGTTGCAGATTCGAGGAGACTAAGGAGACATAACAATTAAATGAAATGTGGTGTCCTTGATTGGATCCAGGAACATAAACAGGGCACTAGTTCAAAAAACAACTGGCAAAATAAAACCTGTAGTTTAAAGTATTGTACCAATGTGAATTTCTTAGTTTTGGCAAATACAGCATAGCTATATATAATGTTAACATTAGGAAAAGTTGGGTAAAAGGTATGTGGACATTCTCTGCAACTGTTTGCTTTTTTTTTTTTAATAAATCTAAAATTATTGCAAAGAAAATTTCTTTAAAAAATTTAAGAAAACAGATCACAGTACTAGATCACCTCTGAGTCATGGTATTCAATAGAACCTTCCCTGGGTACTTTCCACTTGGGGACATTTAGTCATAGGCCAAAGAAAATTTTCCTCTCGATCCAATTAATAGAGAAAATAAAATATAAAAGGAGAAACATATGATGAATTCCCCAGCTTCTAAAGAGTACTCCAAAGAGACTGCATTATTAACAACTGTGCACGATTTAATAAATGCAGTGACTCTACCAACAGCTACCGGCTCAGTTGTTGAATTTTCTTGAAGTATTCATAGAAACCACAGGTCCTGCATCTTTTGCTACAATCGCCAACTTCACCAACAAAATTGTGCACCAGCCTTGATGAATAGCCACTGGGATAAATCATTTGAGACAATCAGAAGCTTCTTTGTGCATTTGCTTGAAAAACTGGCCTCTTTGATGAATATATTTAATGTATTTCTCAAGTCTATCTCCACTGCAACATCATGCTGTTGAATCAATATAGACAGTAAATGGACTCCACAAACAAAGGAAATGAAATGTAATTACCGAGAAGCAAAATCAAGGGCCTGCCTTCTCCACAGCAGCTGGATTTCCTCTGCATGGGTCACAATTGCAGTAGGACCCATGTCTCTTCAGTGCAGTTGGCATTCAATTACCACACACTTATTGAACATGTAGCTCTGAAATTCATAAAAATAACCACCACTGTGTGTCAAGACTTACGATCATTATTTTACTACCAACCCTGCAAAATAGGCATTATTATCCCCGCTGCTGGAGATGAGGAGGTTAAGAGTCCGAAGCATTAAGCCACATTGTTAGTTGGGCATCAAATCTGGATTTCCCTGGCTTTAAACCTCAAGAATTTCCCCAGACACAGCATACAGCGTATCTTTGCTAACATGGATCACACAGCACAAACCCTATACTCCTGGCAAACTAAATTAGAAAAAGTCATTTTTTGAATGTCATTTGAGCTTTTCTTTGAAAGTCATTATTTAAATCAATCCCTTTTCAAAAAATGTGAAAGATCAAGTTAAACAACATTTGGTTATTAGTTAACTCAAATTGTCCCTCTTTTTTCCTTCAAGAGGTATGTGGTAAGTTCCATGTAAACATTGAGAGAAAGTGAGAATGCTCAACGGCAGACACACCTGTTCAAGGTATAATCCAGGGAAATATCTTTTTAACTTTTTTCTCCCCTCAACTCACAAGAAACTGTTTTTTCTTTTCAAAAACAGGAAAAAATATATGTATGTAATATGAGAAAACAGTCTCTTGAGCAGAAGCACAAACAGCAGGTTCAGTGCAAACCTTTACAGTAGCTTCTCCAGAAAGAAACATTAAACACACTTACAGAGTCATTAGGGAGAGGCTTGGTAAACAGAAGGCAGCACGGCAGAAAGCATCAGAGTCACAAGCCTATAAAGTACACTCCAGAAATGAGAGCAAAACTCAGACAGGCAAGGGGGAACAGGATGACCAAAACTCAGCTCTATTTTATAAATGTATATAAATATTTCGGATTTATATATGCCCTTTACATTCTGGATTTGTATATTTTTATCTTTTTCTATATATACATAAATATATATAACATGATTATATGGAGAGGTGGAAAATATGAAAGTATATTTATTTACAAATGTAAAAATTATATATATAATATATGAACCCAAAATAAGTCATATTGGTTTTTTTTCTTTATTTTTCTTTATTTTTTAATTCTATAGTGCTTTACAATTTTCAAAAGTTTCACACACATGATTTCATATAATCCCATAATAACACTTTTTTTTCCCCTACCCCTATATTTCCCCTCCCACCTTCCCTCTCCCTACTGGTAACCACTAGTTTGTTCTCTATATCTGTGAGTCGGCTTCTTTTTTGTTTGTTTTATTCACTAGTTTGTTGTATTTTTTTACATTCTACATATAAGTGAGATCATACAGTATTTGTTTTTCTCTGTCTGACTTATTTCACTTAGCATAATGCCCTCCAAGTCCATCTATGTTGCTGCAAATGGCAAAATTTCATTCTTTTTTATGGCTGAGTAGTATTTCATCGTGTGTGTGTGTGTGTGTGTGTGTGTGTGTGTGTGTGTGTCTGTATACACACACACAACATCTTCTTTATCCATTCATCTGTTGACGGACACTTAGGTAGGCATATGGATTTACATAATAATTTTTATTTTAAAATGAATCAATAGTCTCACTTTTCTTTTTTGACTGGAAGTTCAGGACTAGTTAATCAGATGTGGAGGCATCCCCTGACTGGATAAGAAAAACGCTTCAGAACAATAGTGTATAATTGGGAGGTTTCCAACTCCTTTGAGAATGTGACTAAAGCTATAGAATTTCTTCCATGAAAATGGATTTACACTCATTCATGTGTGTTTTCTTTCTGGGACATCCATGAATGCCTGGCAACCATCCCTATGGAGAGCGCAGGAGGCCTCCAAACCTTCTGCCATGTTCGTCTCTAAAACATAGAGAAAGAGATTGACAAGCCATGAGGATTTCTAAAAATCAGTTTACAAATCCTTTGTTAAAGGAGTTTTGAGTTTTATCTAATTGCACACATGGGGTTGTTTTCTGTGCCTTCTAATTTCTAGATAGTGTTCCAGAAGTACCTGCCCCCAAATAATGCAAGTCAGACAGATAATAAAAGACCAGAGCAGGAGACCAAGCACTCTTAAGCTTTGGTACATTAGCAAGAGGCCTTCAAAGCTTAGAATCTGATAAACAGCAATCCAACCCGGAAGGCCAAAGAGTCTGGTCGTCTAAAGCATGTCCAGGGGAGCCAGAATGTTGCCCTGGCTGTCTCTAGTTTGTGTGTGGGGCAGAATGGAAATGGGTTGAATATGGTGTTGGAGCAGAGATAACAAAATCCACATGCAGAGCACATGGGCTGATCCTGAATAATGGAATGGAGTACTTCATATGTACATTTCACTTTCATTAATTCAATTGCACACACAAGGAAATTAAAAGCATAAGTAAGAACAAGATAAAGTGTGAATAATTTAAATAATGTAGACTATGAGGCCATTCCATTCAATGAACACACGCCAAAAGGCAGTGGATGCAAAGCTGTTTGCAAAACCTAGGAGAAGAGGAAGAACATGTGAAGAATTTTAAGGATTTCTTGGCCACTGACAAGGAAGCAAGCCCATTGTTCAGTTGGAAAAAATGAGTGACTGTTCAAGGAAGTCCAAGAGGAATTAGGACCCAGGCCACAAAGCAACATTAGCCAGTAAAGAAAGAGACAAACCTGTGAAATCAACTGCAAAAGATAGGAAAGCCTAGATAACATCTTATTTAGGAATTGGGAGTGGACGGGGGGAATCTCTCTTTCTCTCTCTCCCTCTCATAGAAATGAGCTGTACAGCATTGCATTCATTCTTGGCAGAAAAGCAAAAACAAAAATATTTCTTAGCAAACAAACATAGCCAGAACTCAAGAGTCACTAGCTACTGTATTCCTGCCTCAGTCTGGTACATTGCTGGATTGCACATTTATTGGATGCTCCTAGGTTTTGTCACTAAGAGATATTTAAAGCACAGACTAAAGTGGATTTTACATCACACCTGACCTTAGCAAGAAAAATCAAACAGGGAAGGCACTAGACTCAGCCCCACAGGTGTCTTATGAGTGTATGAAAAGCACTTGGTCCAGACTAGAGATTGTCCATCCCCATTGCTTATTGAGCCACTGTGAGGAAAGACTGTGTTCACAGCCCATGGTGGGGAAATTTAAGCATGAACTAACATTTCAGCTCTTAACCCTAGCTAGACAAAGAGTCTTCCAAGGGGTTCTACGTTTGTCATCAACCTCAGTAGTCACTTCATTGACTTCAAAAGTGAAAGAAAATTATTGTGTCAAATATCAGATGCAAATCAGAGGCAGAAGATGATGATGAGGGATAAAAATAGAATTCCCCCTTATCATTGGGACCTACCTTAGACCTGGCAGAAACAAATCATACTTGCAGATACATTGGTCTATAAAATTCTGTTATCATACCTGCAAAAATTGCTGGAAAAAGTTATCACTGTCATTCATATAGTTCTTTACATTTTATAATATACTTTAACACATATTATTTCATGCCACAATTATGATGCAGAGTGCCACCATGAGGAGACTGAGGCTCAGGATGTTTAGTGACTTGTCAAGGTTCAGAACTGGAATGGAGGTGGCTATTTGGTCACAATGGTGAGGAACCAAATTTCACCACTAATAACATCCTACAAAAGAAAAGGAACAAGTGTTTTGTTGTCTACTTTCTTGGGGTAGCAACTTGCAAGGATCTGACAGAATGACTAGGCTATCCAGGCATTGGTTCCTTGAATTCCATCACTAATCCAGGATGAATGGGTGCCCAATTTTACTGGCTTCCCTGGAAATAATACTGGCTTGCTCTTTCCTACATGTCCCAGTTCAGTGCTATTGTTTTGTTGTTTTTAATTCCCTCCCCTCCTTTTATTTGCTATAAAGCCCTGCCAATTCTAACATTCTAAACTATATGTCAATACAAATGCAGGAGGCATTTGTCATGTATATAACATGTTGTGTTACTACATCCACCTCTGGAAGATACAGCAAATATGTGTTAGTCTCTAGTTTGTGAAATTTTGTTTGTGAAATTTTCTCATTACAGCAAACCAAATATGGCAGAAGATGACTTATTTTGTCTGTAATTTACGCAACTTCGCTTTATTCTTGTATAATTATAATAATGTCTCTAGAACTCAATATTATATTCAAACCCTCAACTCCCTTATGCAGTTGACAGGTTTTGAAAATAGAAGAGAAGGAACAACTTTGAATTTAAAGAGGAAAACATATAAAATACTTATAAAATACTTATATAAAATACTTATATATATATATAAGTATATAATACTTATGTAAGTATATAATACTTTTATATATATATTATATATATATATATTTTATATACTCATATAAAATACTTATAACTTCATGGACATCTCAAGATGTTGCATGCACAAATGCTTCTCAAAATGGGCTCCTGCCTCCCTTCCAAATCGAACCTGAATCCAGTCTGCTCTCCTATACCCAGAAAAAGGACAAATTTCTACCTATGAATTGTGCTGTCAGGATAAAATTTTTAAAGTATTCCTTTAGGCACACATTTAAATGACATTTTCAAATCATTTGTAACATCATGAGAAACAAATAAAAAAGACACTAAACAAGATATATGTTCTATAATCTCATTGACATAAAAATATGTAATATAAAATATATTTTAAATGATTGGAAAGAAGTACATAAAATATTCATAATAATGATCTCTGGTTTATACAATGATGATTGACTTGTGTTCTTTTTTTTTTTTAAATCTCCTAAGTTTCTACCATAGTCATGTATGGGTTGTTTTCAAAAATATTATTTTTTCTTAAAGCAGCCCTTCCCATATTATAGCAATAATGTGTCAATTTGCACTCCTGCAACTAACTACTTCCATACTGAACTCAGTCTACCAGCAGGACTTACTCTGTGTGCTCTGCCCCAGCTCTCTTCCTTTCCCACTCTTTATGCTCTACCTGGGAATGTTTGTGTGTTCCTATTGCTACAATTATAATCTGTACATTAATAATTCCCAAACATATATTCTATATCCCAGAACTCTCCTTTGAACTCTAAAGCTATGCATCCTGTTTTCCATTTAGTCTGCCCACCATGATCAGTCAATGGCAACCCAAACTCAATATGATCAAGTCAGAATTAGTACCCCTGTTCCAGAGAAAGAAAAATATTAAGTAAAATGATGACTTGGGGTTACAGAATTATTACTCTGATGGGGATCAAGGAGGATGATGCTGGTACAAAAGAGGAAGTAATCAGAGAGCAAGAGTCCATCAAGGAGGCTTTAAGATGGCACTGAGACTGGGGGCAATTTTCTTTCTCATTAAATAATCATAAGGGTTACCAAAAAGAATTACCTCATTGATGAGGTGATTTCACCAAGAAGTGTAAAAGCTCTGTCATTAGGGAACAAGTAAATATTTCAGTAAGTTAATAATGAAGCAATCATGAGGATGCACAGAAGCCCTCCCTCCAAAAGAAGAGTTTCTCCTACTCTCTATTGGTTGCCCTTTTCACTATCAACAAGTACTTGAAAACACTCTTGAACATTTTAAGATTAGGATTTGGTTAGATTTTTTAGCCTTGAAATGTATTCTTTAAATTTTGTGTTTGCAATATATTTTTCTCTGTTAATTAAACCCCCTTAAGAGTATCTTTAAGGGGATAAAACATGAGAAGGGTGAATATCTTAGTCATGCAGACCTGCTGAAAGCTGGTTCTGAAATGAGGATTCTTCCAAGAATAGCACTTCTATCATTTTCCTTATTTTTACCAAATCAAGTAAGGTTCAAATGCCATTCTGCATCCTTGGATAAGTTACTTAGCTTCTCTGAGCCTCTGTTTCCTCCTTTGTAAATTAAGGATAATAATGGTGTTTACCTCCAAAGACAGCTATGAGGATTAAGTATTACACATGCAGTATTTTTCACTGGGCTCAGCACACACTAATACATAATAAATAGTGGCAGTGGCAGCAGTGATACCAATGGTGGCTGTAGTGGTGGTGATGGCAGAGATGGTGGTGGTGGTAATAGTGACAGTGGTGGTAGCGGAGATGAAACCTTAGTGGTGGTGCGGGGGTGATAGTGGTAGTGGAGGTGGTAGCAACAGTGGCAGCCATGGTGGTGGCAATAATCATGGTGGTGGCAATAATCATGGTGGTGGAGGTGGAGGTAGAGGTGACGAAAGTGGAGGTGGTGATGATGGAAGTAGAGGTGGAGGCAGCAGGGGTGGTGGCTGCATTGTGTTTAATTCCTAAAGCCAGGGTGGTTCCCTCAGAGGGATTACAGCCCTGACTGGATGGTCATCAGAGTTGGTCTGATGGTCTGATGGTCTAGATGGTCTTTTCAAAGGCATTCATGAGAGATGTGGAAAACCATTTCTTCGTGTTGGACTTTGCTAGCTTCCTAGCTATGCTCATGTCTCAGCTCATGACACTTCCTGTGGCTGTAGAAAGACCAGAAGGAAATTAAAATAACTGGTGATAAAGCCTATGTATTGAGTGAACTTAACTTGATAGAGGGTTAGAAGATCAATTTAACTTTTTCCCTTCTGTCCCTTCAAACCCAACTTTTTCTCCCATTCCTGGATAAAATCTTAGACAGGACTTTCTGGGTTTTTTCATTGTTTTTTAGATACTGAACAAATAAGCCCTCAGTTTTGGCATCAAAATGTTAAGTCCAATCTGAAAATTATCCATTTCCAGGGGAGTAAAATACAATAATCAAAACATTGTGAATTTCTCACCCAGCACAAGCTTGCTTCAGGTTGGATGCCTGGTCTCTGCCATTCCTGGGATGCTGTTTCTGAATATCCCAGGCAAGGCCAACAGGGTGAGTGGATTAGGGGAAGAGGAAATTGTCCTACATGCTGATGGGTTGTCATTTGGGCTGGTCCCTCTAGATGGAAGGCGGAAGGTCCCATTTGCTGGGTTTTGCCCTCGTCAACACTTTTGCAAGGTCCTCACCCTATATACACACACATACACACACACACACATGCATACACATATGCACACATACCACCCCCACCACACCTCTGAGAGCAGCTTCCTCAGCACAGACAAGACCTCGCTTCTCAGGCTCTGGACGTCAGATGGCCCAGCCCTCTCTTGGGGATCACATTGTCCCTCCAGACTGTCTTCTTTGGTCCGTTTCACCACGTCCACATCTGGTCCCTGGAGAACACTCACCTTTGCTCTCTAGGATCAGATGGGTGCAATGCCAGCCACAGCCACTCCTCTTTGGATTCTCTTGATGATGATGATACATGTTTCCATGTGCCCCAGATGCCAGTAGGCAAATGCTGGACTCTCTGGGTGGTTCCATCAAAACCCTCTCGCTTGACTTAAAGCAAGGCAGAAGCCCCTCCCACCCTCCCAGGGACAGAGGGAGGAGCCCAGAGCCCTAAAAACCCTGTACCGCTCACTTCCCCCTCCCTTAAGCTTGGGCTTGGATGAACTGGCTACTGCTTGCAGAATTGGTTTTCCAGTCTCTCAGCGTGCCCTGCTGAAGATGTAAGGGTACTTGGCACCTATTGTGCTGTTCCACGGCTTCAGGGACCTGCTGGAAGCCCCAGACAGACAGAGTGACACTTTAACATTCTCTTACAATAGGGTTGAAGTGCTGGTAAATAAGAAATGAACAACAACAACAACAAAAATTATGAACATTCTTGGTCTAGGAAAACAAACACAAAAAGAAGACAATAATAATGAGAAAATACCCTGAATTTGTTGAGTAAAGCTTTTATACATATTGTTATATGATTTTCAAGGACTAGGAAATGGGTATGGGGATCACAATAATAAGCTAATATTTGGATAATGTGGCAGAGTTACAAAGAGCTTTCTTACAAATTGTCTCATTTGATTCTCATGAGAAGCCTGTGAGGTTGGTGCTGTGCATCTCATTTTACAGAAGAAGAACCAGGGCCAGGAGTGGCAAAGGAGGTTAATCTCACAAGGTAACCCACATCAGTTGAGGCCTGCTGTCTAGAGCAGTTCTATTCAAGGTATAGTCCAAGTGTAGAAATAGAAAATAAGCATTGAGGAACTCTTGTAGTAATTTCATGGTGCCATAACATCCAAGCATGTGATCAGTAGACTTGTTCCATTGAGCAGGGTATGGACCACTACAGGTGTTATCAAACTCACAAGGTGTCTCGTGAAGCATGAGCTGTATACCAGTCATGTGCAATAGGAACTGCATTCTGGTCTGCAATCGTATAGAAATTAAAAGAGAGAAAAAAACTTGTCCTTCACCATAAGTAATTTTAAAAACCGTGCTCTGCACAGAGCAGTGCATTCAGAAGGATCAAAAGCAGTGCTGTGGTTGATTAATGATGTCTGTCATGAGGGGTGTAGGAGGCAGTGATGTGCAGGCTATACTATGCCCTCTCTGCTATGTTGTGAGGTCCTGTTAGTGGAACCCACTTAGGCCTTGAAAAGAGACACATATGGGGAAAGAAATGTAGGTATTACACTGATAAACCTATGTCAACTGAAAAAAATGCACAACTTAAAGTTGAGAATTATGTTTTATTTGGTGAAGTTTCTGAGGACTCAAGCCCAGGAGGCATTCCCTCGGATAGTTCTGAGGGACTGCTCCAAAAATGTAAAGGAGGATCCAGGATATATAGGACTTTTGCAACAAAATCCAGGTAGTCAGAACATCAAAAGATTGCTGTTAATCAAAGAAAACCAGACATCTCAAGTTAATGAACTTAGAGCTTTTCTATGTATGGAAAGATGCAAGAGTCTGGGCTCCTTGAAATCATTCATTTGATACGCACCTTAACTCTCTAGAGCCAGTATACTCTTTTTCACCATCCTGAATCCCATCACAGTGCATGGCACAGGGAGGCTGCAGTGGCTGGGGGCTTGATGGCCATAACATCCTTTGTTTACTGATATGGCAGGCCACATTTTTCGTTCACACCTGATTACAAAAACACCTTCTGTTTGCAAAATGCTTTACAAGTTTCAAAGATATTTAACATGTCTTACCTTATTTGATACTTGGGACAATCCTGTTAAGACAAAGAAAGGAGTGTTAGTTCCATGTTACAGAGAGGAAACAGAACATTTAAGGCCCTACCCATAGGCAAAGGGCTAGACAGTGGCAGTGTTGGAACTGTCAGGTCTCCAGTTTTCAGTCCAAATATTGTCATCACCACCCCAGGTTGCCACCTGTCCTTGGCTGATGGCGAAAAAAAGGGATGTATAGGAAATCTTCAAGTAAAATTAAAATGTCATATGAAGTCAGTTTTGTTATAGAAAAGTTTAGATAATTTCATGGATGACATTCCTAGATAGTTTTTAGATTGATATCACAGAAAAGCAATTGCCACTTCCAGACAGATCTCTGGGCTGGAGAGGAACATGGATCCAAACCTGAGGTGACAATTTCTCCCTTCACTTGATGTCTTAGGCCTAGTTCCAGATGGATCACTTGAGTGTTACTATAAATCGGTTAGTAAAACTTTCCTTACAAGCTACACTCATCTATCGAGCACTTACTGTTTTGTCAGAGACTAGACTAGGCCTGAGAGACACAGACAAAAGCAGGAGCAAAATATGCATGGAGAAATATTTGCAATGAACTGTTCTATATGCAATAATAATAGATACGTAAGAGGTCCAGAGTTGCTTCGGAGGAGGGAGAGATTGACTCTGCGGGTAGAAAGGGTGAAGAAAGCAGGAATGGAAAAGGATTCACCAAGGAGATGACCCTGCTTATGGTGTGTTTCGTAGGGTGAATAACAGACAAAGCAAGAAAGGGCATTCAGACAAAAGGAACAGTATATGCAAAGGCACAGAAGATGTTGAATCACATGATGGGTTTGGGGAAATACAGAGTATGCTACCCATCGTGTGTGTGTGTGTGTGTGTGTGTAATTGTGGTAAAATATATATCATACAACTTACCATTTTAGGTGTATAGTTCAGTGACATTAAATATATTCACACTGTTTTACAACCCTCTGAAGATAGATGGTTGTGCACATCCACTTTTTTCAAAGGTAAGTAATATGGGAAACAAATCGGGATTTGACCTACACCATGCAGTTTTTAAAAGAAACTCATCTATTGTTCACATGAGAGGCACACGTGTTTCCTTATTGAAACTAGCCACACACTTAACCTGGCTGAGGCTTGGTATCTTCTTTGATGATATAAGGATAATAACAGAACCTGCCTCATTGGGCTGTTGTGAAAATTAACCATGTAGAGTGATTAGAACAGTCTTACCACATAGTAAATGCTTAATGTTTTATTGTGGATGGTGATGATGATGCTAGTGGTGGTGGTGATGATGACGGTAATGATGCTAGTGGTGGTGGTAGTGAGAATGGTGAGGATGGTGATGGTGATGATGCTAATGGTGGTGGTAGTGAGGATGGTGATGAAGATGATGGTGATGGTTTCCACCTTACTTGGTCTCTTATCTCCCACTGCCACATCTTGGCTTCCAGGACCAAATATGGAATGAATGTGGGGTAATTTGATTATGATTTGGTGGTATGGAGTATTGCTTAGCCCACAGAAGTTTTACTAAAGACTGTTATGCTTGGTATCTTGTGGGCAAGTGTTGATGAACTGTTGGCTAGAGCTCATTGGCATACTGATCTAAGTCTCTTCTTCCAGAAACCTCACAGACTGCTAACCACTTTCTGTAAATACAGTTGGTCCTCTTTATTCACAGATTCCATATTTGTGAATGCACCTACTGCTAACAGTTATTTGTAACTCAAAGTCAATACTCATGAACCTTTGGTGGTCAATTGCAGACACGCAGAAAGCGACAAAAATTTGAGTTCTCCAGTGCACGCATTCCCAGCAGAGGTCAAAGAAGGTGGCACTCTGCTTCTTGTTTCAGCTCTCAGACTGTAAACAAGTATTTTTTCATGGTCTATTTAGAGCCACATTTTTCACATTTCTGTGCTTTCTGTTGGTGATTTTGCTGTTTGGAATGGTCCCCAAGTGTAGTGCTGAAGTGCTGTCCAGTGCCTCTAAGTGGAAGAAGGCTGTGATGTCACGGAGAAAATAAGGGTGTAAGGTAAGTTTCATTCAGCCATGAGTCATAGTGCTGTTGGCCATGAGCTCAACATTAACGAACCAACATTTCTATTAAATAAGGTGTCTTTAGGGCTTCCCTGGTGGCACAGTGGTTGAGAGTCTGCCTGCCGATGCAGGGGACACGGGTGCGTGTCCCGGTCCGGGAAGATCCCACGTGCCGCAGAGTGGTTGGGCCCGTGAGCCATGGCCGCTGAGCCTGCGCGTCCGGAGCCTGTGCTCCGCAACAGGAGAGGCCACAACAGTGAGAGGCCTGCATACCGCAAAAATAAAATAAAATAAAATAAGGTGTCTTTAAACAGAAACATACCTAAAACAAGATTATGTATTTATATATTGATGAAAACGTGACCAGAGGCCCTCAGGAACCCAGCCCTGTATTTCCCCTAGGAACAGTGGTTCAGAATTCACTAATTCTATGTCTGTGGTGACTTTGTAGACAGTCACTACCTCAAATAACGGGAATCAGCTGAACAAGGAAGGAAATGGCCCATGGGGGCCCACAGTGTGTGAGCACGTTGGTGGAGAGAGGTGCACAGGGACAAAAATGACTCCTCTCAGGTGCCAGGCTCTGGTAGAAGAAGGAAGGTCTCCTGCTCTGACATCTGCTGACTCAAGGAAGACAGGAAATGTTCCCACAGTGGTTTGGGCACAAGAAGTCTCCATAACTAGTCAAATAATTGTTTCTGGGACCAGACTTTTGGGTGTGGGGTGGTGGAACATGAGCTTTCCTTTTCAGAAAGCAGCCTACGTGGACTCAAAATGGCTAAACTCCAACTTCTCTTTTCTCTGGAACTTTCTTGAAGTTTCTGGGAAACAATTTCACTCCTTTCCTGATCAGACCTTCCAGTGTCTTTCCTTCTAAGTAGTACACAGAGATACCACAATGTCCCCAGAGTGACTGCTTTGCATCTGTCCTGGAAGACGATGGCATCCACATCTGAGGCCAGTTCTAAGCACTGCCCACACACAGAATGATGCAATCCTGGGTTTGCACAGTTAAAAAACATGTTGTTCCTCTTGCCCCCAAGAGTCATGTCTTGACCTCAGTAGGAAGCCCCTTGTATCACAGTGGTATTCTAAAGGGGATACTGTGAGCTGAAATGCCTGACGGGGCTGTGCCTAATCTGTGAGGGAGCTGGGGACAGACACCTCATTGCTCATCGTCATTTCAGAACACTATCCACCCAGAAGCTGGGCAGGCATGACATGGGGGTAACAATACCCCCTCGTGCACTAGGGGAGAGAACATTTGCAAGCTCCCTGTGCAGTACCTCCCTAGATGCTCACTTTCTCCTCCTCTTTCCTTCTCTCCTCTCTTTCCCTCTTCCTTCCCTCTTTCTCTGTTTTCTTCTTCCCTGTCATGTCTCCATCTCAATCAGCTCAAACACTCTTTAATACTAATCAGTGTCACATCCTTACTAGTTGATGAATGAAACATAGAGATAGGAGTTTGGGGTTTGAGTCTCCTCTGTCCCTAAATGCATGAGTTTGGTCAGTTTGTTCATCGAATATTGAGTGGAAAAAATACTACTTTTCAGGCACCATTCTGGGTCCTCAGGCTAGTACAGGGAATAAGCAGAATAGATGGCTGTCCTTGTGAAGCTTAGATTCTACATGCATAGATGGACAATAAACAGTAAACATAGCAATTATGTAAGTTAGAAAATGATAAGTGCTATGGAAGAAAGAAAACTTGGAGCAGGATTAAGAGGATGCACACAGTATGAGGGAAAACCACA
Source organism: Aethalodelphis obliquidens (assembly GCF_003676395.1). Classification (NCBI taxonomy): domain Eukaryota; kingdom Metazoa; phylum Chordata; class Mammalia; order Artiodactyla; family Delphinidae; genus Aethalodelphis; species Aethalodelphis obliquidens. The sequence goes on from NW_020837993.1 coordinate 3,808,264, forward strand.
AGGGGTTACCCTCTCCAAGACCCCATATGCTCATATATAAAATGTGGATGACACCCACCAGCTCTCCTTGCCAGGATGGAAAGAGACACATGAAAGGGCCATATAAATCATAAGCTATGAGATGAATGTTTACTGTTTGAGGAAGAATCTTCTCATCTATATGATGCCAAGTTTAAAATAAACTCCTCATTTGGACCAGAAAATGATGAGGGATGGAAATTGGCATTTGCTGAGTGCCTACCTTGTGCCTCTTACTGTGTAAGCTCCTCACCCCAGGGACCTCCCCTCATCTCCAAGGTGGGCATCTTATCCCAGTTTTGTGGCCAAGAAAAGCAAGGCTGAGAAGTGAACTAACCCACCCAAGGTCAGGTCACAGAGCTGGGAGAGGATGGTGCTGGGCTGAGGCTCCATCTCTGTCTTTCTGGGGCTCTTTCTTCAGGGGATCCAATGTGTTAACCTGGCTGGATGACCTCTAAAATTCCTTCAATTCCAAGAGTGCACGGAGTCCCAGTGATTACTCTGCTGGGTGAGGATAATTGGATGACCCAGAGAAAAACATGTCTCAAAAACATGAGTTGCATGGTTTCTAACAGGAAGGCTATTTCTCAGCTCTCCTGGCAACAGATCTCAGGGGAAACAGACATCAGCAGGCTAGAGGGTCAAGATGAATGGGAGAACAGTGGAAGCTTGACTCAAGGGGCTTTCTCTACCTTGTGGGGTCCTGGAACTCAAGAAGAAGATAAAAGCCTGAGGGATTTTGCTGCCACTTCCAAGCCTCTGAATAGCAAAATTATAAGGATGGACCACAGTTGAAGAAGCACCTTCTGACAGTGAGGTAATTATCGGAAGCAGTCACCCAACATGCACAGTTGAAAGCACAAGGTGGCTTAGGAAAGGCAAAAATATATCTATCATTTCAAGTTAAAAGCTTGTGCACAGGAAGAATTGGCAGGCATGTTAAATATTGCTTGCCAAGAAGTTGACCAGGAAAAAATAGTTTTTTTCACGCTATTTTCCCAGTGTTTGAGGTTTTGAGATATTAAATAACAATATTATTGATAATGTAGTGTTTTTTGGCTGTTATCTCATGTCTGATCCCTGCCAGGTTATGCATAAAGATACTCTGATTTACATATTTATTAGCTACATTTTACAAGAAAATAGCATCCCCGCATCTCCCATGGTCCACAATCTGCACTGACTGGTAAGGACATTTAAAATAAGCCCCTGTCACAAATTCTCATTTTATACTGATCATAGTGATAGCTGTGCATGAAATTATAGTGGAGAGATGCTCCCAAGTCTGTGCTGAATATCAAGTTTAAGAGCGATGAGGTCATTTGGTGAGTCTGTGACCCTTCTAATTATCTAAGGGAGTCACTGATACCCCTGAATCCCCACCTTGGGACACAGTGACCCAGATCAGCTCACAGAACAAAAGTTCAGATTCTAGCATGCTCTGTCTGGAGGCAGTGGCATCAGTGTCCTTTGAAGAAAGGCCTCTCACCTTGAGGGGACATTCAGTGGGGTCCCAATATCCATGGTGGTTTGTTTAAAACCACTTGAACCATTTGACCACCACTGCAGAGTTCCAATCATTCTCCTGGGAGTACGGGCTCCTTCAACCAAGAAAGCACTGCATATGATTAGTCTCCTAGTTCAGTTTCCTTTGTCTTATAGAAATATATGTGTCTATAAAATTTCAACAAGCATTTCTCTTCACAGACATAGAGATACCTGCAAGTGGAAACTATTTGGCAAGGAAATATAGGCATCTTGACTGAGGAGGGTCTGTGAAGGTAGAGCTGCCCCCACTCCTCCAGGAGGAGACTCCTGGTATCTGTTTATTTCCTAGAACTGAGATGCTCACCTGTGTTGGGGGACCATACTGCAGGTAGGCACAAGAGAATGAAACTTTGAATGAATCCAAATTTTCATTTTCTAACTACATCTTTGGGTTTTATTTCTAACTACTGACGTAACTGAATGACGATTCAAGTGTTATGTGAGTGGCATGGCCAACATTGGACCCACATGATTACTATGAAAAAGAAAATCTCTTTAACACTTTACTGCTTAACTGTTAATCCAAAAATTCACTGGCCTCCTGCCTACTTTCCTGGTCATGGGGAAACTTGAAAACAATATGGACATTTGGTACACGTCTTCTTTGAAAGAGGTATTCATTATCTCTTTTCTCAAGAGCCTGGAAACAACTTTATACCCACTCCAAAAGGAGACATCTTCTGAGAAGCCACACCAAAGGTAATTTGCATCCTTATCTAAGGAGAGCATCACAGTCTGCTTCAAAGATTTGCTGGAGGCTTAAGGATCCTGTTTCTGGGCCATAAGGTCTCTCTACGCTGTTTTAGTAAAAGATTTATTCATTTACTCAGAAGTTCATTCATTCACTCAGAGATTTATTCCTATGAAAACAGATTAAATGATGAGATACATAATATAAATCTAGGGATTGCTGGGTGGTTTTCCACTGATAGGTATTTTAATGTCCCTTGCTACAGGCAAGTATTTGGTTTTTCTTTGCTTCTATTAGCTAAAACTGGAATCTTCCAAACTGAGCTTGACCATCTAAGGTCAGGGACCACACTCATATGTATGACTCTTCTGGAAAACTAGATTGATTCTTATATCATCTTTTCCAGGCCTCCTGAGCTGGCACCCAATTTCAACTACCTTTCTCCTTGAGTGGTTCAAGTAGGTTGAAACTCTTTAAACAAGGTTTTCTCTCCAACATTTAACCTCCTGATCAGAATCAAGACATTTTCGGGAGGGACCCCACGCTGCACTGAGCCTATCAGGAAGATGTTCAGTTATAGCCTTAGAGGGGCACAAGGGACAGAGACCCTGCGAAGCATGGGGAGATCAAATGAGGAACAGGGAACACTGCAGGAAAAGATGCAGGTGAGCTGCGGGGAGAAGATAACCCAGTCCTGAGAACAGGAGGGTCTGATGGCTTCACCTCCCCAGTATTCTCTCCTCTCCATCTATCACAGATAGCATTCTGTCTGTGCCAGTTCTCTCTGTTATCCCCTCAAAATTGCCATTAAATAGAAAATTTCGATATTATGTATAAAATTTGTTCAGCCACTATGGAAAACAGTATGGAGGTTCTTCACAAAATTAAAAATAGATTTAATTTTCAATTAAATTAGAACTTACCATTTTAAGTAAATTAAAAAATTATTTATTTATTTTAGAATAATTAAATTAAAAATTGCTACCACTTGATCCAGCAATCTCACTTCTGGGTATATGTCCAAAGGAAATGGAAACAGTACCTGGAAGAGATATCTGCAGTCCTGTGGTCATTGTAACATTATTCACCATAGCCAAGACATGGAAACAACCTAAGTGTCCATCAATGGATGAATGGATAAAGAGAATGTGGTATATATGTAAAATGGAATAGCATTGAGCCTTTTAAAAAAGAGAGAGAGAAAATACTGCCACTTGCAACATGGATGAACCTGGAGGATATTATGCTAAATTAGATAAGCCGGACATAGAAAGACAAATACCTTATGATCTTACTCTTATGTGAAATCTGAGAGTCAAACTCATAGTAGAGAGTAGAATGGTGGTTGCTAAGGGCTGGGGGGTAGGGGGAAATGGGGAGATATTTGTCAATAGGTACAAAGTTTCAATTATGCAGGATGAATACTTCTAGAGAGCTCATGTACAGCATGGTAACTATAGTTAACAATACTATATTGCATACTTGAAATTTGCTAAGAAGGTAGATCTTAAATGTTCTCACCAGAAGAAGAAAAAAGGTAACTATGTGAGGTGATGGGTCTGTTAATTAGCTCGTGGTGATCATTTCACAATGTATATGGATATCAAAACTTCATGTTTTTTACCTTAAATATATACAATTTTTATTTGTCAACTATACCTCAATAAAGCTTAAAAAATGAAAGTAAACATAACTTCTCAAGTACTTGCTGAGCCCCTGGACCAGCGTCCCTTGAACTTGACTTGTCCCTCTTTGGGGATTTGATGGTGAGCACCATATTCATGTGGGTAGGTAGTTCACCTCCAGCTAACAAAAGCCAGATTCTTCAGGAATAAGGAAATTCCAGAACTACCGGCAACAGACACCCAGAAAGTTGTTCCACAAAGATAATTTCTAGGCTAAAAGCTCTATAGATCAGCCAATTGGAAAAGAAGAATGATCTAGACAAGAGTAAGGAAGTTACTTAACCTCTCCACACCTAAGTTTCCTCAGCTTAAGGTAGAATCACCAATAAAATTGAAACCATAGTGTTGTCATGAAGATTGAATTAATTAATTTGCAAAAAGAAATCAGAACATAAGTGCCCAATAATTGCAAACATTCATATTACGGCAATACCATATAGAAAATATAAAATAAGATCCTGTCTCCAGAAGTTTGCCTTCTAGTGGGAAGGCAGGGGATAAAATAAACAAATGGAACAAATAGGATAATCCCCATAGTGGAGATGAGTGAATTTGGAAACTCTGGAAGAGTTTTCCCAAGTCTTCTGGAGAATAAGGAAAGACTCCCAGAGAAGATGGCATGTGAGCTAGAATATCAAGGATGCATAGCAGAGGTGTCTTCCACATGGACCTATCATAGAATCTTTATTTTTTTTGCATACTGGAATATGCAAAGGCATGTAGGTGCAAGAGAACAGTGGGTGTGGGGAAGTGCAAATACTTCAGATCTTTACCTCTAAGGTGAACATTATGGGTCAAATGTGAAATAAATCAGCAATATGCTTTTTTTTAATTGCCAGAAACTTGAAAATTCTGGTAGGCAAAAACTTATTCAGCCTTCTTAACTATAGAGAAGAGTTGATAACGTCAGGTTTCTTGTTTAAAGGAAAGTGTCAGATGTTTCCTCTCCTTAGCTATTAGTTAATTCCAGAGCAATGGATTAACACTGAATATATTCTTTGGAAATTATCCTAATTAAGTAAATAATATGCAGGATCTGAAACAAACCTCAAGGCAGTCACTCTCAGTGTTACCTAGATCCAATGTAAAGTTGAAGATATTTTTTAAGTGTCCTCTTTTGCAGTTATTGAAAACCATCCTGGCCTTCAACCTGACATGGTGTCATTTCCTCCTGTATCAGCCAGAGTTCTCTGGAGAAACAGAACAGTAGGACTGATATATCTCCATATCTCTGAAACTACCTATCAATCTATCTATCTGTCTTTCTATCTATCTATCAACCTACCTATCTAGGTATTCATTATAAGGTATTATAACAAATCTGTCTAGGTATTAATTATAAGGAATTGGTGAATTCCTTAGAATTGTGTTTAAAATGAAACTTGTGATTATAAAGGCTAAGTCCCCAAATGTGCAGTTGGCAAGCTGGAGAACAAAGAGAGCTGATGATTTAATTTCAGTACAAGCCCAAAGGCCTGAGAACTAAGAAAGCAGATGATGTAGTTCCAGGCCAGGGTCTACAGGCTAGAGACCCAGGAAGAGCCAATATTTCAGTTCAAGTCTGAAGGCAGGAAAACACTGGTGTCCCAGCTTGAAGGTAGTCAGGCAGAAGAAATTTTCTTACTTGTAGAAGTCAGCCTTTTTGTTCTATCAGACCTTCAGCTGATTGAATGAGGCCCATCCACAACAGGGAGGTAATCTGCTTTACTCAGTCTAATGCTTCAAATGCTACTCTCGTTCAAAACACCCTCACAGACATACCCAGAATGATATTTGACTAAATATCTGAGCACTTTCTGGCCCAGCTAAGTTGGCGCATAAAATCAGCCACACCGAGAGACCTTCAAGACGGCAGAGGAGTAAGACGTGGAGATCACCTTCCTCCCCACAAATACATCAGAAATACATCTACATGTGGAACAACTCCTACAGAACACCTATTGAATGCTGGCAGAAGACCTCAGACTTCCCAAAAGGCAAGAAACTCCCCACCTACCTGGATAAGGCAAAAGAAAAAAGGAAAATAGAGACAAAAGAATAGGGATGGGACCTGCATCTCTGGGAGGGAGCTGTGAAGGAGGAAAAGTTTCCACACATTAGGAAGCCCCTTCACTGGGAGAGATGGGTGGTGGGCAGCGGGGGAGGTTCAGAGACAAGGAGAAGAGTGCAGCAACAGGGGTGCAGAGGGCAAAGCAGAGAGATTCCTGCACAGAGGGTCGCTGCCGACCAGCACTCACCAGCCTGTGAGGCTTGTCTGCTCACCCGCCGGGGCAGGCGGGGGCTGGGAGCTGAGGCTTGGGCTTCGGAGTTCGGATCCCAGGGTAAGGACTGGGGTTGGCTGCATGAATACAGTCTGAAGGAGGCTAGTGCGCCACAGCTAGCAGGGAGGAAGTCTGGGAAAAAGTCTTGACCTGCCTAAGAGGCAAGAGACCATTGTTTCAGGGTGCTTAAGGAGATGGGATTCAGAGCACCACCTAAATGAGCTCCAGAGATGGGCATGGGCTGTGGCTCTCAGTGTGGGCACCAGAGATGGGCATGAAATGCTAAGGCTGCTGCTACAGCCACCAATAAGCCTGTGTGCAAGCACAGGTCACTATCCACACCTCCCTTCCTGGGAGCCGGTGCAGCCCACCACTGCCAGGGTCACGTGATCCAGGGACAACTTCCCCAGGAGAACACACGGCACGCCCCAGGCTGTTGCAATGTCATGCCAGCCTCTGCCGCTGCAAGCTTGCCACGCATTCTGTACCCCTCCCTCCCTGCAGACTGTGTGAGCCCGAGCCCCCTAATCAGCTGCTACTTTAACCCTGTCCACTCTGGGTGGGGAGCAAATGCCCTCAGGTGACCTACATGCGGAGGCAGGGCCAAATCCAAAGGTGAACCCCAGGAACTTTGAGAACAAAGAAGAGAAAGGGAAATCTCTCCCAGCAGCCTCAGGAGCAGCAATCACCTTGATGTACCCTGCATCTGTGGAATACCTGAATAGACAACGAATCATCCCAAAATTGAGACAGTGGACATCGAGAGCAACTGTAGACTTGGGGTTTGCTTTCTGCATGTAATTTTTTTCTGGATTTATGTCTATTTTCCTTTAGTATTTACAGCTTATTATCATTGGTAGATTTGTTTATTGATTTTGTTGCTCTCTTCCTTTTTTTTAATATATATATTTTTTCCTTTTTCTCTTTTTGTGAGTGTGCATGTGTATGCTTCTTTGTGTGATATTGTCTGTATAGCTTTGCTGTTACCATTTGTCCTAGGGTTCTATCTGTCTGTTTTTTGTTTTTGTTTTATCTATAGTTTTTAGTGCTTGTTATCATTGGTGGATTTATTTTTTAGTTTGGTTGTTCTCTTCTTTCTTTCTTTTTTTTATTACGTTTTTATTTTAATAACATAATTTAAGTTAATTTTTTTCTTTCTTTCTTTTTTTTCTCCCTTTTCTTCTGAGCTGAGTGGCTGATAGAGTCATGGTGCTCCAGCCGGGTGTCAGGCCCGAGTATCTGAGGAGGGAGAGCCGAGTTCAGGACATTGGTCCACCACAGACCTCCCAGCCACATGTAATATCAAATGGTGAAAACTCTCACAGAGATCTCCATCTCAACACTAAGACCCAGCTCCACTCAACAACCAGCAAGCTACAGTGTTGGAAACCCTATGCCAAACAACTAGCAAGGCAGGAGTACAACCCCACCCATTAGCAGAGAGGTAACCTAAAATCAAAGTGAGTTCACAGACACCCCAAAACATACCACCAGATCCAATCCTGCCCACCAGAAAGACAAGATCCAGGCTCATCCACAAGAACACAGGCACCAGGACCCTAAAACAGGAAATCTACACAACCTACTGAACCAGCCTTACCCACTGGGGGCAAACACCAAAAACAACAGGAACTATGAACCTGCAGGCTGTGAAAAACAGACTCCAAACACAGTAAGTTAAGCAAAATGAGAAACACACAGCAGATGAAGGAGAAAGGTAAAAAACCCACCAGAACAAACAAATGAACAGGAAATAGGCAGTCTACCTGAAAAACAATTCAGAGTAATGGGAGTAAAGATGATCCAAAATCTTGGAAATAGAATGGAGAAAATACAAGAAATATTTAACAAATAACTAGAAGAACTAAAGAGCAAACAAACAATGATGAACAACACAATAAATGAAATTAAAAATTCTCTAGAAGGAATCAAGAGCAGAATAACTGAGGAAGAAGAACGGATAAGTGACCTGGAAGATAAAATTGTGGAAATAACTACCACAGAGCAGAATAAAGAAAAAAGAATGAAAAGAAGTGAGGACAGTCTCAGAGACCTCTGGGACAATATTAAATGCACCAACATTTAAATAATAGGGGACCCAGAAGAAGAAGAGAAAAAAAAAAAGGGACTGAGAAAATATTTGAAGAGATTAGAGTTGAAAACTTCCCTAATATGGGAAAGGAAACAGTCAATCAAGTCCAGGAAGCATAGAGAGTCCCACACAGGATATACCCAAGGAGAAACATGCCAAGACACATATTATTCAAACTATCAAAAATTAAATACAAAGGAAAAATATTAAAAGCAGCAAGGGAAAAGCAACAAATAGCATACAAGGGAATCCCCATAAGGTTAACAGCTGATCTCTCAACAGAAACTCTGTAAGCCAGAAGGGAGTGGAAGAACATATTTAAAGTGATGAAAGGGAAAAACCTACAACCAAGATTACTCTACCCAGCAAGGATCTTATTCAGATTCGACAGAGAAATTAAAATTTTACAGCCAAGCAAAAGCTAAGAGAATTCAGCACCACCAAACCAGCTTTACAACAAATGCTAAAGGAACTTCTCTAGGCAGGAAACACAACAGAAGCAAAAAACCTACTATAACAAACCCAAAACAATTAAGAAAATGGTAATAGGAACATACATATGGATAACTACCTTAAATGTAAATGCGCCAACCAAAAGACATAGACTGGCTGAATGGATACAAAGACAAGACCCATAAATATGCTGTCTACAAGAGGCTCACTTCAGACCTAGGGACACATACAGATTGAAAGTGAGGGGATGGAAAAAGATATGCCATGCAAATGGAAATCAAAAGAAAGCTCAAGAAGCAATTCTCATATCAGGCAAAATAGACTTTAAAATAAAGACTATTACAAGAGAAGAGATAAAGAAGGACACTACCTAATGATCAAGGGATCAATCCAAGAAGATGATATAACAATTGTAAATATTTATGCACCCAGCATAGGAACACCTCAATACATAAGACAAGTGATAACAGCCATAAAAGGGGAAATCATCAGTAACAAAATTATGGTAGGGGACTTTAACACCCCACTTTCACCAATGGACACATCATCCAAAATGAAAATAATTAAGGAAACATAAGCTTTACATGATACATTAAACAAGATGGGTTTAATTGATATTTACAGTAATTTCCATCCAAAAACAACACAATACACTTTCTTCTCAAGTGTGCATGGAACATTCTCCAGGATAGATCATATCTTGGGCCACAAATCAAGCCTTAGTAAATTGAAGAAAATTGAAATCATATCAAGTATCTTTTCTGACCACAACGTTATAAGACTACATATCAATTAGAGGAAAAAATCTGTAAAAAATACAGACACATGGAGGCTAAACAATACACTACTAAATAACCAAGAGATCACTGAAGAAATCAAAGAGGAAATCACAAAATACCTAGAAACAAATGACAATGAAAACACAATGACTCAAAACCTATGGGATGCAGCAAAAGCAGTTCTAAGAGGGAAGTTTATAGCAATACAATCCTACCTTAAGAAACAGGAAACATCTCAAATAAACAACCTAACCTTACACCTAAAGCAATTAGAGAAAGAAGAACAAAAAACCCCAAAGTTAGTAGAAGGAAACAAATCATAAAGATCAGATCACAAGTAAATGAAAATGAAATGGAAGAAATGATAGCAAAGATCAATAAAACTAAAAGATGGTTCTTTGAAAAGATAAAAAAAATTGATAAACCATTAGCCAGACTCATCAAGAAAAAAAGAGAGAAGACTCAAATCAATAGAATTAGAAATGAAAAAGGACAAGTAACAACTGACACTGCAGAAATACAAAGGATTATGAGTGATTACTACAAGTAACTCTATGCCAATAAAATGGACAACCTGGAAGAAATGGAAAAATTCTTAGAAAAGCACAACCTTCCAAGACTGAACCAGAAAGAAATAGAAAATATAAACAGACCAATCACAAGCACTGAAATTGAAACTATGATTAAAAATCTTCCAAGAAACAAAAGTCCAGGACGAGATGGCTTCACAGGCAAATTCTATCAAACATTTAGAGAAGAGCTAACACCTATCCTTCTCAAACTCTTCCAAAATATAACAGAGGAAGGAACACTCCCAAACTCATTGTATGAGGCCACTATCACCCTGAAACCAAAACCAGACAAAGATGTCACAAAAAAAGAAAATTACAGTCCAATATCACTGATGAACATAGATGCAAAACTCCTCAACAAAATACTAGCAAACTGAATCCAACAGCACATTAAAAGGATCGTACACCATGATCAAGTGGGGTTTATCCCAGGAATGCAAGGATTCTTCACTATATGCAAATCAATCAATGTGATACACCATACTAACAAACTGAAGGATAAACACTGTATGATCATCTCAGTAGATTCACAAAAATCTTTTCACAAAATTCAACACCCATTATGAAAAAATCCTTCCAGAAAGTAGGCATAGAGGGAACTTACCTCAACCTAATAAAGGTCATATATGACAAGCACACAGCTGGCATCATTCTCAATTGTGAAAAACTGAAACCATTTCCACTAAGATCAGGGACAAGACAAGGTTGCCCACTCTCACCACTATTATCCAACATAGTTTTGGAAGTTTTAGCCACAGTGATCAGAGAAGAAAAAGAAATAAAAGGAATCCAAATCAGAAGAGAAGAAGTAAAACTGTCACTGTTGGCAGATGACATGATACTATACATAGAGAACCCTAAAGGTGCTACCAGGAAACTACTAGAGCTAATCAATGAATTTGGTAAAGTAGTAGGATACAAAATTAATACACAGAAATCTCTTGCATTCCTATACATGAATGATGAAAAATCTGAAAGAGAAATTAAGGAAACACTCCCATTTACCACTGCAACAAAAAGAATAAAATACCTAGGAATAAACCTACCTAAGGAGACAAAAGATCTATATGCAGAAAACTATAAGACACTGATGAAAGAAATTAAAGATGATACAGATGGAGAGATATATGATGTTCTTGGACTGGAAGAATCAACATTGTGAAAATGACTATACTACCCAAAGCAATCTACTGATTGAATGCAATCCCTGTCAAACTACCAATGGCATTTTTCAAAGAACTAGAACAAAAAATTGCACAATATTTATGGAAACACAAAAGACCCCAAATAGCCAAAGCAATCTTGAGAAAGAAAAACAGAACTGGAGGAATCAGGCTCCCTGACTTTGGACTATATTACAAAGCTACAGCAATCAAGACAGTATGGTACTGGAACAAAAACAGAAATATAGATCAATGGAACAAGATAGAAAGCCCAGAGATAAACCCATACAAGTATGGTCACTGTATCTTTGACAAAGGAGGCAAGAATGTACAATGGAGAAATGACAGCCTCTGCAATAATTGGTGCTGGGAAAACTGGATGGCTACATGTAAAAGAATGAAATTAGAACACTCCCTAACACCATACACAAAAATAAACTCAAAATGGATTAAAGACCTAAATGTAAGGCCAAGCACCATAAAACTCTTAGAGGAAAACATAGGCAGAACACTCTATGACATAAATCACAGTAAGATCCTTTTTGACCCACTTCCTAGAGAGATGGAAATAAAAACAAAAATAAACAAATGAGAACTAATGAAACTTACAAGCTTTTGCATAGCAAAGGAAACTATAACCAAGACAAAAAGACAGTCTTCAGAATGGGAGAAAATATTTGCAAATGAAGCAACTGACAAAGGATTAATCTCCAAAATATACAAGCAGCTCATGCAGCTCAATACCAAAAAATCAAACAACCCAATCCAAAAATGTGCAGAAGACTTAAATAGACATTTCTCCAAAGAAGATATATAGATTGCCAACAAACACATGAAAGGATTCTCAACATCACTAATCATTAGAGAAATGCAAATCAAAACTACAATGAGATATCACCTAACACTGGTCAGAATGGTCATCATCAAAAAATCTACAAACAATAAATGCTGGAGAGGGTGTGGAGAAAAGGGAACCCTCTTGCATTGTTGGTGGGAATGTAAACTGATACAGCCTCCTTGGAGAACATTATGGAGATTCCTTAAAAAATTAAAAATACAACTACCATGTGACCCAAAAAATCCCACTACTGGGCATATACCCTGAGAAAACCATAATTCAAAAAGAGTCATATATCACAATTTCATTGCAGTTCTATTTACAATAGCCAGGGCATGGAAACAACCTAAGTGTCCACCAACAGATGAATGAATAAAGAAGATGTGGCATGTATATACCATGGAATATTACTCAGTCATAAAAAGAAATGAAATTGAGTTATTTGCTATGAAGTGGATGGACCTAGAGACTGTCATACAGAGTGAAGTAAGTCAGAAAGAGAAAAAAAAATACTGTATGCTAACACATATATATGGAATCTAAAAATTTTTTTAAAAAATGGTTCTGAAGAACCTAGGGGCATGACAGGAAGAAAGATGCAGACGTAGAGAATGGACTTGAGGACATGGGGAGGGGGAAGGTTGAGCTGGTATGAGATGAGAGACTAACATTGATATATATACACTACCAAATATAAAATAGCTAGCTAGTGGGAAGCAGCTGCATAGTACAGGGAGATCAGCTTGGTGCTTTGTGTCGCCTTAGAGGGGTGGGATAGGAAGGGCAGGAGGGAGATGCAAGAGGGAGGGGATATGGGGATATATGTATACATACAGCTGATTCACTTTGTTGTACAGCAGAAACTAACACACCATTGTAAAGCAATTATACTCCAATAAAGATGTTAAAAAAATAAATAAAGTAAAATTAGCCACACCTACGTAGTTGGTGTGATATATTGTTTGGCATTGTCACTGCACATGGTGGAATTTTTTCAGACACTTTGTTAATTGCAATACTAAAGTTAATAGTTATATCCTAAATTGGGTATATAAGATTTAAAATCAGGAAAGACATTTTCAGAGTTTGGAAGATCTGATTTGCATTTCCTTAACCTCCTAAATTTCTTTTGATTCTGCAACAAATATAATGTGACAGAGTATTATCAGAAGGGCTCCAAATATGTGTGATTTATAACAAGCCTCTCTGAGGATTTCAATAATGAGAGATATACTTTATCATCACAGGTCTTGACTCTGCTAAGTTTCCAAGGAAGCATGTGGCTGTTCTTTATAAAATATGTATCATTAAAATCCTGCTCCTGGATAGAGCAGGCCTTCATAGCTGCCCACACAGCACAAACTAAGACAAAGTTCTGGCAACCACTTCTCTGATTGATGTAAATAGCCAGCCCTGTTAATTCAGGGCTGGGTGACTTTTCTCTTGGTTTTATTTACCAGTCTGCTCTGCACATCTATCACATTAATTGGTTAATTGTGAGCTTTCCATCGGGCAGCCTGCTATTTGAAAGCCCCAGGGAGTTTAACTTGAGGTTAAAAAAAAAAAGCCAATCATAACTATCCCCCACAAAACCCTTTTCCTGAAATAGGAAGAAAGTCAAGATTTAATTAAGATTTTTTTCCCTTGAAGTGTCCACTTGACCACTCCTTTTTTAAAATATGTATAAAATTCTTTTTAGAGGAGACAGTTTATAAATAGGAAAGAAGATTTGTTATATTACAAGTTGTAAGAGTAGGCTTGGGTGTTTAGACTTTTTTTTTCTAATAGGGAAGAGTCAGTCATCACTGGGATATTTTAGAATCCCAAGGACAAATCAAGTATCAGTTGTCTGATCCATTTAACGATAATATATCTTCAAAATTTTTGCTTCAACATCTAGAAAGGATTTACTTTCTTATTTCAAACCAATTAAATATACTGGATGAAACAAGTCACTCATTTTCCTCTGAACTTTTAGAAATGTCCTCATTAAGAAAATATATTATACCTATTATTAACCTGAATTCGCGTTGGCTGTGTTTTAGCGTATTTATAAATGGTGAGCTCAATTTCTGAAATTAAACTTTTTATTTGCAATTTTCTAAAAAGAAAAAAAAAATCTGTTGGGACAATTATCCTGCTTTGAACAGTCACCTTCTAAATTGGATTGATGTCATTGAGCACAATACTCCTACCAGTCTACAACGCTAACTGTGTATTTTCAGGCCAGTGGTTCGAAACCATCATCTTAGGCGGTTATGAAGAGGCTCCTCTTCATGTGAGGGAGGAAGACCCTTCAAGGCAGCTCTGCTTCTGTTTTATATATAGGGATGCCAAGAAAGAGTGCTGAACAGACGGTGCATGACTATAAAAGTTTCTAGGCAATTATTTAGGAGTCTTTCTCACTAATTCCTCATGACCTTGTTGGAATTAATTACTTGATTATTATGTATTAATAAACTAGACTAGAGAAGACCAAAATAACAAACCAACCACAGAATCTCAGTGGTTTACCACAACTGTGGCTTTTCGCTTACTCATGACAACTTACATGAGCAACACAGGTTGGCAGAGAGTCCTTCTTCACTAGACACTGAGGGATCTAGCTTGACTGGTATTCCAACATCTCCATCCAGGACCTCCATGTCACCAAGGCAGGGCAAGAGAGAGACTGAAGATTGTGCCCTGGAAATTCAAAATCTACAACCTGGAAGTGATGAACACTACTTTCACTTTCACCATTGACCAGAACACTCACACGGCCCCACCTAACTGAAAGGAGCTGGGGAACACAGAATTTCAGGTGCCCAGGAAGTAGAGAAGAATGGGATATTTGCAATATCTGGTAATGTCCATCAGAGCTTCTCTCCTTTTCCCTTCCTCCCATACTCCTACTCCTGACTTCCAACTCCCTCCCAAGCTTTCTCTGATTTTATGACATCTTGG
Source organism: Aethalodelphis obliquidens (assembly GCF_003676395.1). Lineage (NCBI taxonomy): Eukaryota > Metazoa > Chordata > Mammalia > Artiodactyla > Delphinidae > Aethalodelphis > Aethalodelphis obliquidens. Next base: position 3,823,310 of record NW_020837993.1, read on the forward strand.
ACCCTTTTCTGGAATTCCAGTTGTGTCTCTGTCCTTGCCCTCTCCATACATGTCAGCCACATACACGCACACACACACACACACACACACACAACAATAGGAAATGAGGGTCTGACAGTTAGTTGAAAATACTCATACACATATAGTAGAAACAAAAGTAAATAAGAAGCGTGAGCATTCAGAATGCCTAGAACTTAAGATGACTCATAAGAATTAGTATTGATGGTCTCCAGGCCCTGCCATTTTGTGCCCTCATATATTTGAAAATGGTTCATAATAAATCCTCTGCTCATAATTTAGTACCACTGCCCTTGAAAATATTGTAGCTCACTGATGACACTGGTCCTGTCTTAGTTAAACATGTGTGTGTGTGTGTGTGTGTGTGTGTGTGTGTGTGTGTGTGTGTGTTGGGGGGAGGAGATTGGCAGGATCATCCCCATCCAAATGCAGAAATAGAAAATTCAACTGAAATGATCTGGCAGAATTTTCAAAATTATAATACTCAATGCTGGCAGAGGTACAAGGAGGCAGGCATGCTCATACATTACAGGTGAGAGCGAACTCTAGTACGACATTTCTGAAGGACAATTTGGAAATATCTCTCAAAAGATTTTAAACTGTGTATATACTTTGTTCCAGCACTTCCATTTTTAAAATTTGTTCCTGGTTGTAAGCACAAAAATTTAGTTGTAAAAATGTTCAGCATAAATTTATTTATTATAGGCTTGAAACATCCTAGATGCCCAACAATAGGGAATCGAATAAATCATTTCAAATTATTGGACACTACCAAACAATTAAAATTACATTGTGGAAATATATTTATTGACATGAAAAGCTGTTAGTAAATTATTATTACATGTTTCCATTTTGGAAACACACATACAATTTTTACCTTTGCATAAGGTAATTTGGTTTGGCTGACTTTTATCTTCTTATCTTAATTTGTCTGAAATTACTTTGCCTCTGAGATATTTGTGTAAAAACATTATTTTGAAAACATTTGAACTGTGACATTTTTAAGGAGGCCTTCTGGGGTTGACCCATCCATGCTCCATCCCTACTCACCCCAAGACCCCCACTGGACAGATATCATAACCCTTGGTTAAATCTCTCTCCTCTTTTACATTGTATTCACCTAGCAAACAGCCTCACATGTGGTCATTTATCTCCATGACTTTTTGCTTTCATTCATTTTATTCTCTAATTATTTGGGCATGAATACCCATAAAACCTCTCACAACTGTTCTCCCCAGTACCTTGAGTTTAGACCCCTTCTCTCTTGCACACGGTTCTATACTAGCTCCATGGTTTCAAGCATCATGAACTATGTGTAAGAGGCTTCTTCCGCCCACCTGTCCCATCCTTCAGAATCCATATCTCAAAAAATGATATTTGTTATTAACCTTGTACACTCCCACCACTCCAATCATGGGAATGGGATAAGATACTAAAGCAAAGTTGTCTATATTTATATAAACATAAATCTCATGAAAACCTGGGAAAACGATGAAACTCACACTGACAACTTGGTATTGAAGAGTTATAATGACAGAGGAACACTATTAAACAAATTTCCTGGTAAAGGCTTATTTATCCTAACATCTGGACTGTGACAATTGTAAAGTTTTTGAATAACCTTATATGTTTTCCCAATATTCGTCATGGGTATTTAGCTAATAAGCAGCTAGATAAAATTCTAGGCAAACAAGCCCTTCTGTTTCACTATCGAAGTACATGAATGTCCTCACAATAATTTCCTCTTGTTAAAATTGTGCTGAGTACACCAATGAATGTTATTTACATGGCAGGAGAAAATAGAGGCTCTTCTATTTTATTAGAAACAAATACCCACCTTTCTTTCGGATCAGCCTTTGTTTATATGACTTGTGCTATTCAGACTCTTGTTGCATGTGGTAATGGCATTACACGTCTGCATGTTGGGGCAGTTTGTTCTCCCCCATGTCCAAATCAATGAGCATGCTTATTGGTCTAAAAGCACTAAGTGAAAAGCATTGCCCTGGAAAAAAGAAAAATATGACTGTGCTAGGAATTTTTCAGCACATTCCAAAGTACTTCTCCCCAATTCTGCACTCTGGTGGGGCTACATTCCTAAGGAAGTCATCTGTGCAAATACACATGGAGCCTTCCAGGGCCGGGCACACACCAGCTACTTCAGGACCGTGTGGGTGCGAGTGACAAATTCTCCTGCTGGATATGTTATCACACATCATGGTAACACTGAGGAGCCATCCATCTGGATCGACTTTATGCTCTGAAATGTAAGGTTTCAGAATTAGATGAAATGTACATTTATTTGTTGAGGCAGCTTGTTAGGAAGAAGGATTGGCTGCAGTGGAGGTCAGAGCCAAAGAGACATTGAGATGTTCAATACCTAAGGAGACAATAAGTGACATAAAAGGATTTGTTTCATTAACTTGTGTCTCAAAGTCTCCTCTAGAAGAGTTCTTTATTTATAGATGCATATGCCTCACCCGAGTTAAAAATATAGAATTTAGATGGGAGCAAGAAGTTAAACCTGTAAGGATAATATTACGAAACGAAATACGACCCGCACTATAAACTCAGTAACTTTTGGGCTGACCGAGGGCCCCATTTAAATATAACATTACTATTTGTTGTACGTAATTTTGGTGGAGGCATCACTAAATTTACTATGACTGTTTTCAACAAGATGGCTAAACACTATTGAAATAAGATCCCTTGATTAAATCAGTAATAAATCAAATACACTTAAAGCTCCGTAATGCACTTAGTGAGAGAGCCAACACTTGAGAAAGAGTGACTACCACGTCAGCTGTTCTGCTCTCAACAGTTGTCACTGAGTTAAAGGCTTGTCTTATTTCATCAGCTAGAGGGACTGAAGAAGAGGAATATAAGAAGAAATGGATCAGGCTGACAGTTATGGATGGTGATGTCCTCCACAGTGTACAGCCAACCAAGAGCCATGGGCTCTTTCTACACCTTCTGAGAGATTAGAACTCAATAAGGAAGGAAACAGACCCATCAGGGCAGGGTTGTTCTCCTATAGCAGGAAAACTGTAGCGGGAAGTAGAGAAGTAGAATGATGAGGCAGAGAGAAAACTGCAATGGAATCAGATCTAGGTTCGCTGTTGGGGCTTTGACAAATATCATGACATCTCTGAGCCTAGATTTTCCTACCTGAGCAATACTGATCATTACGTATGGAGTGTATTAGTTTGCTGAGGCTGCCATAACAAAATACCACAGAATGGATAGCTTAACAACAGAAATTTATTTCCTCGTAGTTCTGGAGGCTAGAATCCAAAATCCCAAGTTGGTTTCTCCTGAGGCCTCTCTCCTTGGCTTGCAGACGGCTGCTTTCTCATTGCAGATATGTGCTCATGTCATTGTTCCTCAGTGTTCTCACAAGCCTGGGGTGTCTCTGTGTGTCCTAATTACTTCTTCTTGGAAGGATACCAGTCTTACCAGATGAGGGTCCACACTAAGGGCCTCATTTTAACTTAATCACCTCTTTAAAAGCCTGATCTCTAAATAGAGTCACAGTCAGATGTAAAGGGTTAGGGCTTCAGCATATGAATTTGGGGTTGGGGGACACAATTCAGCCCACAGCACAAAGCAAATGTAAGTATGCAAAGAGATAATGGGTATTCAAGCACATGAGAGATTGCAGGGTGCTTTAGGGCATAATTCATTATCACTTGGAAGGAAATGTCAGAACACACTGCCCCAGACTTTCACCAGGAACAACTGGCTCATGGAAGCTACCTTCAAGTCTTTTTATTCTGAGGAAAGTGGAAAACAGGGGTGGAAGGGGGGAAGACATACAGAATAATTTTTATTAATATTTTGGTCATTGGGCATCCATTCTCTTTAATACTTTGATTTCCTTTGGGAATTTACCTCCTGGGCCCCATACACTGGGTGCTGTGGAAATGCCCTGCATTCCCAGCATAGGAGCTGAAAGGTCCCTGTGAAGACTTTCTGCACATCAAAGGTGGTAAAGCACACAACATTAGTTGGCTAACTGGCTACAGTCTGCTGGAACATTGTGTCCTATTAAAGTGATGTAAGGATGAAGAAAAATTGTTGGGTTTTATTCACTTCTTCTGAAGAGCTCTGATAGCCCAATGTGTTATAATGTCCTGCTCCTAAGTCTGGTTTTCTGCCCTATTGCTGATTCTTAATGCTTCCCGATATTCTTTCCCCAAGTTCTCTTTTGCTTAAAGTAGCTAGAGTTTGGGTCTATTGCTTACAACCAAAAAAGCCATAACTGGTAAAAGAGAGTGGAAGGATGAACAGAAAGAAGTTTGCAACAGAAAGGGAAAGATGGAAGGAGGGAAAATTGAAAGAATAGAAAGATAGAAAATTGAAAGGAAAGAGGGAAGAAGAGATGGAAGAAGGAAAGAGGTGGAAGGGCTAGAAAAGAAGAGGAAGGATGAAAGAATGAGAAGGTCACAAGGCATAGCAACTCAGACCTCCCTTGAGTGAAATCAGCTCTATACCCAGAGAAGAGAATGTGGTTTCCCTCTAATGCTTAGCATACAGAGTTTCAACTCAGCAAGAATATCTTTCTCTTCAAGGAAATTAGTGCTGCCCTGGTCCACCCAGGTCATTTAATAGCAAAAGTTTTCACCTCCTGGAGCAGCCTAAGGTTATGAAACCTTATATGGAGCTGAAATTTGCTCCCAGTAATATATACTCTCTGGAGCAGCTCCAAACAAGTCTCCTGACAGACTTGCAAATATTTTAAGACTGAGAGAGAAAGGGTGGAGATATAGAAGCTACACTCAATGAGGTCACTATATCCCAGATTCTGGTCCTCTGCTTTGTACATCCAGAAACTCAATTTATCCAGGGGACCCAGAATGGACTGGTCAATTCAAACAAATATATAACGTGATTGACAGGTAGAACGGGATTCCAATTTCTCAGTACAAAAGTACTAAGTTAGAATCAGATCTGGATCCAAACTTGGCCCCTGTATTTCTTATCTTGTAATTTGTGTACAAGTTTATTAACCTCTCTGAGCCTGAGTAATGCCTGTGGTTGGTGTGATGGTTGCCTTAGATATTCCCTGTGAAGTGCCTGGGTGTTATGGGGACCCAGCACATGTCACTTGTCATTCCTCACCTTCTGCACCTGACTCCTCTCCTGAATCTCTTCAGATGCTCTCAGCCTCATCTGTTCTTGCTTCAGCTACTACAATAGCAACCAGCTCTGCATTACCTCTGAGTAATTTCAAGCAGGGGCAACCTGGCAGTGCCTTCCTCCTGCCTGTTTCTGCTCCTCTCCATCACGGCCATCCCTGCTGACTGGGAGGTGTGGAGGCTGCAGGACACTCCTTGGCACCCACATGTGCATGACCTTGAAAGGTAGGGGAGTTACCAGCAGAGTGAATCTTTGACCAAGGAGAGACAGGACCCAGGATAAATCCTTCCAACTTTCTCCATTCCACTGTCCTGTGACCATTTATAATGTCTGTCTCTTCATCCTCAGGACCTCTTGGCCCCTTAGAATTTGCTATCTAGTGGCACTTGACAGTGGCTGACCTCAGTAAGTCATCCTTGTGTTGATTTTTCCTCCTTCTCCCCCTCCCTCCCTGAGATGCTTACTTCCTACCTAGTAATGACCCAGAAGCCTTTTCCTTAGGAAATCCAGGCTAAAATGAACTTTCTAGGGAACCCAGGCTAAAATGAACTCCGACTCCCTTTCCCTTTCCAATCACCAGAATACCCACATTGGTCTGTCCATTGTCTGGATCAGGCAAATTTCATGGTACCCAGGAGATCATACTAAAAGTTTGCAGTTTGCTGGTATATATTTAGAATGAAATATTATGTAGCCTTAAAAAGTAAAAAAAAAAAATCCTGTCATATACTACAACATGGATGAACCTTGAGAACATTATGGTCAGTAAAATAAGCCAGTCATAAAATGACAAAAAACTGTACAGTTCCACTTTAAGGAAATACCTAGAATAATCAAATTCATAGAGACAGAAAGTAGAATGGTGGTTACCAGGGACTGGAGGGGAGGGAGAAATGGGGAGTATTGTTTAATGGATACAGAGCTTCTTTTCTGCAAGACAAAGAGTTTTAGAGATTGGTTGCACAACAATGTGAATGTACTTTAAACAAGTCCAGTGGGACCATTCCTACTGGAATTTGTAAACCATATTTTAATAAATATAGTCAAGGATTGTGCTAGACTTAATCTTTTATAATTAAACTATAAATATCACCTAAAGTACAATTTAGGTCTTGAAAGCCCCCTATTATGGATTTGATTGTGGCCCCCCCCCCCCAAATTCATATGTTGAAATCTTAACCCCTAGGATTTCGGAATGTGACCTTATTTGGGAACAGTGTCATTGCAAATGTAATAGTCAAGATGTGATCATTAGGGTGGGCCCCAATCCAATGTGAATGGTGTCTTTATAAAAATGGGAAATTTGAGACACACGCACACAGGGAAAATGCCATGTGATGGTGAAGGCAGAGATTCTACAAGACAAGACACGTCAAAGATTGGCAGCAAACCACCTGAACCTAGGAGGAAGGCATGGAACAGATTCTTCTTCACAGCCCTGGGAAGGAACCAACTCTAGAACACCCTGACCTCAGACTCCTAGCCTCCAGAACTGAGACAATATATCTCAATGTTGTTTAAGCCACTTAGGTTATGGCACCTTGGCAAAGGGCACCTTAGCAGCCCTAGCAAATTAATATGCCCCCCACATGAGTCAGGTCTCCCCTATCCTCTTCTGTGTAATTTTTTTTTATACCCAGTGGCAAGACTTCATATATATTTTATATAATTTTTGTTCAGAATATATGCCATCAAAATCACTGAAACTCTTGATTCTGTCGTATATTGCATTTGCTCTGCTTCCAGGTTTATGTTATCTGCAAACCAAATATTTAGCTCATTTGGGGTAAAGACTGAATCTTCCTTCTCCTGGGATTCAGACCGTGACTCAATGGTGCTTAGAAGAACATTGGCCTCACGGGAAGATATACATTCTGCCTAGCCGAATGAATAATAGTGATTTTATTCCTGACATGTTTACATAATTGGCAGAGTTCCCATAGGCCAACTAAAGTCAGTAAGATGGAAAATCATATCTCTTAACATTAAAATGGTTTGGTGGTAATATAACAAAAGGTTTGCAATTTTATTACAATTTTATTTAAAAAAAATATCAGAAGCCGCTGAAAAATCAACAATTTAGCCTGTGACTCTACCTGCCTTCTTTCTTTCTTTTTGGTGGTTGTGACCACACCCCTTGTATAGATAGACAGATATCACGAGAGAGAGAGAGAGGTCACATATATTGTGCATCACACTTGTGCACAGAATGACTTGGCTGAATTCAATATAGAGGAAGAGCAGAGTGTGCCTTTTGTGTGTTTGTGGTGTTGAAATAATAGACCTCAAATTCCCCATTTGACTTGCTTGACACAGTTTTCATTAGGAGTAAATCTTGTTGTTTGATATTGTGGCACATCAAGGAAACAGCTTTGACTTCATTTTTCCTCTCTCCAGCCCATCACACCAGGAGTCATAGCGTCTGTTGATACCATCTTGCTCCTCAGTTACCATTAACTCTGAGTAATCCTAGACTCATCACTTCACCTCTCTGGACACCTGGAAAATGAGGGCCTTATGGTAGCCAACCTCTGAGGTCCCTTTTTCAGTGCTGATTCTGGGATGCTTTGGGGTCATTGGGGGCAGGGAATTCCTCATCACCAATATATGTTTTCAAAATGGCAATTCTCTTTTTAAGTAAATCAGTCCTTGCTAGGATTTCAGAGCTGACAGAGACAGAATTGTAACAGGTTTAGTAATCATAATTTAAATCTCTCTCCAGACATTTTTTTTCTAATGTTTATAAGTGAAGGGTGTCAAAAGCATTCCATTAACTGGCATGAATTTTTATTGAATAGCAAGAGTAAATAATATATGACTTGGGAGGAAATTTCTATTAAATCTATTTGGAGCCTTATGTAGATAAAGCTATTCAATTTGTGCTTTGCTTCAATATGGATGAAGCATTAATATTTATCTACAAATAATCCATGGCTATTATTTTTACAGGTGCCTGAAACAATATATGCCTTTGAAAGACATGTGGGAAATCAGGAGCTTCCCCAAACCCCCAGAGAGGACCTTGACGATAATTCTTCCATGATATGATCTGACCAGGCAGTGCCAAGCATTCTTTTGTGATCATCAGAGGCAGCTGCAGCCCTGGTGAGGAGAGAAGGCAAGGATCCTGGGGAGATGTCAAGGGGCCAATGGTAAAAAGGAGCAGCAGCTTCTCATTAGTACAGAAATAGAATGTTGACCAAATGCAGAAAATAAATAAAATTAAATTTTAGGTTTCTCTCCAAAACATAGCCTCCAAAAAAAAATGGTCTTTGAGGAAATTAATATGCATAGATGGCCAACTCTGCATAGCAAACATTGCCAATGCAATCTCATCAAAACCCACAATAGCCCAGGGAAATACTAACGTCAGCCTCTGTTCATAGATCTGCTGGGTGACATTCAGAGGGCTAAGGGAGGGCAGGGAAAAACAGTATTTATTCAATATTTATTACATTCTTTCCAAACATTGTGGTTAACCTTCACAAGGATCCTTTGAGATATGAGTCCATTTGACAGGTGAGGAAACTGAGGCTAATAGAGGTTATGTGTCTACCCAGACAAAAAGAGTTGCATTGAACTTGGCTCTGTGGACTCCTGGGTCTAAATTCTTTCCATTCTACCTTGCTGCATTAAGGAATATAGTTGAAATTTGATATTAAAACACTAACCCTAAAAACATTTTAAGTTTCATTAAAAGTCCTACAAATCTTTAGGGCATTGGGGCATTTTTTCAATAGTCCAAAGTTTAGATATATTTCAGTAGGCAAACTGTTCCCAAATCCTTCTTCCTGAATCCCTCCACACAGCAGTGCAGTGGTCAGTGAACCTTCTGGAATTGTATGTAAAACTGAGTGTATGTGTTTGTGTGTCTACAGCTTTCAAAGGTCTCAATTCCAAAGAAAGTTAGGAATTAGTGGCATAGATTCATAGAACTATTATTAGCCTCCAGGCCACTGGTGCTTTAATGGACTGTAAGAGGATGGACAATATCAGCCACAAAGGAAGTGGTTGCTTAACATGAATTAATGGGTCCTTAGAGGAAATTCACTAACAGGCTTAAGGGAGGAGAGAGTCCCACCAAGCTTTGCATGGATAGAGTCATATCCAAGTGCATCTCATTCAGTCCTGAGCGCCATAGTTAGGAAAGCCCTTGGCCAACCAGGAAGTAGCCAGAGGAAACTACAGTGGATGTTGCATCAGGAAACCACTTAACGCAAAGAAGAGGTGGAGGGACAGAGTGTGAAAGGAACTCTCAGACGTTGAAAGTAGGAGTGTAAATGGTACAACTTTGAAAAGCACTATGGCAATATGTAATAATCGAAAAACGTGGATATTCTATACCTTGGCAATGCTACCTGTCCACAGAGAAACTCTTACTTGTGTACAAGGAGCCAAGTAGGAGAATATTATTATAGAATTGTGTATAATAGAGAAATAAAAAGAACCAAAAAATAAAGAAAAATCTTAAAGCATATATATCTATTGACAGGTGAACGTGTTCCAAAAATGTAGAACATTCACAGAATGGGAAGCGAAGAGCAGCTAGAGTGAATGAACTACGTACCAATGTGGACAAACCTCAACACAAATTCTCAACACAAAATTTTTAAACGTTATATACAATGTGGAATTCTCCACATAAACTTTAAAATCATGCGAAAATAAATAATAAATTGTGCATGTATACATGTGTATATGGTAAAGTAGAAAAATGTACATGGGAATGATTGCACCAACTTCTAGAAGGTTATTTCAGGGGTAGGATAAGGAATGGCTTTAGAGCAGTTACAAAGGGAGTTTTGGCTTCAACTGAATTTTTTTTTTTTAATCTGAAGCAAATATGGAAAAATAGTGCAGTTTAACAAAGGTGGGTAGTGGATACATACTTTTAATTATTTCTATTATTATATTATTATTATCAATATATTACATATCTCTGCACTTGAAAAATTTTATAATATTGAACACAGAAAGACATTGTGAGCCGCCTTTACTGAAAGGGTTCAAGTTGAGGCTGCATGTCTATTAGAGTCAATTCCTGCAACAGCTTAAGATTGAATTAACTGGTGAGTCCTTTCCAGCTAGAAGCCTGTCAGAGTCTAGTGCCCCCCACAGCATCCTAGCACCCGGATAACCCACATGAGGGACCTCTTACCTCACCCTGTCACCCCACCTGTGCCTCCCTCTGAACCAGTCCCACATGGTATGTGCTATCTTCTCACCCTTCCCCTGTTCAGAACTTCATGCTTACCGTCTCCTACCAAGGTGAAAACGAGGTGATGGATTTGCATAGAATCAAATTCCATGGTCTGTATGGTGCCTCTTTGGGGGCAAGACTTTAACCCAAAGTGACTCATGGGATTGACAGCATGAAAAAGAAGCAGGAGAGATATTTGGGGGTATGCAGGCCTTAGACTCATGTCTAAGGGCATCCTTGATTCCCCCAGACAACCTTTGATTTGGGAGAATGCTTTCCTTTTGACTTGGCATCATAGACTTGGCATACACACTGGGAGCCTATCAGTCCTAGTTTGAATCTTGGTTTGCTACCTTCTGGCTGAGGAATCTTTGGCAAGTTTCTTAAATATTGTGTGTTCTTCAACGTACAGCATTCTTAGAAGTTAGGGAACAAAGTAAGATAAGCTATGTAAATTATTACTCAATTAATGTTAGTTCCTTTATTAGTTATCTATGCTGCATAACAAATTACCCCCAAACTTAGCAGCTTATAACAGTAATATATTTTAAAGATTTTTTTTTAATGTGGACCATTTTTAAAGTCTTTATTGAATTTGTTACAATAGTGTTTCTGTTTTCTGTTTTGGTTTTTTGGCCACAAGGCATGTGGGATCTTAGCTCCCTAACCAGGGATGGAACCCACACCCCCTACATTGGAAGGCGAAGTCTTAACCACTGGAGTGCCAGGGAAGTTCTTACAGTAATACATTTTAATCTCACCGTTTCTGTGGGTCAGGAATCCAGGTGTGACCTGGCTGGGTCCTCTGGCTCAAGGTCTCTTACTGTCTGCAGTCAAGGTATCAGACAGGGCTGAAGTCATCTAACGACCTGATTAAGGCAGTTACTGCAGCTGTTGGACTGAGGACCTCAGTTCTCCCACTGGTGTTGGCAGGAGGCCATCCTGTGTTCCCTGCCACATGGGCATCTCAACATGGAAGCTGACTTCAGAGACAGAGAGACAGAGAGAGACAGAAGTCACATTCTTTTATACCCTAGCTTCAGAATTAACATCTCCTCAGTTTTCCCATATTCTACTCATTAGAAGGAAGCTACTAGGTCCAGGCCACACTCATGGGGAGAAGATTACACAAAGGTGTGAATACCAGGAGGCAGGGCTCACTAGGGTCCGTTGCTCAAGGCTGCCTCCCACAGTTCCTTTCTTTTCCCCACTTTTGGGTCAATCCTGACCAAAAGAATACTCACACATTGCTCTTTGTTAAAGGTATTTAATTTGCAGCTATTTGTAATGCATATGCAGTCAACCTCTTAATGTTTTAAAGACTTTCCATTCAGATAATATTTATATAGAAATTATATAGTATTCCCATATATGTATATAGCTTCTTTCCTTTGAGAATTTCTGATGCTTTAAGATCAGTAAGATAATAATTCTGCTAGAACCTCCCTTCTTCTCAGATGACATCAAGATGATGAGCCACTGGGGGGCTAAGCCTCAAGATTCCACCTGTGTCCACTCCTCTGTGGCCCAATGGCCCCTCACACAGCATGTTCTTGGGCCTGAGGGAAGTTCCATCTACCCACAGATCCAAGGGAAGCCACAGTCTGAAAACCCCTCCCTCATTACTCACAGCCCCATTCTCCCTTTAATTTCTAGGAAGACAAGCCACACAGAGTCTCCCTTGGCCAGCTGGGAAGACCAAAGACAGGCTCCCAGCCCTGGCACTTTGCCTAAGACCAGGAAGGTACAGTCTGCATTTCCCTCTTATCTTCTTGTCCCTGCCTGGTCCATGCATCTCAGCTGAGACATCAACTATGGCCCCATTTTTGCCGACTTCTAATAAATTAAGGAATAAATTAACGATCATGCAGGGCCTTGTAAACACAGCTCTACACTGAAAAATTCAAGAAAACCGAAGCCTCCTTCTTCTTGTCTTTATCATGCAGCTTCGCTCTCTATCAAAACCTCTGAGCCTTGAAAGTGTTAAACGAGTGAATGTTTAGTAGCTTAGATTGTTGTTGCTTTGTCACTTTGTCCTGCTTACCTGGCCCCGCTCTGCCCCTCTATTTGCTCCCCTCCTATCACTCTTCTTTGTTGTCAGCGTCACAGCACCCAGGAGAACTGTAGGCCAGCTCCACTGGTCATCTCCTTGCATCCCCTGTGCTGCTTTGTGCCTCTGGCTCTTGCCTGAGTTATCCCTGCATCTATGATGCCTTTTTCATCTGACTATCTCTTCTTCCTCCTTTAGAACACAACTCAGGTGTTGGGTCCAGGCAACTGAGCATTAATTCCTAAGCCCCACAGTGGTCCTTGTGTGACAGAGTATAACATTACCATAGAATTTACTGTGTTATATTGGAATGTCTTGTTTGCATACTCACCTCCACCATAGGGGTTTTCTCCAAGATGGACCCAGTGACAATGTTATCTCAACAAAATAAAGGCCATATATTATTGGGACAAGCCCACAACTAACATCATACTCAATGATGAAAGGTTGAAAGCCTTTCTTCTAAGTTCAGGAACAAGACAAGAGCGCCCACTCTCACCACTCCTCTTTAACATGATACAGAAGTCTTAGCTAGAGCAATCAGGCAAGAAAAAGAAATAAAATGTATCAGAATTGGAAAAGAAAAAGTAAAATTGTCTCTATTTGCAGATGACATGATTTTATATATAGAAAATCCAAAAGATTGCAACCAAAAAACTGTTAGATCTAATCTAGATGTTAGTTTTATTCCCACTTTGCAAATACACTATGTCCCCTACATATGAACCTTCATGTTGCAAACAGTCAAAAGTGTGAAAGTGCCCAGAGAAAGGATGAAGAGAGACAAGAGGAAGAAGAAGAAACTGAAGAACTGAAGAGATTCATCATGTAGGAAATGGTAAGGGGATTTTCTTTATTTGAGGAGGCACTGTTAGTTTTTGAGGCACAGGATCTGAATGTAGAATAGTACACAAAGGTTGCAGCAGCCATTCAGAATGCAATCCAGTGCTACCATATCATCTATGATGAGAGAAAAAGAGCTACTACTTAGACATCACTGGATTGTTTTTTTCAGGAGGGTAGATAGAATTGAATCCAGCAAGGAACCAGAACCTCTGCCATTGACGTCAGGCATGAGTGACATTGCAGCTTGCCCTCCGTCTCCTACTGCTGATAATCCTTCAGCTCTACCATCTCCCACCTCCTCCCCCTCCTACAGTCAGTAACCCTTCTTGCCTGTTCACTCGATGCCAGCCCCTGGATGCCAGCTGTTGTACTGTACTACTGTACTTCTCAAGGTACTGTACTGTAAGATTAAAATTTTTTTCTTTATTTTTTGTGTTTGTTTTTTATGTATTATTTGTGTGAAAAGTATTACTATAAACCTATTACAGTACAGTACTCTATAGCTGATTGTGTTAGTTGGGTACCTAGGCTAACTTCATTGGACTTAAGAACAAACTGGGGACTTCCCTGGTGGTGCAGGGGCTAAGAATCCTCCTGCCAATGCAGGGAACAGAGGTTCAAGCCCTGGTCTGGGAAGATCCCACATGCTGCGGAGCAACTAAGCCCGTGCACCACAACTACTGAGCCTGCACTCTAGAGCCCGAGAGCCACGACTACTGAGCTTACTTGCCACAGCTACTGAAGCCTGCACGCCTAGAGCCTGCTCTCCACAACAAGAGAAGCCACCGCAATGAGAAGACCGCACCCTGCAACAAAGAGTAGCCCCGGCTCACTGCAACTAGACCAAGTCTGTGTGCAGCAATGAAGACCTAACACAGCCAAAAATAAATAAGTAAACTTATTTTTAAAAGAAAGAATTGAACTTATGGACATTCTCTCAGAATGGAACTCGTCCATATGTAGGGGAGTTACTGTAAGGAGAACAAGGTTTAGAAAGGTTAAGTAGCTGGCTCAAAGTCACGAGGTCAGAAAGGAGCAGAGGGAAGTTTCAAATTCAATCTGTCAGTCCTGAAAGTCCATGCACTTAACTATTCAGCTAGACAGCCTCCTGCATCTTCCCACCAAGCCCCCAGTCCTCTACCCTCCACTCTCAGCAGGGGGCCAGCATGGGGTTGGTGCTCAATCTGTGTCTGTCTAGTACAACTGAATTGCACCCAGTTGTTTATAGATAAGGAAATTACATTCCTACTACCTTCATCAGAGCCAGGAGAAAGGAACAGGTCTTTTTATATGTACGGGATTTAAATATTCTCATCTCATTTTTTCCTAAGTGACAGGATAATCATCTTTCTTATCAACACTTGCAGGCTCAATAAAAACTGCAGATAAAATGAGAATGTAATTTGTTGCTAACACATAACCATCTTATACTCATATCAACTAGGTTTAAGTGCATTAGAAAAAATTACAGAGAAAGAGCTTTAACTGCGTTTGCAAAATGTACAGTCATTAATAAGGGGGCTCTCAACTGTTGCTGAGTCAAAGCTGTTCGTGTACCGTGTCTCCCTGTCCCTTTAAATACCACGCTCTTGCTCTTTGGGGAAAGGAGAGTGATGTAATGATGTATACTTCTAATTATAACCGACCAAACTCTTCCACACTCAGTTTGATTCCCTGCAGGTTTCACCATTTGCCAATATCTATTTAACTGTAGCGGTAACAGGAAAAATGCCCAAGTCTAATCAGCTAGAAATTCTTTGGCTCTCTCCCACTTTAGTGAAATCACATTTTTGCACTTGAGGTCATCTTTATATATGAGACGGGAGCAAGGCTGGGAGAAAATTGGTATTAAAAATAGAGCAAAGTTCCAGTCTCACTCTCTAGAGCTCATGGAAGATTCTGGCCTTTTATTATTCATGATTAATGCTGACACCACCACCGCTGCCTCGAGAGCATGCCAAGGATCTTCACAGTGCCCTGGCTTCATCTTGGCAGCGGCCATGGTTGGCATCCTTCAGGAGGTTTCCTTTTCCTTCTGCCCATCACATCCAGACACCATGATGGCAGGGTGAGTCCAGGTAAATGACATGTCTGTCCACCCGTAGGCTAGCCTCCAGCTCTGAAACCCTGACCACCTGTCCCACTGCTACCTACCTCATCCCCATGCCCAAGGCTGCCTCAGCCCTGAACAGCACCTGCCCCAAATTTCACAATTTAGGGATGGAAGTTACCAATCAGCTGAATCACTAAATTAAATATTGAAAATATGCTGCCAATAAGAGAATTCCTTCTAATCAGAAAACTTAACTTTTATAGATAATGCCCCTGCCTGTGAATCTAATGCAAAAGTCACTCTAGTGATAGCACTCTGGAATAGTTAAGAATATATTTTTAGGCAGGTGAAGGGTTTTTAGGAAATCTTGGGATTGAGTACATTATAACTGGTGATGGGAGAAATAATTAGATGAGCAAGCAAAGGAGAAGGGAGCATTGGTTGAGTCCTTTCCATGCTAAGCACTGTGCTTAATTCTGAATTCAGAATATCTCATTTAATTAATGTCTCAAAGGTGTTACCATCACCCTATGGGTAAATCTAAAAATCCACATTCTTGCAGTTGAGG
Source organism: Aethalodelphis obliquidens (assembly GCF_003676395.1). NCBI lineage: Eukaryota > Metazoa > Chordata > Mammalia > Artiodactyla > Delphinidae > Aethalodelphis > Aethalodelphis obliquidens. The sequence continues at coordinate 3,839,181 of NW_020837993.1, forward strand.
ATACTGAGGTTCAAGGAAGTCAAATAACTCTTCCACTAGGGAGGGTGGGAGGGAGACGCAAGAGGGAGGGGATATGGGGATATGTGTATACATATGGCTGATTCACTTTGTTATACAGCAGAAGCTAACGCACCACTGTAGAGCAATTATATTCCAATTAAGATGCTGAAAAAAAAAAAAAACTCTTCCAAGATCACACACCCAAATGGAAACATAAATTCTGGTCAGGTGATCTCCAAAGTGCTGTTTTTCCTTCCACCTCACACTGCGGGGACCAGGGGTCAAGTGTTGGCTCAGCCAACCAGATGAAGGTGCAGAATCTGAACATGGAGTAAGGACAAGTGTTGCTCTTCTACAAAAGGATGTGTGGCCCTATGGTCTAAATCCAATGGCTAGGTTAGAATCTGTACCCGAGTAAGGGCAAGGCGACTAACAGAAAAAAGACAGTGGCCAATAGATGCAGCAGATGTATTCAGAGAAGCCCAGGGAAGCAGGAGAGAGGTTCCAGGGATGTCCAAAGCAGGCCCAAGGAGAGTGGTATTCAGGGACAGGCCCTCCATCTATTTGCAAACTGGAGGTCAGGGCAGAGAACGAGGAAGATGACTGAACACACAGTTGCTGGACCAGAGATTCAGGATTGGGCAGGGACTGACCCCAAGCCTGGCCTGTCGCTGTGGTTCTAAGCATAGAGCCCTGGACCTCCATGTGCCCAAATACGGGATGAGGTTGATCCCTCAGGAGGGTCTCTGTTATCTTAGGTTGCTAGGTTGAGAAACCTGCAAGGTTGTGAAGATGTGCAAGGTTGTGAAGATGTGAGGGTCATTGATCCTGTGAAGGTCTGGGGCAAAGCCTGAATATTATCCCATTTTACAGAAGCCAACAGGATTACCAACTCCCTCCATGGTCAGTGGGTCAGCACCCTCACTCAGTCACCAAATGCTCTTTTGGGTCCCTACGATTCTTTCATTTCTGTAAGAATCACATTCCTGTAAGAATATGTTTCCTGTAAGAAACACAGCCACTGCATGGCTGTGTTCTGCTCTAGGTATAAAAAGACAAAAGCCAGCTTATGTGCTGGGTGTCATGGGAAATGACTTGGTGAGAAAGACCCAGACTCTCCCTCCTGAAGTTTATAATAATCTAGTAGAGAAGATAGGACACAAACTGGAATAGCTTCAATATCAGGTCACATATGCTAAGGACCCCCTGGAGGAGCAAAGTAGTAGTTCTGCATAAGAGAGAAAGGAGAGTGCTTCTGGTGGTAGGAAGAACACAAGAGGTTAACTGAGATGATTTGGTGAGATTCCCAGGAACACATGAACTTTGCTGTAAGGAACACAAGGAGAGGTGTGCGGTTAGGAGGTGTAGGCTGCAGGTCTGCAGTGACCCTCATCTACATGACATGCATCCTTTTTGTTCCTCTCAGGCTGGTCCTTTCCAGTCATGGAGGCAAAGCTCCGTGGTCATCCTTCATGACTACCTCTGACCTCAAAATGCCACACCCTACTCTGTGGTCTTTCCAGGGACACATGCTCTCCTCTTGAAGATCGCTGACAAACAACCTCTCCACCATCAAGTGGTCCAAGGTCAGATTCCTCCCTTGACATTTTGTTGAATCCCCTTTCCCTTGAGCGTGGAAAGCTGTGTGGCTAGAGTTAGCAGGGCTCTCTTGATCAAAGTGCACCTTACCTACCAAATGACAATACTCCTGAAAGAGAGCAGAGAAAGCCAAGCTGCTCTCCAGGTCATATTTGAAAAGTACTAGAGGAGCTTGCTATCATCCCATAGGAAATCCTTGTTAAGCAAAATGATCATCTGGAACACAAATAATCCCACCCTATGTGTCTATTTTCTAAATGTGAATTCTGCAGAAGACGAGTTTTCTTCTTCCTTATGTATCTGGGCGTTCTTGGATATGTACTTTCATGGAAGCTTGACTTGACTTAAAATTGTCCTTCTCTGCAAATTATAAGTGGACTTCAGAGCAGAGAAGTCATTTCTTTTTTATAAATTTATTCATTTATTTATTTTTGGCTGCATTTGGTCTTCGTTGCTGCACGCGGGCTTTCTTTAGTTGCGGGAAGCGGGAGCCACTCTTTGTTGTGGTGCACGGGCTTCTCATTGCGGTGGCTTCTCTCATTGCGGAGCACGGGCTCTAGGCATGCAGGCTTCAGTAGTTGTGGCGCACGGGCTTAGTTGCTCCATGGCATGTGGGACCTTCCCGGACCAGGGATTGAACCCGTGTCCCCTGCATTGGCAGGTGGATTCTTCACCACTGCGCCACCCAGGGAAGTCCCAGAGAAGTCATTTTTAAAACTCATTGTCTCAAAGGGTCTTGTACAGCAACACTCCATGAGGCTCGACTGCTGGACGGGCTGGCTCTATGCTGGTCTCACCTGACTCAGTGACAACCTGGGGGTGGACAAGTGGCTTACTCTTTGTGGATGCTGTTCTCTGGATGCACATGAGGACGCTTCATGGAAGTCAGCCCTTCTGTGGGGACCACTTTGTTCAGGTCTGTTCTTCAAGGCCTCCAAGGTCTACCCATTTCAGGTATCAGAATCCTAAAGGCCTAGGGAGTTAACATCCTTTGGCTGAAGTTATTTCTCCCCAGTAAGATGAAGCAGCATAATATGACAGAAAGAGAAATGACCCCCAAATCAGGCAAGCTGAGCTCAAAGAGCACCTTTGGTAATTACTAGCTGTGTGGGCAAAGTACTAAATGTGACAGTACCTATTTCAGAAAGTTGTAAATATAAATGAGTCCGCATTATAGTAGTCCTTTAGTGAATGATAGCTTTATACAATCTTCCTTCCTTTTTTTTTTCTCTTTGAAATACGTCATGTTGAATGTTTTTCTGATGTGCTATCTGTGCAATTTTTTTTCACATCTTTATTGGAGTATAATTGCTTTACAATGGTGTGTTAGTTTCTGTTGTACAGCAAAGTGAATCAGTTATACGTATACATATATCCCCTCTTCTGGGGATTTCCTTCCATTTAGATCATCACAGAGCATTGAGTAGAGTTCCCTGCGCTATGCAGTCGGTTCTCATTTGTTATCTATTTTACACATAATAGTTGTATATATGTCAATCCAAATCCATCCCACTCCCCCCTTCCCCCTTGGTATCCATACATTTGTCCTCTACATCAGTGTCTCTATTTCTGCTTTGCAAATAAGTTCATCTATACCATTTTTCTAGATTCTACATATATGTGTTAATCTACGATATTTGACATTTTAAAATTAATTTCCCCCACCCCTGGGAAGGGGGGGTCAGAAGCAAAGTGGTATCTGGGTGGGTCATTGTCACTCCACTTTCCCAGTTTTGCCATGTAGTAGAAGATCCTTATCTTCATAAGTCCTCTGCAGAGGGTGGTGAGAAATACTGTGAGGCTACCACATCCTGGCCTTCTAGAGAGTTATAGGGGTGGTTTTGGCAAGAGGCATCTCTAGAGCATTTTATCCCAAAGCTATCAGCATAAAAGACAATATAAAGAAGATAATCTTGAAAATCTTAAAACCTTTTTAGAGGAACTATCAGGCAGAAAAGCGTTTCTTAGACTCTAGAAAGACAGTTCATGGTGGGAAAAGCCCTGGTTAGTGAGTCTAAAGACAGGGGTTTCAAAACAAACTTCAACCTTAAGAACCGTGGCCTTGACCATGACACCTAAACTCTGGGGACCATAGTTTTTTTTTTCTCAGCTCTACATGAGGGGCAGTGTTCCTTTTTCACAAGTTTAGTGTAAAAATTTATGGGGATCTGTGTGAAAGACATTTAAAAATGATGATGTGCCACACAATATTATCATTTAAAATTATGAATCATAATGATAGTAAAAGGGGGAGTTTGAAAGTTAGAGGTCGTCAGTGCCTCTCAAAATTGTCTAAGAAAAGAGAACACTTTTTAGGTGAGTGTTTCTGAAACTTTATTTAACATGGTCCTCAGTAAGAAAAATCATTTTACATTGTGAGCCAGGATCCATACGTATATGTCTGTGTGTGTACATATATATTAATTCTCTAGAGAAACAGGACCAATAGGAGGTATACAGAGAAATTTATTAAGAGTATTGGCTTATGGGGACTTCTCTGGCTGTCCAGTGGTTAAGTCTCCATGCTTCCACTGCAGAGGGCACTAGTTTGATCCCTGGTTGGGGAACTAAGATCCCACATGCCGTGTGGGATGCAGCCATAAATAAATAAATAATAATGACTGTTCACCAGCCCAGGGCTGCAAATATACATTTATAAAAAAAAAAAGTATTGGCTTATGTAATTATGGAGGCTGAGAAGTTTTATGATCTGCCATCTATAAACTAGAGTCCCAGGAAGCCAGGGGTGTAGATTATAGTCTGAGTGAAGGCCTGAGAAACAGGAACACCAGGGCAGAAGATCAATGCCCCAGCTCAATCAGTCAGAGACTAAGTTCAACCTTCTTCTAACTTTTTGCTCTATCCAGGCCTCCAACAGATTGAATGATGCTCACCCACTTTGGAGGAGGGCAATCTGCTTTACAAAGTTCACCAATTCAAATGCTAGTCTCTTCCAGAAACACTCTCAAAGACATCTGAGCATCTCTTGGCCGAGTCAGGCTGATACCTGAAATTAACATTACAGCATTCAAAAACAAACACTTCATAAAATAATACTTACCTTGAAAATAAAATGGACTCTGATGTGTTCCATTCTTTTTTGTTCTACTTGAAATAAAATGCTGACCATAATTCTTTAAATAGATTTTTAAAAACACTGATAGGTCACAGCTACAGCTTGAAAAACACTAGTGTGGATTAGGGGTCAGTAGACTCCCTCTAAAGGGCCAGATAGTAAATATTTTAGGCTTTACAGGCCATAGAGTTTCTGTTTCAGAAAGCAGCCACAGACAATGCATGAATGAATGAGCATGGCTGTGTTTCAATAAACCTCATTTACAAAAACAGGTGGTCTGCTGACCCTTGGTCTAGATGAACTCAAGATTTTTTAGGCAAAAATGTGCTAAAGGACTATGAGACTATAATGCAAATAGCCTTAAAAACCATCTGGCTCTCTAAGTCCATTGCAGAGCTTGCTAACAACCTCAATTTGGCCTCCTGTAGCAATCCACCCTCGCGGGGGGAGAGAGAGTTTTTCCAACAGCAGAAATAGCCAGCCCTATCTCTCCTGACAAGTCCTCCTCCCAGTGCAAATCAACAACCTGGCATCTGGTCACGAGTTGAATTAGTGTGAGTCATTGCCCAAGAGCCTGATCAGACTTGAGTGAAAAAAGGAGTCATGTTCCAGAGCCTACAAAACCAAGGACTGGATTCCAAAATGTCTCATCTGACAAAGCACTGCCTTCCCTGTTCCACTCCTGCCCCAGCCTGGAAAAGCGAGATTGTCAGAGTATTAACTATGGAAACCAAAATGATTGTGCACTGCAATGGGCAGTTCCATTTTCAGTTGGGTCTTTGACATTGTGTCACTGTGAGAGAGGAAACTGCAATGATCACTCTGGTGAAGGACACATTTTTACCCAAAAATTTTTCATCGGCAACTAAAGTGATCTTTATTCATAGGCAATCTAAGTGATTTTTTTAGTTTGACTCTTCCAGAAAATCATCTTGTCATTATTTCAAAGTGAGCAGAGCACAGCCTGGTGACCCTTGACACAAACAACCTATGGTCCTGCAACCGCACTCAGAGAACCAGTGATTTTAACCTCCTTTGGCACCTTACTTAGTGCCTCAAAGGCATAAGATTCATTATGAGCTCACCAAAGTGTCAGAAAACTCTTTCATAAAGGACCAGATAATAAATGATTTAGGTCTGCAGGCCCAGAGGCAAAAGCAAAGCCTTACAGAACCGTTTAAAATGTAATCATTTAAAAATGTAAAAATCACTCCTAGTTCATAGACCCTACAAAAACAAGAGGAGAGCTACATTTGGCCCATAGGCAGTAATTTGCCAAGCCCTGGTTTAGAGGGATGGAGGGCAGGACAGTAGCACAGTAACATTATTCAACTGGAAAAAAAAATGACAGATTTGTCTTTTGGAATATATTCTTTCAATGTCATTGCCCCTTTTGATGGATAGCATTAACTGAAGGGAATTTATTGTACTGGAATAAGGATATTTACTAGGCTAAAAATTAAGTACATAATTTAAGGTTAGAAGATTTTAAAGATAAAATTATATGGTTAATTTTTATTATAAATATTCTTTATGATGTAGTGTAGAAATATGATATTTTAATCTTGTGGATTTAGAAGAACAAGTATTAATAAGTTGAAGACACTGATATAGTGTTATAGAGTAAAATTTCATGAAAATTCTATATTCTTGAGATCCACACAATGAAGTGTGAAGAAAAAGTGTTTAGAATATGGCCAGTAGAGCAGAAGTCACCATTAAGATTGGACATGGTTGTCCTGTTATGGGCCCTTGAGCACATGTTAATGACATATAAGAAGCAAAACCACATGCAGATAAGGTAGAAAGATAATCTGGAATGAGCTTCAAATGGTCTTTTGAGTCCCATTTGAAAGAAGTACTAGAGTGGGGTTGGGTAGAGAACAAAGAGTGAAACAGTGAAGAACTTGGATGGAAAATATAAGAAAGAAGCTGGGTCCTTGTGAATGAGAATGTTTAGGATACTGAATATGTCCAGTATTCCTGCCAAACCATCTACCTTCATGATTCCACGTTGTCCCATCTGTTCTGCTCATCACCATTGCTGGTGGCTTGAGGCAGTGTAACAAAGAATAGAATCAAATAGAAATTTTTGTCAAGGAGTGGAGCATGGTCTTGGCTGGGAAAACAGACACAAACCCCAGGGCTGAAGAGTGAGGTGGGGCTTACAGGGGGAGAATGAGTGCAAAGATCTGAAGCCAACAGGAGCAGTAATGAGCACACATACAGAATCAGTAGTTCAAGACAAAGGCATGAGCAAGTTGAAAGCATGAAATGGTCACAATTCAGAAAAAGTTCCATTTGAAGGCATTGGAAAGCTATCAAAGCAGCAGAAAAGAACAGTTTGGTAGCTGCCAGAGGCAGAAAGTGGCCAAAATGGGTGAGGGTGGTCAAAAGGTAGAAACTTCTAATTATAAAATGTCATGGGGATATAATGTACAGCATATAGCTATAGCTAATAATACTGTATTGTTGTTTGAATGTTGCTAAGAGAGTAGATCCTAACAGTTCTGATCGCAAGAAAATAATGTGACTATGTATGGTGACAGATGTTAACTAGGCTTCTTGTGATCATTTCACAATATATATAAATATTGAATCATTCAGGTTGTAGATCTGAAACTAATATAGTGTTATATGTCAATTATATCTCGATAAAGAAATAATCAAAAAATAAAAGATCACTGTGAGAAATAAAGATACTGTTTTTTTTAAAAAAAAGCAGAGAAGAGAAGCACATTAATGTGAATCTGACATTCTAGACGTGTTTTCCCCTTGAGGCATTTACTAATACTAAAACAGCTCAGAGCTAAGAGACTAAGTAAGAAGCAGAGTATAAAGTGGTGTCTAATAGGCTGAGAAGCTAAGCAGAGATTTTGGTAATCTCATAGAGCTGGGAAGGCAGGTATTGAAGGTCAGAGCTCACCAAATAGATGGAGCCCTGGTAAACACACCAGACTTCCAGTTAGAACCATAGAAATGATAAAACCTAGGAGCAACTTTAAATAGAAATAGACCATCCCACATAAAAATTGAAACCAGTGTTCAAACTACTCAATTACCAACTGTATTAAAGAGATCTGACTCAATTCTGCCTGCCAGAAAGAAAAAAATAAACTCTCTGTGGAAGAATATGTCAGCCAGAGTCTCATATGATCTTGAAATTTTCCATACACAGTATTTGACTCTCAATAAAGAAATTACCATGCATTCCAGGAGTTAGGAAAAATGACTAAAGATTAAAAATCAAGAGAGAAAACAGGAAAAAATTGACAAGCTTGAGAATTTCATTTCAAAAAAGACTAATGGGAATTCTAGAACCAAAAGTATGAAAACTAAGGATTGATTAAATGAGTTAATTAATAGATGAGTAGATTAGACACAGTAGAAAAGAGGATTGGTGAACCAGAAGATAAGTCAGTAGAAAATATTCAGACTAGGGCTTCCCTGGTGGCACAGTGATTGAAAGTCTGCCTGCCGATGCAGGGGACACGGGTTTGTGCCCTGGTCCAGGAAGATCCTACATGCCGTGGAGTGGCTAGACCCGTGAGCCATGGCTGCTGAGCCTGCGTGTCTGGAGCCTGTGCTCCGCAGCGGGAGAGCCCACAACAAGGAGAGGCACACCCAACCCAAAAAAAAAAAAAAAAAAAAAAAAAATTCAGACTAAAAATGTAGAGAAAAAAGTTTATATTAGACACCTGAGATACATTAAGAAGATCTAATATTTGCAATATTTGGATAATTTGTACACCAGAAGGAAAAGAATTAAAAAATGGAACAGAAGCAATGTTGGAAGAGATAACAGAAAAACATCAGAAAACTGAAGAAACGCATCAAATCAAAGATTCAAAAAGTTATTTGAACTCTATACAGAGTTAAAAAAGAAACTTCCCACAAAGAAAATTCCAAGACCAGATGACTTCCAGAAGATTGACTACATTATCTTCAATGATAATCATACTCCTAAAATTCTGGCTATAAATGATGAATGCATTTCTTTTCACGCATCACAGAACAGACAAAAGCTCTTTCGCCTGCATCTTGCCTGAATTCTTGACCAACAAAGTTAGGGTAATAAAATAGTTGTTGTTTTACACACACATGCACACACACACACAACCTTCCAAAGAGAACCCCAAGACCAGATGTCTCCACTGATGAATAGCTCCAAATATTAAAGGAAAGACCACAACAATCTTACATAAGATCTTTCAGAAAATAGAGTGAACACTTTCTAATTAATGCTATGAGGCCAATATCATTTTACTTCTCAAAAGTGGCAAGACATTATAAGAAATGAAAATTACAGGTAAATTTTTCTCAAAAAAATATTGTTTCACACAGAGATCAAGAATATATGTAAAAAATACTACATTAGGACCAATTTTCAGCTTATTCTAGGAATAAATGTTGGTTTAAAATTCAGAAATCAATTGATGTAATTCATCCTATTAATAGAATAAAGGAGAAAAACCAAATAATTTTCTCAATAGATGAAGAAAAAGTAGTTAACAAAATTCAACCCTGATTGATTCATGATTTAAAAAACAATCTCTTAGCAAACAAGCTAAAAAAGGAGCCTCCTTATCTGATGAAGAGTATCTACAAAACACCAAAGGCAAACATCATACCTAATGATCCATTATTACAATTTTTATCAGAGATCAGGATTAAGCTAATGACTCTGCCCCCTCCATTCCCATTTAACATTGTATTAGAGGCTGTGACCACTGTAATACATTACTAAATAAAATACATACAGGCACACATTCTACCTAAAATAAACACAACTGGATTAAAAAGGAAGAAAGTAAAGGAAGGAAAAAAGGAAGAAAAAAAACATGATTTTACGTATAGAAATTAAAAAAAAACTACACACTATTAGAATTAGTAAATAAATTTAGCAAGGTGGTGGGATACAAGATCAGCATAAAAAATAAATTGTATTCCATAGACCAGCATCAAACAATTTTTTTAAGTGAATTAACCAAATAATACCATGTAGGATAGTATCCAAAAAGTTCAAATACCTAAAAATAAACCAAAGTGCAAGACTTCTAATACAATACAGAAGAACAATATTGAAAGAACAGAAATAAAACCTAGATAAGTGGAAGACTATATCGTGTTTCATGGATTAGAAGAGTCAGTGTTGTAAATGTGTTGATTTTTTCTGGGTTGATCTTAATTCCAGGAGGTTTATTTTTGAAACTTGAGAATCTGAATTTTGAAATTCATATGGAAATGCCAAGAACCAAAGGTAGCCAGAATAAACTTGAAATATTTCCACCATCCGATGTCAAAACTGATTATAAAGACATTGTAATTAAGATATTAATTAGTGCAAGAATAGACAATAGGCCAATTTAACAGAACAAGAGTCCACAGAGTTATACATAAAAGGCACTTGATTTATGACAGAGTGAAAAGAGGACATTGTTGACAATAGTGATGTTGCATCAACTTAATATTTACATGAAAAAATAAAACATGGTAAACCCAAACATGAGCCTTACCTCAACCCACATACACAGCTCAATTTTAAATAGACTATTGAAGATACGGAAGAATATCTTTAGGACTATTTATTTTGGCAAAGATATCTCAAACAGGAAAATATAGGCGCTACTTGTAAAGGAAAGCAGATACATTGGACACTACTGAGAGAATGGAACTACAAGCCACAGATTTGAAGAATATATTTTAATTTGTATTACCAACGAAAGAGTCATAGCCAGAATATAAGAATAAGGAAAAGATCGATAGAAATAATAGAAAATAGAAAAAAATCTATTGAAAATCGGACAAAAAATTTGAACAGTGACTTTTAAAAACATATAATAATCACTAAGAAAATACAAATTAAAGCCGCAGTAGGATACCACTACATATTCAGAAGAATAGGTAAAATTAAAAGGACTGACCCTACCAAATATTGGTCAATTGTAGAGAAACTGGAATCTTCATACATTCCTGGTGGAATGCATATACATTAGTACAACTTCTTCAGAAAGTTGTACTAATGATTTGCAGTTCCATTCTTAGGAATAGATATACCCAACAGAAATGCATACACAGGTTCACCACTAGAGATGATCAAGAATACTCACAACAGTTTTGTGGATAATAGCCAAAACCCAGAAATATCCAAACGTCCATCCATAGCAGGAGGAATAAATAAATGGAATACTTTATAGCAATGAGATGAATGAGTTCCTTCTACATGCAAAATATGAATTAATCTTTAAAAAAATGAGCAGAAAACCTGCTTGATTTCATTTATATGAAGTTCAAAAATAGACGAGGCTAATCTATGGTGTTAGAAATCAGGAGGGACTTCCCTGGTGGTCCAGTGGCTAAGACTCCATGCTTCCAGTGCAGGGGATGCAGGTTCGATCCCTGGTCAGGGAAATAAGATCCCACATTCCACACAGTGTGGCCAAAAAATAGAAAAATAAAAAAGAAATCAGGAGAGAGGAGACTTTGGTAGAACAGTGTGGATGGGAACTGGAAATAAAGTGGCCAACTGTCCTGATTTACCTGGGACTGAGAAGTTAACCAGGACACAGGACATTCAGTGTTAAAACTGGGTTAATCCCAAACAAACTTGAATGGTTGGGCACTATAATTGGCATGATCCCGAGAGGTGCCTCTGTGGAGTTGTGATGTTCTCTTTCTACATCTGGATGATGGTTACACTTTGTGATAAGCCATCTGGCTATATATGTATGACTTGTCTTCCTTTTTTTCATAGATGCTTCACTAATAAATTTACTAAGCAACGTATCTAGCATTTATTGATCATTGTTGATTAATGTAGAAGTATATGGAAAACTAATTATCCCCAAATCATGTATTGATTAATGTGTGCTTTCTCTGCTGATTGAAAAGCCTCTTCCTCACCAAGCTAATGCTTATTCACTTACTATATGTTCGATCAATATCTACCCCCACCCAGGTAAGCACTGTTCCAGGGACTGGGAATAATACAAAAGTGAACAATGCTTCTATTCTCAGGGAGCTTTCATTCAAGGGGCAGGGATAGGCAACAAACAAACAAACAAACAAAACACATTATATAACATACTATTATATAACATACTATTAGATAGAGAAGTGTAATCAAAAAATAAAGAGGGTCAATGTAGAGGATGTTGGGCACTGATCTTTTTTTTTTTTTTTTTTTTGCGTTATGTGGGCCTCTCACTGTCGTGGCCTCTCTCGTTGCGGAGCACAGGCTCCGGACATGCTGGCTCAGCGGCCATGGCTTATGGGCCTAGCCGCTCTGCGGCATGTGGGATCTTCCTGGACCAGGGCACGAACCCGTGTCCCCTGCATCGGCAGGTGGACTCTCAACCACTGCGCCACCAGGGAAGCCCTGGGCACTGATCTTTAGGAAAAGGTAGCCACAGAAGGTTTCTCTATGGAGGTGACATTCGATAAAGGTCTGAATGAAATGAGGGACTAGCCCTGCCGTTATCTTAGGGAAAGAGAGGAGAATTCCAAATGGAGAGAGCAATCACTATAAAGTTCCTAAGATGGGAGCATAAAATCCATCCTTTTTGAGCACTTATTACAAATAAAACTATCCATTTAAAATCTGCTTTCCCATGACCCACTGGTAGCTTCACTAGGGCAAGGACCATATCTGGCTCAGTGACCAATTTTTCCCACTGTCATGCATGGTGCATGCACTTGCCCAATAAGTATGTGTGAAATGAACAAATTACAGCACTACACTTTTATGTATCCTTCAGTTTGTTTCTGGGCTACCTCTTCTGTCCCAGGAATCTATCTGTTTATTTGTGCAACAGTTTCACACTGGTTTAATTACCATGGCTTTAGAGTTTGGGTTAACGTCTGGTGGTACAGTCACAGGGGGCATGATTCAAACAGTAGGCTACATACTGCAGATACAAGCGTAAGTAAAAATAGACAGATGTTGTCATTGTTCTCATGACAGTCAACTCCTAGTAGGATGGTGGAGGGAGAAAAGCTTAATTTCAAAGGAGAGGTTGACAGTGTTGTCTAGGTCTAAGGAGTATATGCATAAAATTGAGAAATAAGACACCTTATCTGGATGGATAAGCAGGTTGGGGATCTGACACTGGAAAATCTTCCAAATGGGGCTCAGGGTTTTTATTTGAGATGAGCTTCTTGGGAGCCATTTGTAGGTTCTAAAAAGGGCATGTGCTATTTCCAGTCCCAAAACCAGTGGTGAGTTTTATTATCCGTGAAACAGAGCCGAGAATAAATTCCTGCTGAGAGGGTATGACCAGTGTGGGGCATGCTGTGATCTGTTCATCTGATCCTCATGAAGTAGCAGCAACACAAACAGCTCAGATGGTTCCTCTGTGCCCTTGCTTTGAACCAGCGCCGGCCTGGGGCCCAAGGGTTAAGTGTGGATTTTAAAAAATTAAGCAGCTATCTGAGACTTCCTGAGGTTATAACCCAGTTGTGCCTTTTGGATGGGGTTTGCTTCTCCCCAGCTCTAGAGTGGATAGTGTTGCTAGCTGCCCCAGATTTTAGAGTGTGAGATGGCAAGGGGTGAAAATGTCACTGTTCTTGGCCAGGAGAGGATGCCAAGGCAGATTTAGAAACCTCAGCAACCCCACATGCAGGAGAGCAATTAGACATGTATTTTAGTCTTTGCACCTTGGTTGCAAATATTTCCAAAATCTTGTGTTTATGTCACGCTCTCTCACCACCAGCTTCCAATTCAGTGGGTAAGACTGGGTCTATCTATTATTTTATATTCTATGTTTTGGTCTCAAATTTGAGTCTGACTGAATTTCCATAATCCAAATTATGCCTTATGTGATCTTCATAGACTATTTAAGTAAGCAGAATAATTTTATAAAGCAAATAACTACCCAGTTTTGTATGTTTGAGTTTTCATAAAGCAAGATGTAACTGTCATGAAGTCTCACTGCCTCGCTGTTGCAGGCAAGAATGGATGCCCCACCTGTGGAGAATCAAGCGTGTGAAATGTCTTAGCTGGAGTCTTAGGGAGGTGGTTTCTAATATTTGCCAACAAGCTGTGAGCCCCCATGTAGACTAATTATTGGTGCCTCATTATCATCTTCATCCATATGTGTTCGATCATCTTTTTGCAGGGAGAAGGGATTTCCAAGGAAGAAGAGCATCCTTGGCCCTTCCTGGATTCTCTCCCAGGAAAAATTATACGTCATGGGAAAGTGCTTTGTGTGCCGCCACCTATCAGGGCCAGCAGACAGCACCCCCAGAGCACTGGGCGGTCCCAGTCCCCCCACCAGTGACTGTTGGCTGAATTGTTCCTGTGGAACACCAGGCTGTGACCTTCTACGGGGCAAGGAATCTGTAGTGGTTGATTGAATGGATCAAAGATGTTGTCTAAGGGTACAAACTTACAACTAGTAGACAAATAAGTTCTGGAGACTGAATGCACAGTATGGTGAATACAGACAATGATATTGTAGTACAATTACCACATTTGCTAAGAGACTAGATCTTAATCGTTGTCACCAAAAAGAAAGAAATGATGATTATGTGATGTGACAGAGGTGCTAAGTAAAGATACAGTGGCAATCATATTACAACATATAAATGTATCAAATCAACATGTTGTACACCTTAAACTTACACAATGTTATATTGTAATGTATTTCAATTAGAAAGAAAGATGAATGAGAGAACCCCAGGAAGTAGGGGGATCAGTTGAAGGGTATGGTGCGAGGCTTCTGGCCTTAGGGATGGCAGAGCTCCTTCAAGTCTAGCCTCTGCACTCACAAGCCCTTTGACCTTGCAAGTTACTTTTTCCTCTCTGCTTCAGTTTCTTCCCCTGTTTGGAGAAAGAAGACACCTACTTCACAGGAGGGTTGTGAAAATTACACATGGCAACGTATATAAAGTGCATAGCATAGTACCTAGGTCCCCAGGCAATAAACGAACAAATTCATTTCTGAGAACTAGTTGTGCTTCCAGCCACGGTGCCTGGCCTGCTGTTTGCTGTGAAGATTGTCAGGACCCTTGCCTTTATCTTTCTATTCGGGCTCAAATTAGTAATTAAGAAAAATTTGCCTTTTGTATATCTTTAAAAAAAAACAAAAACCTTTGACACGCATCTAATCACTGAGTTTCTTCCTTTACCTCTGTATGCCTCAGTCTCCACCCTTCCCGGTGAATAGCTCAGTCCTATTTGCAACTGTCTGTTCCCGACCTTAAAAACAAACTAACAAGAAATATTAGTGATTGAAGTAAAAAGTAAAATAAAATAGCACAAACTATAAGCATACAGCTTAATGAATTTGATCCTTCACCCCTTACCGATCCCATTATCGCAAGCATTTCTTCCTATTCTTATGGGGCAGGAATAATTGATTATTTGTCTATAGATTCCACGTAGACTTCCATCGTTGTGGTTCTAGCATACAGGGAAAGAATGGTTAAAATAAGTAGTAAGATGTGCAACAGAAAGAAATGATCAGGAGATTTGGACTTAGGTACAGGAAGAGACAAGGGGCAGATGGACTAAAGCAAGTTAATTAGTGTCCACCAAGTATCCCAGGTTCCAGAGCGTTCAGTACAGTAGAGGACAAAGATGTTGGAAGAGACTGGAAGTCAAGCTGCAAGACAAAGGGTAGAAGGAAGCTCTGCGGGTCCTCATCTTGACCACGTGTTTGATGTAGGAATGGGATCGTCATCTGGGACCATCAGAACTGTCCTCATTCTGAGAGTTTAATGAAAGTCAAAATGTTATACACGATTGTGAATCAGAGTTAGATCCCACTAGAATTTAGCTCATCTTTGCAATCTGATCAAGAAAGCAAAACAATTAGGCTGACGGTAACAGGACTCAAAGTCTCACAGCCTCGGTTGAGGAGACGCAGACATAGAAGGGGAGAGTTGGAGAAAATGTTAAGTTATCGGCTATATGCTGGAGGTCTCAGGAGATTCTTATCAGGAGTTCAAGATGGGCCATGGGCATTCTCAAACCACACTTGGCAATGGAGAGAGCAGTGATTTGTAACTTCCTTACCTATCACCTGAATTTTTTAACTTAGATTCCAGGAGATATCCTCGAGCCCTTGGTACCCTATTTTCAATAAATCCTCACCTCAAAAGCACAGAGACAAACAGACATGGGAAACCATCACTTTCCTAGACCTGAAAGGAAAATCTAAGCGAGCTCAACTCTCTTGTCCCATGCCACCTGGTGAGAGAGAGAACTTTAACCATATTTTGGTCCTGCTTTTCGATTTTATTAGGATCTGAAGGGATGAATCAATTCTGTCCCTTCTTATCGTTCAAGCTTAGAACCAACTGAAAAAGAGACAAAATGCAGCCAAACAAATGAATGGATCAACATCAAGTCTTCCCCCAAGAACAGAGCCATGACTGCTAAGCTGACCATTTGGCAAAGAACAAGCCAGGGCACAAGTTCCTCTCAGCAGCCGTCTCCTAAGAGAAGAAGAGGAAGGAAGGGTTCTTTCTCCCAAACGTACCACTCAGAAAAGCCACTCTCTTCTCCCAGTGATAAATACGCTAGAGGGAGGAGAAAGGCTAGGAGTATTTCTCCCTAATGGAGGTCTCTCCTCACAGGAGGAAATATCAGGGGTGGGATGTAATGCTCCCAATAATGGATTTTTATTTATTTCTTCTCATTTGCCATTTCTCTCTAAAACAATCTCTTTTCCTTCTTCAGTATCATGGTCCTTGGAATTGTACATTGGATGAGAATATTCTTTGTCCCATGTAGGTTGACACCTAAGAGATTTCCATATGTTCATGGCAATGGCAAATGGACTGCTAAATGGCTAGAGTACCAGGCACAGGATCTGGCAGGTTTACCAGCAGTTGATCTCAGGTCTTTCACAAAATGGCAAGGGAACTCTTTTGGAGGACTCCTTCCTCATGGGGAACACTGAATCATCTGAAATGTGTCCGTGGCACTCTGATGGTATCATGTCAGAATGAAGGATTCCCAGGAAAAGAACAAGCAAGAGAGAAGATGTGTTTCTAAGTCCATACATAGATTTGAGGATCTAAGTGGGACATTCTTTTTTTTTTTTTTTTTACTTGATATATAGTTGCTTTACTATGTTGTGTTAGTTTCTGTTGTGCAGCAAAGTCATTCAGTTATACATATGTATACATTCTTGTTTTTTATATTCTTTTCCATTATGGTTTGGGGCATTCATTAGTCAGTCATTCAGCAAAGATTCACCAGTGTCTATGAGGGCCGGCCCCTGCTCTGGGGATTCAGCAGGGAATAGGACCCAGTCCCTGGCCTCATGGAGCTTTCATTCTGATCTGGATGACAGAAAATACAATGTAACAAATAAAGAAATGATATGCTATTACCGCATGTAGAGACACACTGTTATTAAGGAAGATACCACTGGGTGAGGGGATGGAGAACGACATAGTTGTCAGGCTGTGCATTTTTTGGGGTAACAGGTGTCTAGATGGTATAACTGCCAGCAGCTGGAGACAGTGACATGCCTTGGAGTCTTGCCTTCCACTCAGTGAGGAAATCTCGGTACCAGGTTCTGTGAAACTCTTTTGCCAGCCCCAGTGTGAACATATCAAAGGACAAGGAGTTTTCCGAGCTTTGGAGAAAACTGTTTCACTGCTAGACAGCTCTAAAATGTAATAAGAATTTTCCTTGAGCTGATAATTTCCATGGGCTGGAATGCCATGTGCTGGAACAACCTAGAATAAGGCCTCTTCCTCATTCATGTGCTAATAATGGGCTGTTGTTTATTGAAGGCCTACTCTCTACGTAGAACCACATTTACAAAGATGGGCAAGTTCCTTAACCTCTGTAAGCATCGGTTTTCTCATTTGTAAATCAGAAAGAACAATGCTTGCTTACTGGGTTTTAATGAAAATTAAATTAGGTAATGCATCTGTGCCCAGGTACTGAATTAGATCAGAGCTGACCTAGCACAAAGCTGATTTCCTTTGATACCCAAGATAACCCTGGAATGAAAGGTTTCTTTCCTCAATTAATAATAAGGGGATGGGTTCTTAACAGAGGTTAACTCACTGAACCAAATTTCTAGAGTTTGTAAGTGATAAGTAAGCTTAAAACTTAGTTCATTGGCACTTCAAAGTCTAAATTGTTTCCAAAGTTGCCTGCTTACTCCTCAAATACTAGAAAGAGCTTATCCTGGACTGTTAAGTCAGATGCTTTCTAACACCATATCATCTCTTTCTTCAACTTTTCATTATATGGCATTATTCCTGGACTTTTCATGCTGTCTATTTCCATTTGGATGCATGCCTGTTGAAATGAACACTTTAGCCAGGTTAGCACTGGCTGGTGGAGAATTAAATGGACTCAGTTTACCCCATTTCCTTTATGTGGGCACTGAACTTCTATTAACAACATGACATTTATATCAATTTTTTTAAAAATACCACATCACATGAATTACAAATATTGCACAAAAGGTTACTTCAACCTTCATTTTCAAGTGAAATGCTGTGAGAAGAGTTCTCCCATCCTTTCTGCCCTCCATTTATCTTTTAAAAATCAAGAGTTTCTAATTTATGTGGGTATATAGAGCATTTTTGTTTGGTCTCCTTTCATTCTCAAGACCCCACTAAAATAAGAAAGTATAAAAAAGACAAAAACCACTAAGAGTAAAGAAAGTGGTTAGGGGAGGGAAGGATGAAGGGCAATAAGATTATCAGCTAATGAGAAATTTTTCTGATGCTTTCTGGATGGCAAACACCGATGGGAGCCTTTGATGAATGGAATGGTGTGGAGAAAGCAGGAGTTAGAATTAAATCGTACCAGTCACAGATTTAATTTATGGTGGATGTGAGAGAGGGAATCTGGGACCCTGTTCTCATCTGAGGAGCAGCTTGGAGACCTAGATCTTTATCTTGACAAGCGGAACCCTGGGCAAACTCTATTTAGCATTGATTTCCTAACAGGTCCTTTCCTTATATCCAATACTTACTGAGCCCTGATAAGTGTCAGGCAATGTTTCAGATGCAGAGGATCCAAAGATAAATAAGATATAGTATATATGTTTGAGGAATGGCAGGGTCTAATGGGAGAGACAGATGTATAAACATATAAATACAGTTGCAGTATGGGGAACACTTTAATGAAATGTAACAGAATTGCAGAGCAGGAAGACACCAGCTCTGCCAGGGAAAAAAATGGGACAAGGAAGGTTTTGTAGAGGACGTAATGTTTTAAGTCCTGAAAGAGGCTAGGATTTCTCAGGCAGATAATGGGAGATTATACTAGAAAGAGACATAGCACGTACTACAGAAGCATCCTCTTAAAAATTTTTTTTTAATTGTGCCTCTCAAGAGTCTTCCTCTTCTCCTTTTTTTTTTTCTGACACCAATGATATTATAATGGAATTCCAACTATTTTTATCATTAGTACTGCCAAAAGTTTCACCAAAAAGAAAAAATGAATTATTAAAAGAATTCCCGGTCGGTACATTAAAAGAAAACGGTCTCATCTAATCTGATTACCACAAATTGGAATAAAATTTAATATATTTTAATGATTTTAAAATGCAGTTATTTAACGACCTTGAATTTGATACACAAAAATATGGTAATGCCATGTTGGTGTGTTGGCTTGGTTTCTGTGAGACTGAGAGTCCAAATAGTACAATGCAAAAGCACTCTATTCCATGGGAAGACCAAGTTCAAAGACCTGAAGAAAATCATTCCCACCACATGGTTTGCTCCAAGAACAGCTTTGTTAACTTAAATGAAGTGTAGAATATCGCATCAAGTACTATGTTACCTACCATTCAGTAAAACTATTATATCAGTGCTTTTAAAAAATTTTCCTTATCTAAGCACACTAGAATATTCTTATAACCTAGCTAAGAACAATCTTTAGAGAAAAGATAAGACAGTTTAGTAAGACTTGCTGTCCTATAATGGTCATAAGGTGATCCAGTAGAAATAACAGAATATAGAAGTAAATATCAATCAAGACTTCTTAAGTTTCTTTTCAGTTCAGTGATGAATAATATTCCACCCAAACCATCTATTCATCACCTAACTGACCATAAAAGGGTTTTTTTCTCCTAAAGGTTTTATCTGTCATTTCCTACACATAGTAAACTCCACAAGGACAGGGACCATGACTGTCACTTTTACAGTTTATCTCCAGAACCTAGCACGGTGCCACTCATCCACATAGTAGTAGCCTAATAAATACTTCCTGAATGAATATACGATGTCGTCAGTTTATATAGGCATTAAAAAAGGGGGTTGGAGGGAAGCAAACTCCACATAAGTAACTGAGGACCAGTGAAATCACAGCTTTCAGAATAAACCAGAAATATCCAAGAACCCGCAGTTCAACAGATGTACCATCAATATAGTTTATCAAATGGAGATCTACATGGGTCAAGAGCTCTTATTGAAATTTAAAAACACTCTTGGAGGCACAGGTATATGGGTTACACTCTAGTGCCATTTGCTTTAATCTACAATCAACATTAACTACTAAGACTTATATCTGAAATAAAAATTTTTCATGTATGCAGGGAGAAAGTTTATCTTCATAGCAGACAAGCTTTCCTGGAGTAGAGAATTTGAGATAACAGTAGCTATCATATTTAAGTGCATACCTTGAGCTAGACAACCTCCTAAGTGTTTATCTCATTTCCTTCTCCCTCAACTCTATCAAAAAAAGTATTATTACCCAAGTTTTACATATGAGGAAACTGAAGATAAGAGAGGTTAAAAGATGTGTCCGAGGTCAACTCAGCTCGTCAGCGATAGGGCCAGGATTTAAACCAAATCTGCTGATTTTATCTACTACAGGGGTTAGCAATTTTTTTTCAGTAAAGGGCCAGAGAGTAAATATTTTAGGTTTTTCAGGCCATACAGTCTCTGGCCCAACTTCTCAACTCTGCTGATGGAATGTGAACATGGCCAGCAGATAAGTAAACAAATGAGCATGACTGTATGCCAGTAAAACTTCACTTGTGGGCTCCAGAGTACCAATTTCACATAATTTTCATGTGTCACTAAATAGCCTTCTTCTTTTTATCTCTTTTTTAGCCATTTAAAAATGTACAGGACTGTTCTTAGCTGCAGGCTATACAGAAACAGGTGGTGGGCTGGGTTTGATTTGTGAGCTGTACTTTGCCAACTGCTGACCTACTACACTCTACTTCCCCCCACTTTGGAGGCACGAGGAGTGCTATTGGTGTCTGGGAAGTAGGTGTGAGGAAAGGTAGAAGAAATCTAGGAAAAATGTCTGTGTTCCTTGAAGTTTAACCAAGGAATGAGGTGGCCCTGATATGTCAGGAGAAGTTCATCTTTCTGTTAAATTTGATGGTCTTTTAGTACCACAGGCTGTTACAATGCAAATTGAGATACAAGGAATAACCAATAAGTCTGCAAACTCCGTCTGGTTCAGCCCTTTCTCTCCAGGTCAATCCAGGGCTTCCCATCATGTTTTCATTCCCTTACTCTTTGAGAAGGAAGAAAGCAAGAGAAACCAGGAAAAGAAAATATGACAATTATGGATCTGAAAACCACGTAGTCCCGACTCTTGCTGTCATTCTTTCCTTCCTCTCCACCTGTATTACTTAGTATTGACTACAGACAACTGAAAACCCAAAATAACAGGGGCACAAAAGAAATATATTTCCTTCTCATAAAAATTTAGGCAGCCCAGAGCTGGATCGTTCCACCTTATATCACTGCTGTCAGTGGAACCTTTCAATGTGTGGTCCAAGGTGGATGCTCCATTCTGGCCATCACATCACCATTCCAAAGGGAACATTGTAGGAGAAGAGCAAGACTTCGTCTTTCCAGGCATTAACATTTCTGCTCACATCCTGATAGAACACAGTCACAGTCTCACCTAACCTCAAGGGAGTCTGGGTAATGTAGTCTTTGATTCTTGGCATTCAAGTACTCAGCTAATGTTTGAGATATTTTTACTTAGCAAGAAGGGGAGAAGAGAGGTTGGTGCCTAATTGACAGTTTCTGTCACACAATGCATTGGTGGAGAGAGATTGTTACCACCTTCTGCTCTTGACATCCACCTCAGAAACACTGATATCAAGACTTTCAACCATTACTTCTCTCTCGGACAAAGTTCATAGTTGCCCATCCTGGCTGCACCTCACACTCACCCTGTATATCTCTGCCTCTCCTGGCCACCAATCTCAATAGTCAGCCTCCCTTCCCTGTTCATCCTATTTGCTTACATTTCCCCGTTACTACTCTGGCTCCTTTCAACTGGCTTCACAACACTACATTCTGGCAATATACTCCAGGGCTAGCGTGGGACTTTTCAGGCTTACCTGACCCCCACAAGCATCAACCCAGATGATCTTCTCAGGTAGGTGTTCCATCCATCTATCTCATTGAATGTGTATCACAGAACCCATCACCTATTTATCTTCAAGCTAACATTGAATGTCTGAAGCACAGACGTGAATCCATTTTTATCACAAGGATACATTTAAAAATTATGAAGGGCAAACCATAGAGACAGAATAGAATGCCTATCTAGCCATTGTTTCTTTAAAAATCAAGTTTAAGTAAAATTAAAAGAGCTACAACATGGTCTCATCATCAGGCAGTATTGTCAGTGGTAATGAGTGTATTTGCTTAAACTGATGTGTAAATCTAAAATTTGAAAACAGGGGCTTCCCTGGTGGCGCAGTGGTTGAGAGTCCACCTGCCGATGCAGGGGACATGGGTTCGTGCCCCGGTCCGGGAAGATCCCACACGCCGCGGAGTGGCTGGGTCCGTGAGCCATGGCCTCTGAGCCTGCGTGTCCAGAGCCTGTGCTCCGCAGCGGGAGAGGCCACAACAGTGAGGGGCCCGCGTACCGCAAAATAAATAAATAAATAAATAAATAAAATAAAAATAAAATTTGAAAACATATATTAGCTGAATGATAATCATTTGCACAGCCTCTGTTGAGGTAAGTAGTGTTTCAGTACTGAAGAGAGCAAAATGAGACTTGTCTTTTTGTTCTTTTTTTTTTTTTTTTTTTCTATTTAGAAGTACAATTTAATGGCATTGGAAGAGATATTTTTAAAAATCTATTAGAGAGTCATTTCTTTAGTGAGAAGAGGGGGACAGTAACATGGAAAGGCCTTTTTTCCCTGAAAGCTATCCTTTCCCAAGCGAAAGTCCCCTATTATAAAGTCACAATGACACAGATATGAAAGGTGCTTGTTGGACATCCTGCATCATACAGGGTAGCAAACAGACTGCTCTGGAAATGCCAGTCTGGTGTGGTATGCAGCTACCCAAGAACCCCGAGGCCAGCATCACTCCTTAAACTTGTCTCTCTCTCTTGTTCGTTAGATATTTGTTTCCAATTTGGATATGCAGCCTTGTGCTTAAGGAACTGGAAACAATGCATGCATTTGGAGGATTTCATTTTACTAATGGGTTGAATTTAGTGGATCAACATTTTGAGGTTCAAGAATATTATGATTCAGTGTATTTTGTAATCTTTTTCCTCATCTCTGCCTCCTCAGAAGAACTCCAAATACTTACATTACTTTTCAAGGCTCTTTTGAGTCCGATTTATGTCTTTTGGATGTCACGCTGTGCAAAGATCATCCTCAAGGCTACCCAGGATGGTTGTGTTTATATTTATCTGATTTAGTTTTATACTTTCTGCAGATATGGAAGAGTGTTCCCAGAATGGCCTCTGGCAATGTGTTCATCACTCAGTTTCTAAGTGTGGGACACAATTGCTCCTCAAGTTGCTAGAAACCAAGGTCAGGGCTGTAGAAGCAGCTATGGGCTGTATGATATACACATTAGCATATGTTAGAAACCAAGTGGGCATGGAAATATGGAGTTTAGAATACAACAGTTAAAAAACATTACCTCGGGGCTTCCCTGGTGGCACAGTAGAGTCCGCCTGCCGATGCAGGGGACGCGGGTGCGAACCCCGGTCCGGGAAGATCCCACATGCCGCGGAGCGGCTGGGCCCGTGAGCCATGGCCGCTGAGCCTGCGCATCCGGAGCCTGTGCTCCGCAATGGGAGAGGACACAACAGTGAGAGGCCCACGTACCGCAAAACAAAACAAAACAAAACAAAAAAACATTACCTCGGTTCCCATTAGATTTCTCAATGCATGTGCCCCAAATCTCTTCACACAAAGAACTAAGGTTCTTTTCTTATTTATGAAAACCCTACATGCCATGGTGGCCGTAACACTCTCTGTATGGTAGCCCATACTCTTTCAATATTAAGCTTTCTTGGGTCCACATTTATGTATGCCAGACATTTTAAAGAGATTTAGAACTTCACAAAGAAGGTGGTATCTGAATTTTTTTAATTTTTGTAAGTCAAATATTCGTTGAACTCTTACTTATGTAGCAGGTATAAATGAAGAGACAGCTGAGAAGTTAGTTGAGAATTTTTCCTCCTGTGGTTTTTACCTCTTGTTGAAACTGAGAGTTACCTTTGTCGCCACCACTGCCCTCTTTGAGCTTAATTGGGCTTTGAAGGACCATTAGGCGTCTACCCTGTGAAACAGTTCATGGGGAAAGCCGGGAGAGAATTGAGAAAATGTGTCCAGATTCATAAAATGGGGAAAAGGTATAATACAGAAGAGACATAATAAAACAATCCAGGGTTGCCAGTGAATGAAAGGTGAGGGTAAGAAGGAAATGAGGCTGGAGAACTGCGAATCGAGAATATATATTAAAAAAAAAAAAAAGGTTCTGAAGAACCTAGGGGCAAGATAGGAATAAAGATGCAGATGTAGAGAATGGGGAGGAGTTGAGGACGTGGGGAGAGGGAAGGATAAGCTGGGACGAAGTGAGAGAGTGGCATGGACATATATACACTACCAAATGTAAAATAGATAGTGGGAAACAGCCACATAGCACAGGGAGATCAGCTCGGTGCTTTGTGACCACATAGCAGGGTGGGATAGGGAGGGTGGGAGGGAGATGCAAGAGGGAGGAGATATGGGGATATATGTGTACGTATAGCTGATTCACTTTGTTATAAAGCAGAAACTGACACACAATTGTAAAGCAATTATACTCCAATAAAGATGTGTAAAAAAAGAGAATATTTTTTAAAGTTTTAATAAAAGAACATATAGCTCACATAAATAATAAAAAAGACAAGATATTAACTTCAGAGGAAGCAGGTTTATGGAATTTTTTTTTAGTCGTTATTAAATAAAAATCAAGGACTACATGATGAAATCCATCCAAACAGGGATTGCTTGCACGATTTTGTTCTTATTATGGAAAAGAAATAAAGTTAACAAGCAACAGAGAGACCACTTCTGAGCAATGACTCTGGCTTTTGCTATTGGTACAAGCCTCATGTCACTAAAAGCCTATCGGAAAGCAGCAATTATACCAGCAATCTAATGTTCCATCACCTTCAGAATCACTTCCTCCACATGTTGCTAATTCAGACCAGACACAGCATGGGCTTCTTTATGGCCAGAGGGGAACTTAGGATATCTCAGTCCTTGTCCAGGTCAAGAGAGGTTTCCATTTCCTAACATATTTTCCATAAATGTACTGCAGTGGTCTAAATTGACTTCAAAGTGGTCAAGGGCATTTTGGATATTAGATAATCAGAATAGGATCCATGTAGACTGGATCAAAATTTCCATTGCTCTTGTCTGCCTTAGTTTGACAGGATGGTCCTAGGGAGCAGTGGGTCAACTTTGAGGTGTCCTTGCTACATGCCGTATCCATGTAATCAGGCCAAGACGAAGAGATCATCTTGGTCTCCTTTCTGTCAGAGGAAGACATTGTCTAAGATGAAAGCAGCCAATATTTGTGTGTGTGTGTGAGACTGGGATTGGCTCACGACTTGGAAAAGATGTGGTTGTTCTCCATATGGAGGCATTAAAAGACAACAGCTATTTTGAGGCAACCGTTGGACTATGCTTGGTGAAAATGGCCCAGAGCTAATGATCCTGAAATCTAACATTATCTTTGAAATTTCCATGTGATTTATTGCTTTAAGTGCCATTACCAAAGGTCTCCAATGCCTTGGTCAGTCCATTCAGTAGAGGCATTAAAATAACCACACACTTTTTAGTCTTTGTCCCACTTCCAGTGGTCTGGCTCCTTTGCTAGTGTTCAGGTCTTCTGGGACCAGTCAGTTATGAAATAAGACTATACATTCTCAGGGCTAGGAATGCCCAAGGGCCTTGTGAGGGTGGGGTAGAAGAGGGACGATGATTAAATATATGCACCCTTGGATGAGACCCCATTGTAAAAAGGTCCCACAGTTTAATGGGTTATTGTGCCATTAAAAAGAACAAAAAAACAAAAAACCTTTGACTGGCTACTGAATACTGTTTTGTCTCCCTATCTTTCCCATGCCCCACAGTCCTGCTATATCACTTTCCTAACCAGCTCCTTCCTCCTACATCTTACTATATTCTCCCATTTGCCCATAATCAGCAGGTCTGGAAGAACTTAGACTAAATAGTGAGACAATATTATCAATGTCTGGCAGAATTGAAGAAATTTCTATAACTGTGTTTTAGTAGGGACTGGGATGGTCCCAATGAGGGCAATATCTAGTGTTTTGTTTCTGAGAGTAGGAGCTAAAGGGAAATACTTTCTCAAGGAAACCAAGAAGTAGAGAAACGATATGATCTGGTAGAAAGGGCAAAGCTTAAGTGTCAGGAAGCCCTGAGAACAAATTTCAACTCAGCCCCTTATAAACTGTATGGCCTTGAGAAAGTCATTTCATAACTATGACCTTTAGTTTCCTTGTCTGTAAACTGAGTATCATGAAGGATTATTATAAAGATTGCAAATAATATAATCATGTCTGGCACATGGTAGGTATGTGATAAATATGAATTATTATTTTATCATCATCATCTTCAGAGCTGAGAACCAAGCTGAGGATACCAAACTCAGTTAGCAAGTCCAAAGGGTAGGACTGGTTTCAGAAAACAGACAAAACCAAGACTCTGAATGGGAGTGAAATGATCCCTAGGCAATGTGACATCAAAGCTGGAATGCCTATAGCCTGTCTACACTGGCCGCGGGTTATGTGGTGTGTGAATGGGTGAGGCTGGTTTAAATGGATAGGGCGAGTCAACACTCTCTACTGGTGGGTGGGCTTTGGAGATCCTCTCATGTCCCCAGACCCAGGATACAGCTTGTCTGATGACAGCTTCTGAACACCATCCATCCATGGAGACACCATCTTTTTCTCCCCTCTGCTAGGGCTGGGCTTGTGTGAACATGAGACGAAAAACAAACAGTGGAATCCCATCCTCTCAGCCACAGATCCAAATTCAGTTCTTTGGAAGGAGTGTTTATATTACTTCATTTGTTTGGACACAAATATGAGAGAAGAGAGGACCTCAGGAAAAAATGAGGGAGGATTGGAAGTAAAAGACAGCAAAGACTAAAAAAAAAAAAACAAAAAAGAGGTTACTGACTTCTACATTTAGTACTTATAAGTGAATTTTGGGCTTAAAAAAGTAAGGTCTTCATTGCCAAAATTGAGTGGACTTCCGGTAACCACTGACCTTGGGCAAGAAACTAAATGCTTCTCTTTCTCCATTTCCTCATCTGTAAAATGGAAAAGCATGAGTTTAGACTGTATTAAAAATCAAGTTAACTTTTCTTTGGTCTTATACCTTGATGTTATGGAATCATTAATAGCTGTAACTGGTTATATAAGAAACAGACCAAGGCATATCCCAAACCACCTCCCAGAAGTCCCCACCCAGAAGTGCTCAGCCAAATTAACTCCAAATTAAGGAGATTTTGTATTACTTGTATTTATAAAATAGAAGAAATACTTTGCCTCTTTTGTTTACTTTTCCCCCAGGACTAACTTCAATAAAGAAGAAATAAGACGCAAGAGGGAAGAGATATGAGGATATATGTATATGTATAGCTGATTCACTTTGTTATAAAGCAGAAACTAACACACCATTGTAAAACAATTATACTCCAATAAAGATGTTTAAAAAAAAAGAGAAGAAATAAAAATAAGTTATGGAAAACTCCCTTTTGCTGTGCTTGTTTTTCTCAACACTTCACATTATTTCATAACACTGATAATACAATATGATGACCAAAAACAAGCTAGGCTTCTATAGTTACACTTAATTCTTGGCTTCTAAACAATAGTGGGAGCAAAGCCCATAAGAAAATTTGGCCTGCCAGACACATTGCTTTTAGGGAATCTGATAGAATTGATGGCAGCCCTCTTGATCTTTATTTTTTTTTTTCAATTTATTTAAACTAAATACACACATACCAGTTCACCCTCTTCTCCCACTTCCATCCCCCACACACCCCCTGCCTCTCACAACCAATAATCAGTCTTCTGTATCTATGGGCTTGGTTGTTTTGTTTTTGTTTTGTTTTTTTAGATTTTGCATATGAGAGATTGTACATTGTTTGTCTTTCTCTGATTTATTTCATTAGCATAATGCCCTCGAGGTCCATCCATTTTGCTGCAAATGGCAAGCTTTCATTTGTTTTTATGACTGGATAACATTCCATTGTATATATATACCAGTTCTTCTATATCCATTCATCCATCAATGGACATCTAGGTTGTTTCCACATCTTATCTATTCTAAATAATGTGCCAATGAATATGGGGGTGCGTATATCTTTTCAAATTAGTGTTTTTGGGTTTTTTTGGATAAATGCTCAGAAGTGGAATTGCTGGATCATATGGTAGTTCTACTTTTAATTTTTTTAGGAACATCCATACTATTTTCCATAGTGGCTGCACCAATTTACATTCCCACCAACAGAGCACAGGGGTTCCCTTTTTTCCACATCTTTGCCAACACTTGTTGTTTCTTCTCCTTTTGATAATAGCCATTTTAAGAGCTGTGAGGTGATATCTCTGTGGTTTCGATTGCATTTCCCTGATGATTAATGATGTTGAGCATCTTTGCTTGTATCTGTCGGCTATCTATATGTTTTCCTTGGAAAAACATCCATTCAGATCTTCTGTCCATTTTTTAACTAGATTGTTTGTTTATTTGTTTGTTTTTGATATTGACTTTTATGAGTTCTTATATATTTTGGATATTAGCCCCTTATCAGATATATGATTTGCAAATATTTTCTCCCAATCAGTAGGTTGCCTTTTCATTTTGATTATGGTTTCATTTGCTGTGCAGAAGATTTTAGTTTTGTTTTTTGTTTTTTTTTTTTTTTTAACATCTTTATTGGGGTATAATTGCTTTACAATGGTGTGTTAGTTTCTGCTTTATAACAAAGTGAATCAGTTATACATATACATATGTTCCCATATCTCTTCCCTCTTGCGTCTCCCTCCCTCCCACCCTCCCTATCCCACCCCTCCAGGCTGTCACAAAGCACCGAGCCAATATCCCTGTGCCATGCGGCTGCTTCCCACTAGCTATCTACCTTACTACGTTTGTTAGTGTGTATATGTCCATGACTCTCTCTTGCCCCATCACTGCTCACCCTTCCCCCTCCCCATAACCTCAAGTCCGTTCTCTAGGAGGTCTGCGTCTTTATTCCTGCCTTACCCCTAGGTTCTTCACGACATTTTTTTTTCTTATATTCCATATATATGTGTTAGCATACGGTATTTGTCTTTTTCTTTCTGACTTACTTCACTGTGTATGACAGACTCTAGGTCTATCCACCTCATTACAAATAGCTCAATTTCGTTTCTTTTTATGGCTGAGTAATATTCCATTGTATATATGTGCCACATCTTCTTTATCCATTCATCCGATGATGGGCACTTAGGTTGTTTCCATCTCCGGGCTATTGTAAATAGAGCTGCAATGAACATTTTGGTACATGACTCTTTTTGAATTTCGGTTTTCTCAGGGTATATGCCCAGTAGTGGGATTGCTGGGTCATATGGTAGTTCTATTTGTAGTTTTTTAAGGAACCTCCATACTGTTCTCCATAGTGGCTGAACCAATTCACATTCCCACCAGCAGTGCAAGAGGGTTCCCTTTTCTCCACACCCTCTCCAGCATTTATTGTTTCTAGATTTTTTGATGATGGCCATTCTGACTGGTGTGAGATGATATCTCATTGTAGTTTTGATTTGCATTTCTCTAATGATTAATGATGTTGAGCATTCTTTCATGTGTTTGTTGGCAGTCTGTATATCTTCTTTGGAGAAATGTCTATTTAGGTCTTCGAGTCCCACTTGTTTATTTTTGCTTTTGTTGCTTTTGTTTTTGGTGTTGGATTAAAAAAATTATCACCAAGATCTTCATCAAGGAACTTACCATTATATTTCCTTCTAGGAGTTTCACTGTTTCAGGATTTATGTTCAAATCTTTAATCCACTCTGAGTTAATTTTTGCTTATGGTGTAAGATAATGGTCTTTTTTTTTGTTTTGCTTATAGCTATCCAATTCTCTCAACAACATTGATTGAAGAGACTGTCCTTTCCTTGTATATTTTTTCTTTCTTTGTCATAAATTAGTTGGCCATATGTGCATGGGTTTATTTCTGGGCTCTCTATTTTGTTCCATTGATCTATGTGTCTGTTTGTATGCCAGTCTATAGCTTTATAATGTAGTTTGAAATCAGGGAGCATGATGCCTTCAACTTTGTTCTTCTTTCTCGAGATTGCTTTGGCTACTTGCAGTCTTTTGTGGTTCCATACAAATTTTAGGATGGTTTGTTCTATTCCCATGAAAAATGTCATTGGAATTTTGATAGGGATTGCATTGAATATGTGTATTGCTTTGGAAAGTATGGACATTTTAACAGTGTTAATTCTTCCAGTCTATGAACACAGACTATCTTTCCATTTATTTGTATCTTCTTCAACTTATTTCATTAATGTCTTATAGTTTTCAATATGCATGTCTTTCACTTCCTTGGTTAAATTTATTCTGCCTCTTTCTCTCTCTTTTCTCCTTCTTGGAGCTATATAATGCAAATGTTTGTTTGATGTTGTCTCATAAGTCCCTTAAGCTATCTTCACTTGTTTTCATTCTTCCTTCTTTTTGCTGCTCTGTTTGGGTGAGTTCCACTCTCTTGTCTTCAAGTGACAAGTGATCCTTTCAGCTGCTTCATCTAGTCTGTTGTTGAAACTCTCTAGAGTATTTTTCAGTTCAGTTATTGTATTACTCAGCTCCGTGATTTCTATTTGGTACTTCCTTATATTTTCCAGCTCTCTGTTGAATTTCTCACTGTGTTCATTCATTCTTCTCTGCAGTTCAGTAAGCATCTCTATGACCATTACTTCAATTCTCTGTTAGGTAAATTAGTTATCTCCTTTTCTTATTCTTTCATTTGGAACATATTTCTCTGTTTCTTCATTTTGCCTGACTCTCTGTGTTGGTTTCTATACATTATATGAAACAACCACCTCTCTTAGTCTTGAAGAACTGATCTTGTGCAGGAGATGAACCTTGTCATTCCAGCTCTTGGTTGTTTCTCAAACCTTTGTGCTTGTCCAAACAACCTATTATACTTTTAGTAGTTTCTAGTAGTTGAAAATGTGCCAAAACATTTCACTGTCCCAAAGGGGTGGATCTCCACATCTAGATGCAGGTTAACTAGAAGCCAGACCCTCAGGCAGCAGTTTTTAAAAGTACGCAATTATATACAGATCTGTGAGACCACAAGCATAAGTCCCACAGGCCACCAGAGCCTGGCAATCTGGAGCTGTCTGCTGGGCAGCAGTCACAAAAATCAGGGCTCCAGACTAGTATATAAGTTCTTTACTGGGAGATACTTGTGAGCTGGATCAAGACAGAGGGAGACACCAAGATGGCGTCCACAGCCTACATTCCTTGAGAGCAGCTCCATAGTCCACTAGATGTGTGCCAAACCTGAAGCCTGCCCATCAGGCCAAAGCTCCAGGACAAGCAAAGAGGGCTCCTTCACAGAAAGACCGGGGTCGGGGGAGAGGGGGCTGTGTCTCAGTGCACTCCCTGTGCAGTGCCCTGGGAGTGGTAGCCTGTCATGAACTATCTTTCCAATTGCCACAGTCTCATGTGACCCAGGAATGCAAGCACCCCTGGCCACCAGAACCAGGTGATCAAGGGGTGTCCCCAGGGCAGCAGCCACAAAAAACAGGGCACTAGACATAAAAAACCACAGCACCAGACACAGGTAAAGCTCCCCTCCAGGAGACACTGATGCTCTGGAGAGTGGCAGAGGGTGAGCGTGAACATAGTACCCATCCTTCAAGGTCTCTGGAAAGGATTACACTCAGCCCCTAGATGTGTGTTTAATTAGAAGCCTGACCCTCAGGCCACAGTCATAATGATTAGTTAATAAACCTCCTTCACAGCAAGACCAAGCTCTTGGGTCTGTTGCTTCTTGCTGTGTCCTGGGAGTGGTAGATATTTAAGAAGTCTTTCTCAGGACTTCCCTGGTGGTGCAGTGGTTAAGCATCTACCTGTCAATGCAGGGGACACAGGTTCAAGCCCTGGTCTGGGAAGATCCCACATGCCATGGAGCAACTAAGCCTGTGCACCACAGCTACTAAGCCTGCACTCTAGAGCCCATGAGCCACAACTATTGAGCCTGCCTGCCACAACTACTGAAGCCCACGTGCCTGGAGCCTGTGCTCTGCACCACAACGAGAAGCCCACACACCGCAACAAAGAGTAGCCCCTGCTTGCTGCAACTAGAGAAAAGCCCACGCATAGCAACGAAAACCCAACGCGGCCAAAAATTAATTAATTAATTAATTTTCAAAAAAGTCTTTCTCCATTGCTTAATGTCCTATGGGACCCATGAATATAAGCCTCACTGGCCATAAGAGCAAGGTGACGTAGAGGTGTCCCTGGCAGCAGTCACAAAATTTGGGATAGCAGACAGGGGTATGAGCTTCCTTCTGAGTGACACTAAATATTACAGTCCCACAGGACCAGGAACACAAACTCCCCTGACCTTCAGAGCCAGGCAATCAAGAGTTGTCCCTTGGGTGCAGCCACAAAAATCAGGGTGCTAGGTGCTTGTGAAAGCTCCAGATTTAAAGTGAAGAAGGCTCATTTGCTTATATTATAGTGTTGGCCTGAGGGGCAGACATCTAATTTAACATGCACATCAAGGAGCCTGCTGGAACCCTCTTTGGCAATGAAGACGGGCAGGCTATCTTCACTCTCCTCCTTCACTGTGCTCAATATTGACTTTTAAGAAATCAATTTTTTTTTCTTTTGAGGGTTTATGTGATGAATACAAATATTCCACCATTTATCTTCTGCTACGTGCCTGGCACGTGTTAAGTATTAAGTGTTAATTATTTTTATATTAATTACCTGATTTAATCTTCATGACAAACACATGAGGTCAGTATATATTATCAACTCCATTTGAAGAGGACAAACTTATAGCTAGAAAATTTAAATAACGTGTCCAAATTCACAGAGTTAGAAAATGGCAGTAGTAGAGGTCAAACCCTGGTGCCTTCAGTAAATATTGATTAAGCCCCTGTGATGTCCCAGACACCGTGCTAAGTACCTAGATGCTGGGGTGATTAAAAACAGATACAGTCTAACCTTCTGTATGGTCAGCCCACTCAAGATGGCTGTTCTCTTGCTCTCTGTACATCCCCTGCCTAACCAGTGCCTGCTTCACCTATACCCTACTCACCTGACTGACCTTCCTATGTACTTGCCCCAGGTCCAGCTGGTTAATGTTCTTATCAAAGGGGCACTGAGGGGCATGTCTTTCTGCTGGTTTCCCTGGTAACTAATGAGCCCGCCTGATGTGAATTCCCCTATAACTGGTAATCTCCCCTTCCCCTGGAAGCGAAGACTGCCACCATGTCCTGCCTGCCGTCCACCACATATGGTGGGGTGTCACTCCAGGACCTTGCTTCCGATGTGTAAGCTCCCTCATCCATTAAACCATTGGTGTCTCTGTTGCTGCCTCTGGGCTCTGTCTTTGGTCTTGAAGCTGGGCAAGCACAGCCCTTGTAGGACTGTGGGTGCAGCCCAACACCTTCATCTAACAAGTAAGATGAATAGAAATTCATTGTACAAACCAACACGTGTTAGAATAGCAGCAAACCCAAGACTAGAAAGAAAAGTTACATGGCACTTGCAGAGCCTTTAATAGAGGGATTTGACCTAGTCAGGGAGCTTGGGAAATGCTTCCTTGATGTGCCTGGAGAACATCAAACCTTGGCAGAAGGATGGTAGGAACCATGAGGGACTAAGAGAAAGCTAATGTGACTGTGGCAGAGAGAGCAAGGGTAAGAATGGTATGTAATACAGCTGGAGAGGGAGACAGGGCCAGAACATGCAGAACCCTGTGAACCAAAGTGAGGAATTTTGTCTTTCTCCTAAGAGCAATGGAATCTCATTGAGCTACTAAATTAGGTATAAGTTCCCTTCCTCATTTAGCCAGTGGAAATTAGGTCAAGTAAACACTCACCTTATGGAGAGGGGAAGAAACAGAAGAAAGGAGGGGACAGTGTTTATGCTTTTTCTTCTTTAGGGTATTGGCCTAACCACAGCTCATTAGTGATAAGGTGAATGGTCTTCGGTGACAAATATCCCATGAAAACCCACAGAGAGCCCAACCTGGCTTCTAAAACTCTTTGCCAATGGAAATCTTGCACCAGTTCTCATTCTCAAAACACAGTTACATGATAAACAGATGAGTTTTACTTGCTTTGTCTACAAAGCAACAGATTTTAAAGTGCCTACTTCCCCAGGGTGGTGGTTAGTAAGACTAAACATGCTTATAAATGAAACACAGCAATGAATAACTACTGATTTCCTGCCTTTCAAGTTATTGCTGGTGTTTTGAATGATGTGTGGGGAGTTTTCTCTCTTTGTTAAAGGATCCCAGGCCCTTTGAGATATACAAGGTTCTTAGAAGAAATAAAGAAATATAAATGAGGCAAGTCAAAGGTTGGTTTCATTCCTTTTATTGAAGTAAGCAGATGTTCGTTCATCAGCTCTGAGACAAAATTGTAAAATAAGAGAAAGGACTTGAGCATCTAAGCTTTCCAACCATTTCTAGTACAATCAGAAATTTTGTGCTTACTTATGGTGACTGAACATACTATTCTGGCTTTATGAATATTAATAAGTTTTTGAACTTGAATAAGTTTCTTTATAGATTAAAAAGTAAAAGAATCTCACGCTCAGTTCCCCATACTTCAAGAAGGACAAGGCTTTTCTAACAGGTCTTAAAAGAAGTGGAAATGGAAGGAAAACCAAGAACATTCTAGAAAACAAGTCTTTCATTTGTTTTGGACTTTGGACAGCAGAGGGAACTCAGATAAGGCCATTTCATGATCTCAATATGCTCTGTTCACAGATTTGATACTCACATATTTCCTACAAAAATAGCAAGATAGTCCCTGTTGCTTCCAGCTGAAAAAAGCTATCTTTGACTCTTCTGAGCTCGCCTCTCCCAAATCTCCACTCTCTTCTCTGACGTCTCTCCTGTACTTTATGTGGTGGTTTTAAAATACATCCTCAGGTTCTTCCAAATTCCTCCTTCCAAAAGGTGGGACTTAATTTTGAGTGTGGGCTAAACTTCTTGACTCGCTTTTAAAAAATGGAATATGGTGGCAGTCTGTGACTCCTGAAAAATAGGTCATAAAAGATATGACAGCTTCCTCCTTCTTCTCTTTCTTGCAACACTCACTCTGGGGGAAGCCAGCTGCCATGTTGTGAGGACCCCTGAGGCCCTGTGAAAAGGCCCACATGTGGGGAATGGAGGCTTCCACCCAACAGCTACATGAGTGCGCCATCTTGGAATTGAACCCTCCAGTCCTAGTCAAGCTTTCTGACGATTGTAGCCCCAGCCAATATCTTGAGTGGTCCTGAGCTAGAACCAACTAACTAACCTGCCCCCAAATTTTTGACCCATAGAAACTAAGAAAATGAAGGTTTGCTGTTTTAAGCCTCTGTATTTGGGGATAATTTGTTTTACAGAAATAGATAACTAATACACCATATAATATATAATAGCAACAAAAAAATTACTAACACTTGCTCAGTTTACTAGAACATAATCTCCTTACAGAAAGGAATCATGTCTGTTTGTCTCACCACCAGAACCTCCGTGCACTGGCCCGAAGTCAGTACTCAATACATATTTGTTGATACACTGAATGATAAGACCCTAGTTACATAACTGGTATTATGTTATTCACTTTACACATATTTTCTCATTTAATTCTCACAGCTATTCTATAAAGTGTATTTTTTATCCTTGTTTTACAGATAAGTGATCCAAGGCTTAGCAAGATGATGAAAGTAGATTCTGGCATCCTGTGACTCTAGGACCTGAGGCTCACAGGGGAGTCTAGAGCAGTCCTGTGGACTTAGGGTCCAGCCACACTGACATGTGTTTTTGCACCTGCTGTTCTATCAGCTAGAGACTTGTTCTTCCCATACCTCTCCTTAGAACTCCAACAACTGGGCCAGAATGTGCCAAAGCTCCCATGGAGATGCCATCTGCTCCTGTAAGAAAGCATGAGAACAAGTTCAGCTGGTTAGGATGGGAAGACTCAGGTCTGCTTCTAGAGGGGGGAGGATGGACAGGACCTGCAGGGGGAAAATAGGCATCAGCCACTATCTCTCTTAACAGAGCCTTCCTCTCTCCAGATGGTTCCATGCAAGTCAAATCTCTAGTATTGTTGGCGAGGCCTCAGGCTGGTTCAGAACCACAGAAACCAAATGCCCAGACTTAGGCAAGGTCCACAAGACTCTACGTGAATTCTCCAAACATAGCATACCCTGGGGATTAAATTCTAAGGCTCCAAGTCCCTGTATTGCATTCCTGGCCCCTCACTAAGCCTTGATGGAAGAATGTTGAATTGTTGAAAACAAGGTTGAAAGAGATTAACCTACCAAATCCAATCAACAATCAACATGCTGAGAACACCAACCAGACATGTTCATGTCTAAATACACAGTGTCTTTGTGGTAACTTACTTTTTCCTTTCAAAACATAAAAATCTGCAGTACTAATGTAATTTATGTGGAGCTTGAGAGTTTCATTCTGTGCTGTTTTGGAGCTTTTTGCTTCATTTCATAAAATGCTGTGGCTCTGTGATGAGGTATTTAAATTTGGAAATAACCTTATCAAACTTTGTTCTTATAACTGTATCTAGTCCTACCTTTAAGGTGGCTAATTTTTTGTGAAAATTAAGTTTTGAATAGATTTCTAGAAGCTTGTATAGCCCATAAGAGAATCTCAAGGTAATGCATTTTGATATTTTCCCAATGAGCAGCTTACTTTTCTGGTGGGAAAAGAGGGAAACAGGGAACAATATTATTTGTTTGAATGTCAAAATAATTTTTAGAAGACTATTTAATGACATAGAAAGAAACTCACTCTACACTACAAATAAGAAATAGTATGTATATTACGATGCTTTTATATTAAATATATAGAGAGAAAGATTTATGTTTACATATAGAAAAGACCAGGATAGGCGTGAAATATTAATAGTTAGCCCCACCTCTTCCCTCCACCCATCCATTCCTTCCTTTCAATGTCTCTTCAGTGCCTACCATGTGTCAGGCACTGACTTAGGTTCCAAGTGTCCAAAGATAAGAGTCAGTTCTGCCCTCAAGTGCCTCAATGTCCAATGAGAAACTCAGTGAAGTAAACAATTGGAAAAAAACAGATGCATAAAAGGCAGTAGAGGGCTTCCCTGGTGGTGCAGTGGTTGAGAGTCCACCTGCCGATGCAGGGGACACAGGTTTGTGCCCCGGTCCGGGAGGATCCCACATGCCGCGGAGCAGCTGGGCCCGTGGGCCATGGCCGCTGAGCCTGCGCGTCCGGAGCCTGTGCTCTGCAACGCGAGAGGCCACAATGGTGAGAGGCCCGCGTACCACAAAAAACAAACAAACAAACAAAGGCAGTAGAGCATAGTGGTTCTGAGAACTCACCTTTGTGATCAACATGGATTTGAGTCCAAACCACAGTTTTACACTTACTATGTGTATTGAAGCAAATTTTCTCACTTCTCTAAGTTCCAATGTCCACATGTGCAAGTGGGGACAAAAATACCTACCTCACAGGACAGTTGTAAGGAATAAACAGGAAGCCTATGAGTGTGAAGGGTTCAGCATAGACCCAGCTGTAGTCAGCACTCAATAAATGTCCAGCATTGGCTTTTATCATAGATGGCAGAGCGGGAGCTCAGAGGAAGCTTACAGGCTCCTGAAGATCAAAGTCCCTGAACTCATAGTCAAATGACTAACCCTGAACCAGTAATGATAAATCAGTAACCTAGTGTTGGTGTGTTTTGCAAACCCAATCATTGGGCAAAAGCTGCCATTGTTACCTTACAAAAATGTCCATAATCTACAACATCATGCAGCTCCTGTTTGAAGAGGACACTTTTATTTCAAAGCTTTTAGCTTCACGCATGTCTGTGGCGTCTTCCGAAAGACCCTGAGGTAGCCCCCTACCACATGTCAAATGTAAAACCAGCTCAAAAGCCACCACCAGAGACCCTTGCTTCCGAGGTAGCGTGGTGAGAGAGTGAAAGCCCAGCCCTTGGAGTCAGGCAGCCCTGAATCAGAGCCTGGAAACATTGAGCAAGTGAACTGTGCCAGCCCCTCTGTTTGGCATGAGAGTGAAAATAACTACCTCATGGGTTTGTCATGGAAATGAAATGAAGGCCACTAACCCAGTAACCACCACTTGGTACATGCTCTGCAAATGGTGGTTTTCTTTCTCTGTCAATAAAGATGATGTATTGACCGTACACACACAGACTTGTATGACTCTGCCACTCAGTGCCAACATGCCCTCATTCTCTCGTCATGTAGAGCAAACAAACCTTTCAGATGCTTTTAAAATTGAAGCGCAGCTGAACTAACTAACTATGTTTTGAGGGGAAGGTGCACACCTCCCACTCATTTTAGGCATCATTGGACAATACTGACAAGAGGAGACATGAAATTAGTCAAATCGATTGGGTTTCATTCACTACTATTACCCAACAGTCTGAATGAAAAAGTCTGTCCTGATTTCCAGGTCCAATGTTCTTTCCACTGCATTAAAAACTGCTTCAACACACATAAGTAAATGGAAATAGAATTAGATTTTTTTTTTAAAGCCAAGACTTCAGTGGGTGAAGCTCAAGAAGATCTTGTTTCACTCATTCATTTTATTCCTCTTTATCGGATGCCCACTCTATACCAGCACTACTGGGAAAAGGAGCTAAAGGTGGGAGCAAACAGATGCCAATATGATCTATGAACCTCAGACACTAAGCAAATATCCATGCAATCAAATCATACCATATCTCATTTTCTTTCTTTCTTTCCCTCTTTCTTCCTTCCTTCCTTCCTTCCTTTCTTTATTTCTTTATTTCTTTCCTTCATTTTAGAGTAAGGGCTAGATGTGGCCCATGGACCATAGTTTGTTAACCCCTGTTCTTTTATTTGTTTATTTATTTATTTTTAATTTTTGGCCACACTGCATGGCTTGTGGGATCTTAGCTCTCCCAATCAGGGATCAAACCCGTGCCCCCTGCAGTGGAAGCATGGAGCCCTAACCACTAGATTGCCAGGGAATTTCCATCGCATTTAAGATGCGACTATTTTCTTTTAACCATATCAGCATATCCAATATAAAGTCTCACTGTACCATTAATGTGTCTTACCATCGAGATGACCTGGAAGGGAGCCAAGTTCCTCAAGCGAGTATTTCCATTTGTTTCTTTCACCCAGAGCTACTCCCAACATGAAACCTCTTTTTTTTTTTGCGGTACGCAAGCCTCTCACTGTTGTGGCCTCTCCCGTTGCGGAGCACAGGCTCTGGACACGCAGGCTCAGCGGCCATGGCTCACCGGCCTAGCTGCTCCGCGGCATGTGGGATCCTCCCGGACCGGGGCACGAACCCGTGTCCCCTGCATCGGCAGGTGGACTCTCAACCACTGCGCCACCAGGGAAACCCCACATGAAACCTCTTTTAAACTACATTCTCTGCTTGAGCTTTCTGGACCAACTTGCAGTTGGACTTCAGACCAGAGACCTGCGTGATGATCACCTCCTGGTTCAAATTGCCAGGAGAGAGTTTTCTTCCTTTTCCCACCAGGGCTAGGGTTGAGTTTCCTTGCTGTCCCTTTCTGTTGTTGTTTCTGATGTGCCCTTATACTGGTGGGCCAGCTTTGCGTGTGGAGTCCCATGCTAAATTCTCTACCTTGAGTTCTTTTTTTTCCGACTTCCTCAGAGGTACATACAATAATTGTGCATTTTACCATCAATGGCTTCTCTGGCTCTATAAAATACAGTGGTTATAGGCTGTGATAAGAATTTTGAAATAGCAGTCAAAAGTGGCACAAGGAAGCATAAGAGAGTGACCTAATTTATAGTGAAGGCCCTATGAATAAGGGATATGTAAACTGTATGAGTTTGCTAGGGCTGCAATAACAAATAGCACAGATTGGGTGGCTTAAAACGCAGAAATTTATTTTCTCACAGTTCTGGAATCTGGAAATCCAAGATGAGGTGTCAGCAAGGTTGATTTCTTCTGAAGTCATTTTTCCTTGTCTTGCAGATGGTCGTCTTCTCCATGTGTCTTCACATTGTCTTCCCTTTGTGTGCATCTGTGTCCTAATCCCCTATTCTTGTAAGGGCATTAGTGCTATTGAATTACAGCCTACCCCAACGACCTCATTTAACCTAATTACCTCTTTAAAGAACCTGTCTCCAAATACAGTCAGATTCTGAAGTCCTGTGGGCTAGGATTTCCACATGTGAATTTTGGGGGCACATAATTCAGCCCATAACAAAAACTGAGGCCTGGAAGATGGGACAAATGACCCAGGAGCGGAGCATTCAGACAGGGGACCAGCCTGTGCAAAGTCCTCTTAGATAAGGATGCCAGAGTTAGTTTTAAATTCCTTTAATGTGGTATCTCCAAAGTGTTTATATCCAAAGGAAAAGAATGTCATTTCAATGAATCAGTTTCTCTTGAAATCTGAAATAGAAATACGATGGATGCTTTATTATAATTACGTTAAAAATCATATTTGTGAAAGTAGGGTTATACCCTCTGATTATAATTATCACCCACGATTTCCTCAATCTGAAGTTGATTTTGTGCCCCGTTGCTGTGTTAAATGTCCTGTGAATTGACATGTGAATCTCTAACAAGATAAATTAGTGCCATTACATATGCCTTTTGGATGGAGAGGTATTAAAACCATTCCTTCTTACTGCCTTTTTAGAATAGGCTCATCTCCAGGGGCCGAGCATTCCGGATAGGGGGAACATCCTGTGACATCGGGGAATAAAGGATGATTTGTAACAGGATCATGGAAAGATGGTTTCCATCTGGCATACGGAGGGTGCCCTTCCTCTCAGCGCATATTCTTTACTTTGGTGCAAAAGCCCATACTCATCCCAACACTCCTCCAAAGGTGCTTCCTGGGACTTCATAAAAGTGATGGTAAAAAGCACAATTCATATTTTTTCACATGTGTGACTCTACAGCAAACAGGACCTGAGGATATCTCTGCTTTTACTGGGCTATCTCAAAACTGGATTTGCAATTCCAGTTTGTTGTAAGATTAGACAAAAAGAGCCTACTTTATCTTCAGAGTTCTGCTATAAGAGCTTCTTGATAGAAGCCAATGATTTACTACATTGGAGAAGTGCCTAGTTACAGTATAGCTCATCAGATGAAAGGCATGATTCTTTTTTCAAGCGAGTGCTCTGCCCTTAAGTGACCAAAACACTCACATGAATTCCTAGGAGGGTGTTCAGCATTTTCCCTCATCTCTATCTGGGTTGTGTGACAAGCAGATATAAATGTCAGCTTACATTTGCTAGGCTAGAATGTAGAGCTCATGGAAGTTCCTTTGCAGGCAGGTCTTTCCCTGGGAGCAGGGGCACATTCTATTCAAGGAGTTGAGAGAGTTGTGGTGAGCTGCTTCTTTGTCACTCGTCTGTCATTCTCAAATAGAAATAGGAGAGGTGGTCCCCAGGAATGAGAGTTGAGATGGCAGTCCCCCCACCTGCAGCCAAATCCTATGTTGAGTGGAAGAGGTGGGGAACTTCTCACCAGCTGTGACCCTAATTTTATCTCATCTGGACCCTAGGTTGATCATTCTAGTCCCAGAGAAGAAATCTCCCCACCCGCTCTTCCCCACTTCATGCTACTGTGATTGTTTCATTCAGAGAAGAGCTTCGGCTCTGATAAAGAGCAGTGATGAGAGATCAATGGATCATTTATTCAAACAATAATTGTGTATTTTTTTTCATTTTATTATTTGTGCAAATTAAAGTTCGTTGGTAACAGGAACCCTTGCAACTGTAAAATAAAGCTACATAGGTGTAAGAGGTCATGTAAACGGTTAATGAGTTTATTTCCAAAGTTAGCAAAACTTTCATTGTAAATCAGTCTGTATTCAGGAAATAAAAATTATTAGTGTATAAACACAAATTCCATGGTGACCTTCAGGATGTCACCCTACTTCTTTACCTAGCAGTTTGAGTTCTCATATTTGCAGTGTTTCACAAACTGTACTATGTGCAGTTTTCATGAGTAAACCATCAGAGAATAAATTCTATCTTTAAATTAAAAAAAAAAATCCTACTAGATGCTCAGTGCTGTTCTACATACTAGCATATTCTGTTCCCCAAACCTCTTGTTGAAGCTGTTTGTTGTGTTCGGTATCTGAATCTTCCTTTTTCACTTCTCTTCCACCCTTCTAATCTTCCTTTTTATTTTAAGGTTTATATTATTGATTATTAGATCAAATAATTGCATTTGGTTTGATAAAAAAAAAAGGAAGCTTCAAAGTAGTTAAATCCTGACTTCAACTGTTAATTTCAGGCTTAGTGAAACAAAGCAACTGTATTACCACAAAGATCAAAAATAAGGCAGGGCTTCCCTGGTGGCGCAGTTGTTGGGAGTCTACCTGCCGGTGCAGGGGACACAGGTTCGTGCCCCAGTCTGGGAAGATCCCACATGCCGAGGAGCGGCTGGACCTGTGGGCCATGGCCGCTGGGCCTGTGCGTCTGGAGCCTGTGCTCCGCCACGGGAGAGGCCACAACAGTGAGAGACCCGCGTACCGAAAAAAAATAAATAAATAAGGCAAATATTCAGATGTTGCCGCTCTGAAGCACTCAAAGAGCCAACTAGCTGACACCATTTATTGACTTTATGTTCCAAAACAGTTGATTAAGCTTAAATCTGTCCCTTTCACCTGAAAAACTGTAGGTTTATGTGGAGAAATAAACCGTTTATTTCAAAACTAAACTTTGAAGTTTGAAAATAAAAGGTAAAGAGTTGTGGCCTGGTACACAGGGGCTCTTCTAACCTGGAGGGATCATCTGAATTTCAAAGGGAAATGCTAACAGGTGAGTACTCACTCCTTCATGCACGGGCTGGGCTCCTGGAACCCAGCACTGCAGACAACGCAGAACCTGCCACTAATATACTCACCAGATAACTGATGGACTTCCCTGTGGACAAGCTTAAGGCACAGGACACTTGAAGGAAAATCATCCGATATTGCCCACCTATGATCCTGAGTCAAAGGCAGAAGTAATTCTTTCCTTTTTCCTCTGCCCTCCTCTGGCTGCCTGGAAGTGGCACAAACTCTGGGAAAGGGGCTTAGAAGGTGGAGCCGCAGGAGGTGTAGAGCAGTTGTTCTCAAGCTTTGCTGCATTGCTACACATTAGAACCACAAAGGAGTTTATTAAATTTCTGACACCCAGGCCATGCTGGGGGCATGGTGTGTGTGTGTGTGTGTGTGTGTGTGTGTGAGAAGCAGGTGTTAGCATTTGTTGAAGATCCCCAAGTGTGCTGGGGGTATGGGGTGTGTGTGTGTGTGTGTGTGTGTGTGTGTGTGTGTGTGTGTGTGTGTGTGTGTGTGTGTGTGTGTGTGTGTGTGTGTGTG